>NW_024884586.1:2877122-2953854 GCF_019232065.1 Centrocercus urophasianus
GCCTCCTCCCGCCGGGCTGCAGCAGCCGCAGCGCCGCAGCCTCCGCCGCCGCAGCGCCACCGATGGGGTCCGGCGGCCGCCCGAGCGCGGCGGGGGCGCGGGCGCTGCCGCTGCTGCTCCTGCTGCTGCCCGCGCCGGGCACCGCCGCCCCTCCGCCGCCCGGTGAGTGCCGCGCGTTAACGCCGCGCTCGCTCGCCGCCGCGCTCTAGATGGAGCCCGTCGGTGCGCTCCGGGGCCGCGGGCCGGGCAGGTGCGCCCTCCCGAGCCCCGGGGCCGGGTCCCGCGGCTGCCGCAGCCCGTGTGCTGCGCTGCGCGCACCTGAGCCCCGCTGAGCGCCGCCCGACTCCGCGAGGGGTTAACGAGCGCTTCCAGAAGTTGGCAGCGCCGCGGTACCTACAGGCGTGTTCCGTGACTGCAAATGAAAGAGAGGGAGATGAATGCTGTGATTGTGAACGGGAGAGGTGTTGGCTGAAATTCCCAGCTAGAAAGCGATCCCCCTGTAGAAGTGGTTGGCTACGGAAGGAATCACCTTCTGCTGATGTTCTGCAGCCCATCCTGCTGCTCCGGCAGCCGCTCTCAAAAATGCGTGGGGTGCGCCGGCGCTCCTCCCGCGGCTTTGCCTCTCTGCCGGCTGCTGGAAGCCTCCTGTGTGCATCTGACCTATGCCGAACGGAGCCGATGTCTCTGCTGCCCGTGACGGCTCTTCCCCTCCTCCTTCTCTCTGTGCTTCTCCATCCCCAGGACTTGCTCCTGTCCGTGTTTCTCTCTCTCTCTCCCCATTTCCTCTGCCCCGAAGCTCCCACGCGGATGTGCCGTGCTCTGATGGCTGCCGGGCGACGGCGGTGCTGCTCACACACACCGCTTTTGTATTTAAAAAGATTGGCACCGATAACTGCTTTTACGCCTTTTCAATGGTAAGTCGGTGTTTCAGTGCGCTGGGGTCGGTGCCACTCAGATATCTCAGTTCTGTAAAGTCTTTCCATCGGTTTGAGGTCAGTGGCATCCTGAGAGCAGTGGCATGGGTGTGTCAGAGCTCCTCCAGCAATTGTGTTTGATGCCCAGGAGGATAACTGTGCTCCTCCTGTTCTCCATTGCTCCATGAAGAGGTACAGCCATAGCTCCTTCTGCTACCTGTACAGTCTCTGTGTAACTGTCAGCTAACCCTCGTGGAGATCCCAGTGAAGATGTATTTATCCATGAGTACAAAATCTTAGTACAGACTGGGTTTGTACTGGGTTGCTCGCAGATGCATTGGTATCCACGTACAGCCAGCATACGTATGTAAGCTCAGATACAGCCTCTGCATGTTTCTGCCTCCGAATGCAAACACGTGCATGTATGCATGCCTGCAGCCCGACACCACGTGGCCTGGATGTGTGCAGGCCGTGTGCCCCCATCCCTGGCACCCCCTGACCCTGCTGTCTCTTTGCAGATGTGGATGAGTGTGCCCTGGGGCTCGACGACTGCCACCCGGATGCTATTTGCCAGAACACCCCCAAGCTGTACAAGTGCATGTGCAAGGTTGGCTACACTGGTGAAGGGAAAAAATGCGAAGGTAACGTGACAGAAGCTCTGAGTCTGCAGTGGCATCTCTTCTCCCTTCTAATACAATAGCTGTCTTCTCCCTTATAATAGCTAAGGTTCTGAGGTGTTTTACAGAGCTATCTGGATATGTGAGAAACATTTCCTGCCAGCAGCATAGAGGCAGAACGTGGGTATTATAACTGTGATCTCCCACATTGTAGCACATCTTTTATAAATATTGCTGTTCTGAAGCAAATTATCCATGTTAAATGTGTGTTAACAGATGTGGATTTTGAGTACTTTAAAGATTTTGGTGTGAGTGTTACCCTTTAGCACAAAGCTCCCCAGAATAACTGTATGATGTGTTCATATGAGCTGTCAATCCATTTGAGTTCTGCTGCGATGGGCCAGCGATCTGGTGATACAAGTGTTCTGACTTTTACTTGTGTACTGTCCCTCTTTGATCATGTCATCTCCCGTCTGCTGCAGGAATGCAGCCTTTGACTGTTCAGAGGGCCTTTAAATGGAGCTTTCCTCATCAGGCAGCCTTTTAAAGATGAGATCACTGGAACTTACTATGATGTTACACGTGAAAAAGTGAGGTACTCCTAAGGCAAAACAGAAAATTTAAAAAATGTGTCTTAAAACAAGGAGGGTGATTTATTCTTCAGAATGGTTCTAAAATCGGAATACCTTCTCTGTTTCTTGATTACAGAATGAAAGAGTTGCATGGCTTTTAACGTAGCATTGTTGCTTGGTCTGACTGTTAGTTTGTTGTTTAATCAGCAGCCTTGAAACCTTGGGCTATGAGGTAAATCCACATGGCAACTGCAGGGTATTCTGTCACGTTTTGGAGATGTTCAGCGTGTAACATGTTAAGCGTGGTCTGTTTGCAAGACAGTGACAATTTAGGGCATCAGTTGATGTTGACATTTATGTGGTCACGTCACAAACTGTCTGTAGCACAGCCATAATACTGACTTTTGCTTTGTTCATTAGACATTGATGAATGTGATAACGACTTCAATGGAGGCTGCGTTCACGAGTGCTTCAACATCCCAGGAAATTACCGCTGTACCTGCTACGATGGCTTTATGTTGGCTCACGATGGCCACAACTGCCTGGGTAAGGACTGTGCTTGTGAACATGGTGGCTGGGGATGTTAAGGTAACAGTAACTGCATCTCTGGGAGGTGCACTTCGTCAGCTTGGTAGGTGGAGAGTGGTGCCTGCAGATCTAGGGCTTACGAGGCCTCGCTAGCACTGGCTCCAACTAAGTCTGCAACTCATACTCTCTCCCTTCTTTTTTTTTTTTTTTTTTGACTTTTTTTGGAGTTTCTCTCTCCTGCTGCACACCACACATGGATGTTCCTTGGCAGACTTCCATGCCAACATCAGTTTTGGGAAACTTGCTCCCAAAGCATAGTTTTAAGACTGCGGTTGGCTTAGCTGTGTCATTTCTCACTGGTTAATGACACATCAGAAGAAGGTCAGACCATCCCTGGGTGACAAGAGAAAAACTCTGGAGTTTCCAGTGAGATTGCTGAGCTTTACCTGCTGCAAAACCACAGACTGACTTTGTTACAGTGCAAGCTGAGCAGAGGATGAAGCTGCCAAATCCCAAGTATTTCCACAAGAGAAGGCAGAGAGGGAGGCAAAGTATCTGCTGATGCTTTAACATATTAGGAAGGACGTCTTGTTTTTCTCTGGCGCCTTTGTGTAAACACGCCGGAGTTCAGATGAGGTTACCAGGGAGGGCTGAATGTGAGCTAACGCATTGCCTCTTGCAGTGGCACCAAAGGGTGCCATTCTAGAACGTGCTTCGGCTGACTTGTTTGGGATCACTAAGGCACAGGCATAACTTAGACCAAAATCTACCACCTGTTACAGTTGCTGGGAAGCTGCTCAGTATTGCGTGGCAGACTTTTCAAAATAAAATGCCACTGACATACAATGAAGTCTTTACCACTGACCAGCCGATTTTTGAGATGTGATGTAAACTTTAAATAAATATTTTGGCATGCAGCAAATTGGATCACATCTTCTCTTAATCTATTTATTTACTTTGTTCACACCATGGTCGTTCCCCTCTCACCCTCATTTTTGAAGATCTCAGCTGTGTGCCTGGGTTTTAGCCAAATAGACAATTACTTGTTGGAAAGAGATGATATTTTGTAAGCTTTCCAAGGCCTGTAAGACAGAAACATCTGCTGGAGTTCAAAACCGTGGTACTGAAGGCTTGTGGTGGCTGTTTATTCACGATTGTTTGCACATTCACATCACTGTAGAGCTCTAGAATACTCTGCTTCTCTGTGATAGGCATATGTCAGCCACTGTCGATGCTGTGAGCAGGTCACATTCTTTTGCATCCAATTGGCTTACTCACTGCCTTCAGCAGAAATTAAATCTGTTGTAATGCTACATTATGCTTCTTACTAAAAGCCTTTCTCTTTCTCTTTTTTTTTTTTTTTTTTTTTTTTGGAAGGCAGCTGTTTTATGCCAGAAATACCGAAGTGTTAAATTAAAAACATTGTGCTGTTATCGCAGGAACAATGAACAGAACAGGGAGCAAACATGCTATTCTGCAGGAACTTACAGATGGAACCAGTGCTTTCCCTGAGCAATGCTTTGCCTTGTTGATTGTTTTTAAGATGCTGAGCGTTTTTGCTTCCTGTCAAAACTGGCATCTAGGAAAATTGGGGTAGGATTTTTTAATTAATTATTTAGTTTTTACTGGTAGAGGTTACAAAAGTCTGCAGTAATTAAGAGATAAAATGGAAGAACTGGAATTGTGATGAACATTCTGTTGTTCAGAAGGTTTTTCTACTCTTTGTTTCTCTTGGTTGTCTTGCAAGTGGAGCGTTTCTATAGCCTCTAGTATTGTTGAAATTCCATGTAATTTAAAATCAACATTAAATCTATTTTCAGAGCATATGCTTTTGTCCTTGACTATGGTTAGGCAGCACAACAGCTCCTTGATGGTAAGCAAATGACCTAAGTTTGAAGATAACAGATCAAACTGAGCATCAGAACTGATGTGATGTGTGACGTGTATCCAGAGTGAAGGTAAGGAGGAAGAAGAGGCAGGTTTTCTATTTAAGCCAGGTTGATTTTTGAGTCTGTGTTTGATTTTGTTGCACCTTTGCATCAGAATGAGGATTTTACTGAAAGCTACCTGATACTGCTTGCACGGTTTGGAGCTGAAGTTGTGTCCTGCAGAGACAGAATGATGCATGGATGCTCAGACTAGATGTAAACATGCTAGGTTGTTTAGTGGTAGTACTCTGCAGCTGCTGAAGATGAAGCATATGTTCTACACGGAGTATGGAGCTGTGCTGGTGCTTTGCTCCTGGCTGCCCTGAGACTGCTCTGCTGTTGGTTTGATTGGCCAGCCTGGTGACTGACTGGGCAGACTGCAAGCAGCAGGAACAAAAATATACTTTTGCAATGGTGCCAGAACAACAGACTGGTCTAAATTGTCTTAGGTGCCTGGTGGTAATGGCCTTAAGTTGCACTGGAGAGGTTCCAGTTGGATATTAGAAGATATTTCCTCTCAGAGTGGTGAGGCAGTGGCACAGGCTACCCAGGTAGGTGGTGGAGTTGCCGTCCCTGGAGGTGTTCCGAAGCCATGCAGATGTGGCACCGAGGGACGTGGTTGGTGGGCACGGTGGGGATGGGTTGGCAGTTGGACTGGATGATCTTAGTGGTCTTTTCCAACCTAAAAGATTTTCTGATTGCTACAGGATAGGTATAAAGCCGATCTTTTTCCCTGTCTTCCAGATACAGATGAATGCATGTTCAACAATGGTGGCTGCCAGCACGTTTGTGTCAACACGGTGGGGAGCTATGAGTGTCGCTGTAAGGAAGGCTTCTTTCTCAGTGACAACCAGCACACGTGCATCCACCGCTCAGAAGGTACTGGCTGCCTCCCTCCAGGCACCAAGCAGGAGTTTCTGACAAAAGTTCACTGCAAAGTCTTTACAGCAGCTTCAAAAGTACTTTGAGTTTTTAAAGGCTGAGAAGGGTCTTGAAGTCCTAATTCCTTTTGAAAGGAAACGTGTGTCAGGATCTTCTAAGTGACTTTGAAGGCACTTCACATCCCTTCTGTCTCTTTGATCCCATCTGTACGTCTGTATGTTGTACCTCTTAAAGACAGTACTACTGTTCCCAGTGTACTTTATGCTCCATTGGATAGCTGAACTACATCCTGATACAGGGAATGGCAATACACTGAAGAAGAGTGAGCTCAGGCCATTCTCACTTTGGTTCCAGTACCTACACTACCCCTAGGTACCTTTTAGATTCCCTGTAAGTGTTTAGGTTTCAGCTAGGAGATTTATAGTTTGTCAGCCCCAAAGGTATTCAAATCCTGTTCTTTGTTTTGAGTAAAACCTTTATGAAGCAACCTTTGAGAGATCAGAGATCCTTGGATGTCTAATTAGATATCAGGTTGAACAAAATTATTTTGGATGCCCTTGAGGAATACTTTAAAGTGGTTGCTCAGAATGGGGATTTGTCCATTGAACTGTATGGTGAATATCTTGCTCAGAAGTATTTAAGGCTGGAAAGCTTTCTTTAATCTAAGACTTATCGTTGGCATGACTATAAGAGGAATCTGAGCATGAATAAACAAATCTCACTTTAAAAATCCCCATACTGAGAAGATCAGCCTTTATAGACATATATGGCCATCCAGAGATGCATGCACCGAGATGGCTGTCATCTGATGTAACTGAATTGATCTGTTGTTTGAATTTGTATTATCAGCTTTTCTGGTACCGGCTTGGTCTCATGGAGTTTGGCTGATACAGGATGATTTCTCAGGCCATTGCTCAGAGTAGCAGGCTGCAGTGGCAGGGCAGGGCTTTTCCCTTCATGTTTGCTAGCAGTGGTGTATGTTTATGTGCATAGATGATGAATGCAAGAATGAAAATCAGTTGCTTCAACTCCTCACCTTGGCTGATGCCAAGAGAGGAGAAGCTTCCAACTCTTCTTATTTGCTACTTCTTGAGTATGCTCTACTCCCTCTCTTGATCTAACGGCAGTAGTATTTCCTGTCATTAATAATCATACCTTTGGAGTTCTTGATATTGAAATATAAAAGTGGTGTTTTTGGTTTTTAAAATGACTTTTTTCAGGTCATAGCTCTGTGACTGTTTACCCTCTGCCCCTTCCTGCACTATTGTGAAGAAGCACTCCATGGAATTCCCCACTGTTTTTTCTCTTGGGTGGGCAGGGCTGCTGTAAGCCAAATCTCACTGCTGTATCTCTTCCCCTCACTTTGTTCTCTCCTTTTCCACTCATTGCTAAGTCTCTGCCTTGTGTATTTATCTCTCAGTGCATATCCTTTATTAGTCCTCTCTTGAGACATCGCAGCATCGATCTAAACAACATTTGACACCTACGGCCTAGCCCACCTGTTTAGTTCTGTTTCTTATCTGTAATATAAGTCAGTATCTCCTTCCCTGTCTCTCAGCTTGGTTAAGAGTGCACAATCTTCTTAGAGGTTTGCAATATAGGAAAACAAGTGAACTGTAGATCCAAGAAGTGCACAGGCTTGAGGCTGCCGTATTTCTTCTGAGGACCAGGGTAATTAGGAAGCCTCAGGCCTACTAGTCCTTCTGAGTTTATTTGTTCATATCTTCTGGGTTCCCTGTCACCTATTCCAGGACTGTGACATGGAACTGAAGGTTAGGTAGCTATCAGAGGAGAGTTTGATAATTCACTTAACTTGATTTTCAGCTGATGTGTTGGTCTAGCATGTGGGATGCTCTGAGGTTCATGATGGTTCTGCCTGGCCCCTGCTTAAACCAGTTGAACTCTATGCCTTGAAGTTGTGCAAAATCATATTTTTCCCTGGGATGTCTGCTCTGAATGAGCGATTTCTCATTGGTGTGTGAGAGAATGGGTTTACACTGGGAGGCAGTTGCTGTGGATGGCGGGACAGCTGTACCATTGTAGCTTGTTTCTGTGTTTAACTTGCATGTTAGAGAATACAAAAAAGGAAAAAGAAGGAAAGTGTAGAATTTTCACTAGGAAAAAAGTTCATCTTGAAGTGGCTATTGATATTTATGACAAATTTTACCACTGGGTAACATCCCAAAGGGCATCGGAAAGGACTGCTCTCGCTCATGGTCCTCTGGATTCTGTTCCCTTGTCTAGGGTTGTGGCAGTCCAATGACTCCTCCTTCCCCGGGTACTTCCTCCTTCCCAGGTGTGTCATTAGGGAAAGAACTGCTGCTCAAGAAGTTGTGTGCCTGGGAAGTACATGGTGTGGGACTGGACCACAAGGTGACATGAGAACAGATCTGGAACAGTGTGACCCAGAAGACTGTGCATCTGTGATGGAGTTTGCAGGCAAACAGGGCTTGGAGTTGTACACTTCTGTGATAGATCCTAGTAAAGTAGGGCCAAATGGAAGATGCACTTTTCTCCCACCTTTGGAAATTTGTAGAAGATTCATAGTAAATGCTAGGAGGTGTGTTTCTCTTCTACAAAATGCTCTCTTTCAGACCAGCTAGATTTTGGTGGATTTAGTCATGTACCTTGTTACATAGTGGGCGCTCTGATGTTAAAATGTGTACTGGTTTGGAAAATGCATTTCTAGCTTTCCGTGGAGACATGATTGAACTCTGCTAGCTCAGAAATGAGCAATCCCTAGATCAGCGTTTAAACCATTTGTCTGATATCAGTGAACCTCACTGAACTACCTCCTTGAGCAATTTCCCCTTTGATAGCTCAGTTGAAACAAAAGCGAAAAATTCCAAGCCAAACAACAACAACTTTGCTAACAGAAATTAAGCCACTAATTCTCTTAATGCTTTCTGACAACACTGAGCTAATGGACCACATCATTCTGCATGTTTAAGTACAGAGATGTCACAAAAACACAAGAGTTAATGAGGCTAATTTGTGGTCTCATGGATTGTCCCATTTCTTGAATGACAGCACTTAATGGATGGCAGCTTTCATGTGGGCTCCTTGGGCTGCGTCTGTATGCTGCAGGATTTAAGTGTCATTGTCTTGTTAGACCTCTAAGGAATCTCACTGTGGGAAAGGAATCAAAAAGCCAGTAGAGCAGAATAATCCAAGCTCTGCAACATCCATTCTTTTGTTACTTTAAGCTTTCTTAACAGAGAAAGGGTGCAGTAGTTGGCTGTGTGCTGAGCAAGGACCTAACTGAAGTGTAATGGGATAATGACAAGGAGCTGACCTCCGCTCGCTAATGCAGTGGTTTTATTTTCATTTAGGAGCTTTGTAGCAATAGAGAAGGCATCAGCAAAACTGTAATACTAACTATTAGTGGCACAAATGATGTGATGGTTTTATGAGGTGCATCAGGAAGAAGAAAGCCACTGGTGTCACCTTGTTTTTTCTCTGGGTTTTAGCAGATACTGGGCACCAAATCGTGACCCACTGGGAGGTGTGCAGAAATAGAAAATGATGTGATAATCCCCAGTGGGATTATTTAGACAGTTTTTTTTGAAATAAAGAAACAAATTACCATACAGCATAGGTAGGGTTTGCACATCTGCCTGGTCACCACTTGGTCGTTGCTCTGGGAGTCAGCTGTGTAGGCCAGTGATTGAAGTGGGAGTGATAGAGGAGACTTGATAGCAACCTTTCAGTGTCTAAAGGGAGGCTGTAAGGCAGAAGGGGACAGACTCTTTAGCAGGCTCTATTGTGATAGGACAAGGGGAAATGGTTTCAAACTGAAGAAGGGGAGATTTAAACTGGATATAAGAAAAAAGATTCTTACAATAATGGTAGTGAGGCACTGGCACATGTTGCTCAGAGAGGTGGTGGATGCCCCATCCCTGGAGACATTTAAGCTCAGACTGGATGGGGTGCTGAGCACCTGACTTAGCTATGGGTGTCCCTGCTCATTGCAGGGGAGTTGGACTAGATGGCCTTTAAGGGTCCCTTCCAACTCAAACAATTCTATGATTTGTCTGACATCTTAAGATGTTCCTGTGACTGGCGAGCCTTCATTTTAATCAGAGAATTAAGAACTTCAATTTAGGCTTTGAACGTGCCATATACCAACTACCTTGCATTTTTTATTCAAGGTTTTGTGAACACTGGTATAAAGTGAGAGGGTTAGATGAGAATGCTGTACAAACCTAGGGCTGTTGCTTTTTGTCTTTGCAATCAAAGAACGTGGACACAGGAAAGATCGCTGCTGGAGAAGCCCTTGGTGTCACAGGCTTTGCAGAATTGGACTTTCTGCTTTTCTAGTATGTAAGCTCATGCTTTTTGCTTTAATGCTGTGGATCCTTCCCAGAAGTAGCAAATGATGGCTGCCTACATTGGGCTGATCATATCTGCTTGTTGCCCACACTTGGAATTGCTGAGGATGCTGATGCTCTTGCCTTTGTCTGTTTTGCAGAAGGCATGAGCTGCATGAATAAAGATCATGGCTGTGCACACATCTGCAGAGAAACGCCCAAAGGAGGGGTTGCTTGTGAATGCCGACCAGGATTTGAGCTGTCCAAGAACCAAAGAAGCTGCATTTGTATGCAACGTTCTGCATATGGTTATGGTTTTCCAAAGTAAACAGTGTTCTCTTTGTGGTGATGTGGGATTTGATATGTTACAGCAAAGCACACCTCAAGACTGCTTGTGGGGCTAAATCAGAATCGATAGTTTTGCTGAACACTCTTGCACCAATCTATAATTTGCCAAAGAATACTAGTTTGGAAGTTGTACCATCATTTAAGTTCAGCTCCACAAGAGAACAGTGCAGTGCTTGAGTCAGAGTTTTTGAGGAAGTGGACATGATAAGAAGGTGTATTGAATGGCCAGATGGAGACAAAATGGGATGCTGTCTTTTAAAGATGCTGGAAGTACTTGTGAAGTCTAATGTATATTTTCTTCCTAGTAACATGTAATCATGGAAATGGTGGCTGTCAACATACATGTGATGATGCTGATAACGGGCCTATTTGTGGATGTCACCCCAAGTACATCATGCATATGGATGGGAAAACCTGCCTGGGTCAGTAGGAGGAGTAGTGTTTGCTGATGACCAACTCAAGAGTGGTTTGATATTACTGTATGTTCATGACTTACGTTCCTCTTACTAGTAGAGCTAGAAAACGTCAAGGAATCCAAAACTAAAAAACATGCTAGTGCATGAGTGAGCTGGTTGGGTCCAGGCAACTTATGCTTCTCTACTTAAGTAGCTACCTCATATTACTGCAGCCTGTAATTAGTACTGGGTCCCTTTGAAGCACAAAGCTTGTCACTAACCAAAGAAGATTCCCTTCTTTCTAGGATTTTCAGATCAAGTTTCTTGACAAGCATGAGCCAGAGAGTGTAACTAAAGCAGTACATATGTTAAAACCAGAACTCTGAATTCAATTAAAGGACAATTTTTGAAAAGCAGTTATCCAGTAAGGAAAGTACTTGAGACCTATAAACCAGTCTCTGGGAGACTTTGTTGCCTGTTGATTGAAATCAATAGCTCAGTCAAAACTGCTTGTCCTTGCGTTAGTCTGTAATGGATGATGACAGCGTGATCATAACAGAGCAGCTCATGACAGTTCAGTTAGTTCTTTCATCTTGTTACTGTTCACCACATCAGTACTGCATTTTCTGTTTACCAAACTTGGGAATACTGAAACAGGCATGAGTTACATGGAAGCAACTGTATATTCCTATGGCTTTGGCTGAAGGGTCTTCGTGGTTTTCTTTCTTACTCTTTTTTTTTTCTTTTTAAAAATTTTATTTCTGCCTAATTGGATCCAACTGTCTCCGATAATTCAGTGAGTGATGTTACAATTTTCTTGTCTGTACATATGGATATGAAGCGTCTGGTCAGGGCATATTTGCTCATCTGCTTTTTTGTTGTTGCTTGCTTCTAGAGAGGGAAGAGGCTGCTGTTGAAATTCCAGAAGGCAACACAACAGCGGGAGCTGATGTGGACAAGCGAGTTAAGCGACGGTTACTCATGGGTAAAAGTGCTTATCCAAGATAATTCTGCTGTTTGCTGAAACTTTTTACATTGAATATTTGTTCTTTTTTTTTTTTTTAATTTGGCCAAATCAGTTCCGGGCTGAATTCTCTGTTCCTGGAGGTGTTAAAGGCCAGCATGGATAGGGCCCTGGGCACTATCTAGTAAATGGCAACCAGCCTACAGTAGGGGAGTTGAAACTGGCTGATCTTTAAGGTCCCTTCCAATTTGAGCCATTCTGTGATTCTGTGAGTTCTGCTCATAGTGGCACAGCACCCTTTAAGGACAGACTATTATTACATAAACCATAAGAAACTTTGTACGTTGTTTGTGATTGTCAGCAGGAAGATCAGGAACTTGCCCTCAAAGTACCATGAGTTTCCATGGTTCTACTTCACCATGGGAACACAGCGCAGTCACCTGTTTCTCTTCCGTTAAAAGTACACTTGTGCATGGAAGAAAACTGGCCCTAGTGATGAAAAATCCAGAGGCAGTACGTCAGTCTATGGAGTCTCCATGAAAACCTGTACGAAGCTGAGGCAACATATAGATTTGGCAGTTGCTTGTGTGCAAGGGCTGCTCTGAAAGTATTGCCTCCTGTTCTGTGATGCTGGCCCACAGTGTCAGAGATGGATATCAGTGATCTGGCAGTAGAGGTCGAACCCTCCCACCAATATCCCATCACATGTTGTTGTTGTGCAACAGATGGCAGCAGAGGGGCAGTCTGACAGAATGGCGTCTCAAATGGAAGTGAGGATGAAGCAAAGTTGTGTCACTGAATTCCTTCACGAGGGAAAAAATGGCACTCATTCATCAATGATTGTTCGATTGTTTCTGGAGACCAAAGTGTGGATGTGAGCAGAGTGAGGCTTTTGGAGTGAACTATAGGCTGAATGTGGTTGAACGTCAGTGTGCTTGGAACTGTGCCTCGTATTGCGTGATGTTTCTTACCATTATGATATCCCCGAGCAAACTTTAGTAGGTTTTTGTTTGTTTGTGTTGGCTAGAAACGTGTGCAGTTAATAATGGTGGCTGCGATCGTACGTGTAAAGATACATCGACCGGAGTTCACTGCAGCTGTCCTGTTGGATTCACGCTCCAGTTTGATGGGAAGACATGCAAAGGTGGGTTTTGTACTCATGGACGTGTGTGTACTAACAACGTGCCATGAGGTACTCGTCTCCAAATGAAGGTAATGCAGTGTGTGGAGGAAGGCTGGTATTTGTAATGTGATCCTAGGAGGCACTGCAGCCAGGAGTGACGCGCAGTTGCCTTCTGAGAGCAGTGCAGAAATCACGTGCAGAAATCCATGCTGCTCTCCCCTCACCAAGATGGCCTCATTGTAGACCTGTGAGGGTGGGGAGGAATAAAGCTCAGAGGTGTAGGTTTGTAGGTTCTTAGAGGCATACGGTCCCACTGTCTGCTATCCACATTCAACAGGCTATTACAGAAATCCGTTAGTAAATATTAGAATGTATTTCAGAGCAGCCTGAGTAGAATTATGCTGGTTCAAGCAGCTCTAAGGATAATTAGAGTATTGGCAAGGAGAAAAAGGGTGTCTGGTAATATATTGGAACATATTTTTCTTTAATTAAATGTTAAGATGATAATTAAATATTCTGCTAGGCAAAAAATGATGGAATCCCCATGCCTGAGTCAATTAACATTAGCTAAAGGACTCATTTTAATGTTAGCATGGAAAAGACAAATCAGGAATTCCCTCGAGTCACATTTCTGCAGGGCTTAGGAGGAGGAGAATTAGGAGGAGAGAATTTTGAAAGGGCTGAAACCTGCTGGAGAGCATTTAAGTTGAGTGTTTCCAAACAAAGCTTGGGGAAGTGGTCTTATGTGCATATATGTACTGAAACGTAGCTGACAGAAAAAAGATGAATGAAAACAGTAACACAGTCACGAGGCTGAATGGGCCAGGTCATTCTTAAGAGCCAGACCTAACTTCAACATTTGTAATAGGTTTGTTAGATTTTGTTTCCGGGCTTCTCCCCATCAACTGAACATGACTATTTTCTGGAGCTGACAGTGGGAGTATGTGGAATATATTCTGCTTACTCATGGTTTTTCTGTTTGCTTGTTTTTGTTACAGACATTGATGAGTGCCAATCCAATAATGGAGGCTGTGATCATTTCTGTAAAAACACTGTTGGCAGTTTTGATTGCAGCTGCAGAAAAGGGTTTAAATTATTAACAGATGAGAAGTCTTGTCAAGGTATGTATGCTGGAGAGAGGCAATAAAAGTAGGACAAATCAGCATGGTTTGGACATCTACTACAATGATGAAGTGATAATGGACTCCAGAATAATTTCCATTCCTCAGTTTTTGGTTGTTTTTAAATACGTATTTTTTAATTTCTGAAGAAACTGTTAATACAGTTGGCTTGATACTATTGTAGGAGGTACTTTTAGTGGCATAATGAGATAGCATCGTGTTAAAAATATCCTTGTGAGGATAATTCTTTTTTTTTTTTTTTTCAACCTACTGTTAATGTTCTTAGTATAACTTACAGGGAGAAATAAGCCAGTATCTCTCCGTCCATGCATAATCACAGTATTGCTCAGGTTGGAAAAGACCTTAAAGATCATCAAATCCAACCACAACCTAACTGTACTATCTAACTCTAACAACCCTCTGCTCAATCATGTCCTTGAGCACCACATCCAAATGGTTTTCAAACACATCCAGGGATGGTGGCTCAATATACTGTCACAAGATCTTTGGGTGCCTTTGATTAATGTAACAAACATTTAGTGCCCTAGAAAGTGATGGAGATGTTATCATATTACCATTCAGTTTACTGAGGTCATGATTAGACATTTTTACTAACTATACAAAGAGGATGTTATGCAAAGTGGTTGTAATGCCAAGGAATGTTTTCACTGGAAAAAACAGATCTCAGCAGCCCTTGGAAACCGGCATTGAAATCTAAACGTGTGATATAGTGGATCCATGGAAAAAATAATAGAATCATAGAATGGTTTGGGTTGAATTGTTCCAGTCCTCTCTCTTCAGGTGTATCTCAGAGAACTCTGTGGTTGTCAGCAGCCTTAACTCGGGCACTGCGCATTAGTGCAGAATTAAGGATTTAGCTCCCACTTTCATCTCTGGGGAAACATGAGGACAATACTTTCTTTGGTAAATCTATTTCCACAGACTGCGTGCGGACTTTTCTTAAAAGGGTTTCTGCCAGCTTTTTTTTTTTTTTCTTCCCCATGGAGAAGAGGAGCAATTTATTTTAGAACATAATTGTTAAAATGCAGCCACAGTTGTCATATTTGCCAAGAAAAAGCTTGTTTGGCAAAAGTCACTGTTCTCTTGAAAGTTGTTTCATGTTGCTGCATTATTTACTTGAAAAGAATTTGCTTAGTTTACATAATCCTGCACATCTTTCTGTCCAGCTTTATTAGCTCATAAGCTCTCCCTGCTCAGGCTGAATGGTACTGATGTGTCCCCTTAAAACTCACAGACATCGACGAATGCTCTTTTGAACGGACGTGCGACCATACATGCATCAATCATCCGGGCACGTTTGAGTGTACGTGTAACAAAGGATATGCTCTCTATGGCTTCACACACTGTGGAGGTGAGGTACAAAAACTTAATACACTGTATGCTGCCAGAGTGCACTTAAAGTTTGCACTTAGACCAAAGCTGTAATTTGACAGATTCTTCACACGCATAAGTGTCATTGACTTCAGTGAATAGGCAGTTGGGTAGGACTTTAAGAACAGGGTTCTCTGGGTGATTTCAAGAATTACAGTTATGTGAGTTATCCTTGTGTGTGTCAAATCATTACATGATGCAGATTGGAGTTCTAGCTGATGTTAATTTACATTGGCCACGAGCAATACTCCTAAATGTTCTGCTGTGTGAAAAGTTCAAGAACAGATGAAGATGGAAGCTTAGCGTGTGTAAAGCATTGATGTTTCTGTGGCAAATTTATAGAATTACCACATGGAAGCAGGAGTAACTGAGCACTAAATAGAAATGAACCTATTTCATATAAACTTTTTAGGCAAGACCTTGCTGACTACTTCTGCTTACTTAATTCTGAGTAAGATCTATTTATTTCTGAGGTGAAATGAGCACACTCGTACTTGAAGTTAACAATTCAGGGGTCTCTTTATGTCTGATCTGTCCTGGCCTCTGCTTCTAAAAAGCCTGTGGAGAAGATTAAAGGGTTGCAGCATCGCTTTTTTATACTGGTAATCAGGGAATCTATCTGAGTAGATAGGGAGTAACGCTGTGTGTTCTATTTGCAAAGGAAGTCTTTTCTCTTAAGCTCCTCTGCACTAATTCAAGTTCTTTTGAGCACCAATGGGGAAAAGGAACTGAAGTTTATCTCTTGGGTGTTAATTGCTCCTTCATGCCATATTCCTGTGCAGATGTTAATCCTTGTACCACACCAACTCCTCCATTTGCAGGCAATTACCAGCTGTTGTCAGTGCCCTTAAATGTACTGAGTTTGTACCTTATGACACATATGGAAAACATTAAGTTCTGGACATAATAGGATGTCAGTGTCTCAGACCCTACCTAGAATTCGATCAAAACCAAAGATTTGAGCCAATTTTGTGGTATCATTGGAAGCAATACAGATTTCAGGTGTAGCCTTTTTTCATCGTTCCTCACCTGCTCATTAGTGTGCCTGCTATCCTCATTCTGACATGTAGCATGTGTTTACACTGAAACCAGCTCAGTTTGGTAATCTATTTCATAATGTTGTCTCCAAATGATTATTTATCTAGAGGAGGAAACAAATAACTGGGGAAAACAGCGTCACGTACTCTGATTACCATTGAGAAAAGTAGAACTGAATATATTCAGTTGTGCAAACTTTCTGGGACTCTTTGGGACTGACTGGGAATTCCATGGTGACGTCTTTGTAGTTTTATATATAATTGCTATAAAGATACTGGAGATGAGACAAGCAGACATCAGAGTGGATCTGAGAAGCAGAAACAGAACTTCGCATTTCCCTTTGTTGAAATTCATGAGATTCCTGTCAGCCCATTTCTCTAGCCAGTTGAGATCCCTCTGAATAGTGGCACAACCATCTGGTGTATCAGCCACTCCTCCCAGTTTTGTATCATCTGCCAAGTCGCTGGGGGTGAACTCTTGTCCCATCATCCAGGTTTAATGAAGAGGATAAATAGCATTGACCCCTGGGGTACACTGCTGGTAACTGGCCTCCAGATGGACTTTATGTCACTAATCTCAACCCTTCCAGCCCAGAAATGCAGTCAAAAGTCCAAAAGTCTTCCTGAAAGTAGTAAAGGAGGGAACTGCCAATCAGGTTCCAACAGAGCTCAGGATTACACAATGGGAGTAATTTTCTGCATCAGCAAACAGCAGCGCACCAAGAGCAGTATGTTGCGCTGTTGGTAGTTCCTCGTTTTCTATTGGCAGTTACTGAGCTGGGCAAGGCTCTGAAATCGGCTAGTTGGCCAGAAGGGGTGGTGGTGATTATCCCCTTGATATTAAATAGAGTTCTGTGATTGACATGATTGACATCTCTGAACGCTTAGTAGGATTGTCAGTATGAATCCGGTCTGTGTTATCTGTCTTTATTCCGAAACAGAAATATTAATTATAATTATTATTAAATATTATTAAACACAGAGCAACAAACAGTTGATTTGTTCTCCTTTTCATTAATTTGTTAACTTATTGATGAGGCTGGATATATCTTTTTCTAAGGTGTGGTTTAAGAATCAACTCTCCCCAAACACTTGATTCATTTTGACATTCATTGAAAGATTTCCATGAAAACAAACCTGTTTCAAGATGGGTTTCCTAAGAGCTTTTCCAAACTCTACTAAGCAGTATTTTTTACACGTTTATCTGGTGGTCTTAGTATGCAGCAGAAGTTACTTTCTAAATCTAGTACTTCCTTTCCTCTACAGACATAAATGAATGCAGCATCAACAACGGTGGCTGCCAACAGCTGTGTGTGAACACACCAGGAGACTATGAATGCCTGTGCCACTCTAACTACAAATTACACTGGAATAAAAAGGATTGTGTTGGTAAGGTGCCTGGCGAATGCATTACTGCTCCTGATGTGTCTGAAGGCCACGTGGTTGTAGTCAGATCTGAAATATTAGTCTGTCCAGTTAAGTGGTAGGAGTCTTTGTTCCCTGCATTCTGTTTTACTTTTTAATTAGGCATGATGGTACTGATGATGAAACGGGTAAAAACAAACAAACAAAGAAAAAAATCCCAAAAAAACAGGAGATACTTTGAGGGACTTTGATGTT
Organism: Centrocercus urophasianus; assembly: GCF_019232065.1. Lineage (NCBI taxonomy): Eukaryota > Metazoa > Chordata > Aves > Galliformes > Phasianidae > Centrocercus > Centrocercus urophasianus. Next base: position 2,894,874 of record NW_024884586.1, read on the forward strand.
CTTTCATATGCTTTTATCTATTTATTCCCTGTTGTTTCCCTGCATGAGAAAGTCTGCTGATGGACACTGTGGGATCTTTCAGTGATGTTTTCTTGCTTTCCTTTTCTGTCTAAACAGCCTATTAATTGCATGGGTGCTCTCTGGTACCAGCTGCATAAGAAGCTGCATGCCCTTTTCTTAGCAATGTGTGTATACATTCTACTTCTCCCATGAGTGTTTGTTTTATCCTGTTTAGAGATAAAGGAGTCCTTTCCTGATAATATGTCACCCAAGGTATTGCTGCACTGCATGAAGAGTGGCAGGAGTGATAGATGCTTCTTAAGCTGCTCTTCAGATGTTCGGATAGTTTCTGGTAAGTCCAAAAAACAACAGCAACAAGGAAAAAAAACCAGCAACTAAGCACAAAAACAAAAAAAAAAGCCCAAGCATATGATTCTATAGATAGTGAAAGAGTAGCAAAACTCATGACTCTCATGGGTGCCCCAAGAAACAGACAATCAAGAAGGACCTTTCCTCTTTTAGTACAGATAAAGGGCTGTATCCCAGCCAGTGTTCCAGGAAAGCCCCCCTTTCCCTGTTCTTTATAGCCACTCTACCCTCAGATTCCCTTCTCATGACAACCGTCTTTTGGAAACTGAAGAGGACAGGGCAGAATTCTCTGTGCTCCCTGGGCCATTCCTTAATTGGCCCTGAGAGCCACGGCTCAATGGCACGGAGGCATTCCAGCCCTGCGTGGGGTCTGAGCTCTGCCTGCACAGTCCTTCCAGCCTCAGGACACAGCACGCGGTCTCGGTTGGTGCTTTTGGGACAGATGATTCTTTCCTTCCTGAGTCTTTTTAATCACTTAGGGAAAAACAAACTATTGTCAAGTATTTTGTGAATTACATGGTTGAAAAAGATGATGATGCAGATCAGCAAATTAAGAATGCCTCTTATACAACAGCAGTCTTCAGTCTGTGCACAGAGCCTATGTCTTTACTGTCTGTATCATCTGTCTGTTAGGAACACAAGATGCCTACACTCTCACCTGTGGCAGCTCATCTCAACTTAAGAAAAAGCAGCAAAACACAAATGCATCCACTTGGCTGGGTAATTACTAGATTTACTGTTGCGTGATGTGACTGATTTCTTTCAGTAGATGACAGTGAAATAAAGGCGTTCTGTTGGTTTTCTTTCTATTTGCGTGCTCCATTTTGCTCCCTCTGTTTTCTTTCCTCGACTTTCTGACTGCAGATCACGATTGCAGTTGAGAGTTCCCCTTCTACTGCTTTGTCAGCATCACCCAATCTAAGATTTAAGAATAAGGAAAGAGAAATGGACCAGCAGTGAAATGAACTGTGAGGCCAGCAGTACTGTGACTCTTTTCAGATAAACTAAAGGCATTGGCAACTTACAGATTCTAGTTTGAGTTATTGGACAGTGGAGTTTAGAAAGCATCTGAAGTTAAACAGATAAAGCGCTGCTTTGTATAAGCATAAACCACTTTCTGAACTGGTTTTGTTTGAAGTATCTCTTTTTATTTCAGCCAACATTTATTTGATTTTGCCCAGAAGCAGTTCTTGATTTGATCTCGTTCTGTCTCTCTTTTATTTTAAGTGAAATCTATCACACTTTGTTCCAATTCCAGTTGAGAACCAGCTTCACAGCAATAGGAAGCTGCCATCTCTTTAGATCCTCTGTGATGACCACTTTTCCTTTTATGTCAGTATATTTTTGATAACATCATTGTGATGTGATATTAGGTTTTTCCAAACTTTCCATTCCCTTTCTAAAATAACATATAATTGTTTCTTTCTGAAGATATTTCAACCATCAAGATAAGTGTAACCTTTAAATTAAATGAAGGAAAATGTAGTTTGAAAAAGACTGAGATGTTTCAAGAAGGTCTGGAACAGATGATACCAGGTATGAATATAAACGTGCAGGTAAGCAGGTGAGAGTCATATCTGTGGGGTTATTAAATGTTTCCTTGATAGGAAGCACACAGAGGGCTGCAAAGTTTCCGTTCCTTACTAACCTCATAAATCATACTCCCTCCCAGCCAAGATTCTTGCAGTAGGTGTTTCAGGTGAGAGGACTTTCCTCTGATAACCTTTGTTTGCAAGGAAAGTCCTTCTTTTTTGTTTGTGTCACTGTCAGTAAGTTCCCAGTAAAATCAGCCATACTTCTTTTATGTCCTTTCCTTCCTTTCCATCTTTTCTTTCTCTTCTTTCCTTTATTGCCTACTCCTTCCTCTCTGATGCCTCAGTGAAGATGCTCCAGGCCTCTTCGCTGACTTCACTGCTAAAAGTTTATTCCTCTTTTCTTTTCCTCTTATACTTTAGCAGCCCCAGATGGACATAGTGAGGTCACTGTGAGTGCTGCAGCCAACCTCTAATCCTAGCAGTGAATCATGCGTGCCTCAAAGCCAGGGCAGCTCTAGGGGCTCCACCTCAAAGTACATCCATAGGTGCACTGCAGTCACGATTCTGCATGAGGGGACACCCAGTGAGAAACTGGAGAAAATGTTTACTGGCACGTGGAGTGAGTCCTTTGCTCCCCTTGAAGTTTTGGTGATTAAATATGCACCGAAGACTAGCAAGTATCTAATAACATAGCTGGCCAAGCTTTTGCTTCCTTTAATTTTGTTCATACAGAGAGACATAACTCAGTAATGGAGAGCTTCCACTATGTAAACCTAACATGCAGCTCTGGCAAGAAAGTCCATGGAGCCCTCAGTAGACTACCAGCAACCAGAGAGATTTTTATCACTGCGGACTTTGAGCTTGAAACGAACCAAAAGGAGGTGACAGGTTGGTTGGAAAATAATCCAAGGTGCGATTTGAAGCTTCTTACGGTTTGCTTCTTAACTTCTGTATTTTTCACTTCTATCTTTATGCAAAATGATAATAAAAAGTATCTCCTGTTTTGAAAATTAATTTTCATGCTACAAAAAGAACTGAGAGATGAGGATGGTTTCTAAGATCAAAGAGCTGCCCATGGATTAAAGTCTTCCAGTCTGTTTAATTTTCTTGAAGCCCGCTGGTTTTGGCCATTCCATCAGACTTGTTCACAAAAGCTGTATCCTCAGTGAGTGGCATTGGGTGGACTTTTGTGCATAGTCACTTCTTCAGGTTTCACCCTTGGTACTTTTCAGATACGTGTGATGTGCGCTGTGCCCGGAAAAAGACAGAGAAGAGGTTCCGAAAAACCATTCGAACCTTACGGAAGACAGTCAACAGGGACCAGTTCCGCGTCCGTGTCTCTGGCATGGACCACGAAGTGGCCAGGAAGTCTCTCAAGCTGTCGGAGCCACAGCAGTCATGTGGTGTGGGACAGATGCATGTGGGTAGCAGATGTGGTAAGTGAGTGTAAATTAGGAACGAACCATCATGAGGTTTTGCTCAGGTCTGGCAAGTGGAGTCGTCATAGGATGCTCCTCCAGGAGGCAGGAGGGCTGTGTGGGGTGTAGTAGGGCGTACTGTTTGTGCTACTGATACGTGTGTCTATGTGTTTATTGCTGGCAGTTGCTGTAGTACAATGGGATAAGTGCTCAGCACAGTGTACTTCGTTGTGAGTGATGCAAAACCTACGGTAAACTCAAAGGTAGAAAACCTGAGGACTTAAAGGCGGGCACCGTTGCCTCGGGATCACCAGTGTTACTTGTAAAACACTGCATTTGCCATCCATAGCTCTGTGTTTCTGAACTTGTGAATATTTTATATCTTGCTGACCATTTTCTCTTTGCTGGTTAAGCTTCTTAGAGAATCTTCATGTCAGAGTTATAATTGCAAAGAGAAAAGGGGTTTTCTAGGCCAGAACTGAGAAAAAAAATCTCAATTATCATGACACTAAAGGGCACCGCCATAGTGAAACCCACAATAAATACTTCCAAAGCACAAAAGTTAAGGAGAAGGGTCAGATGTTGTCTTAACAGGGATCTAACAGCCATGACGGTTAGCTGAGGCTGCATAGGGTGTGTAGCATGTAAGTGGTTTTGTGAATCAGCAAGCATTTAAAACGCTTGTCAGACTGAATTAGTACATCTTCCAGCAGCATCCCACTCAGGCTTAGGATAGATTTTCCCGTCTAGTTTTGCTAACTCTGGAAAAACTTGAATGCAAATAGCAGAAAAATGCTTTTTTGTTGTTTAGAACATCTGTTTAGGGGAATTAGTTGGGAATTCTATCAGAAAGAGCTGTGCATTATGATACAATTTTTTGTAGCATTATAATAAGCCTGGAAAACTTTGGAGCCTTCATCATGTTGAGGTTAGGTGGATTTTTAAAGCTGTTGTGTCTGATGCTGCAGGAGTGGTTTGAAAATGTCTCAGTCTGTTGTATGGAGTACAGTGCTTTCAAGCACATCTATGACTTAATCTGGAAAAAAATCAGCAATGAGTAAACTAAAAACACTACAGGTAGATGCACCCAGATGAAGACATTCTCTTTGCATTTGTCCTCAGCTAATGTGAGTTACAATTAGGAAGTGGAACAACAGGGAAACAATTATTTTTAGGTAGCCATAGAGCCAATTTATTTTCTTATTACTAATGAGCTGCTTACATGGCATTTCTGTGCTAGTTCAGAGAGCAAGGGACCTTCAGGAGAAGGTCAGTGTCTGTAGCAAAAGCAGTCAGAGACACTGAGCATATGAAGTCAAGTGTTTTGAAGAGGAACTTATAAAGGTCCAGACTCTTCTTTTGCTGAAATGGTGCCATGGTTCACCCTGCACATCTTGGCAGGGTCTGATGGGAGCACTGAATCCTGTAAGATATGATTCCCCGAGGGCCTTATGCCTGAAAAGGTGTGATTGCCAAATGGATCTTTTCTTCTTTAGCTGAGTGATTCAGAGTACGTCCTTGTGCAGATCTGCTGTGATCAAATAGGGTGGAGCCTCCAGAACACCTTTTACTTGAATAGATGCTAACATCTCTCTTCACCGCTTTAATGTTCTCCACCTATTTACACTGAGCTTACAGAAACCTGGTACTTTGAAACCTCTCCTCATCTTTTGTCACACTGCTGGAAGCTAAACTGAAAGTTTGCTGGTTGCTGAGGGAACCTAAGAGTACATGCAGAGGCAGTGCTATTACGTATGCCTCATTTCCTTAGAAAAACCAATTGTGTTGGTAAAGCAATGCTGGGTGACTGCTGCTGCTGTCTGACTGCTGGTCAGAAGGAGCTGAGAAATAGAGCTGGGAGGAGGGAAAGAAACGAGCTCATGGGTGTGTGTGAGAGCAGGATTTTTTTCCTTTTGTTTTGATCTGACTGTTCTGCAGAGCTGCTGAGAGCTACTGGGAAGGTGGTAGCCCTTTGTATCCAAGCATGGTAATGATTCTGGTGTGAAAGTGACTCTATAGCAAGAGATACTGGGTCAGCAGATGAACCCAGGGCCTCTGGGGCATGTGTTCTCAGGACAGGCAGTGAACTTTGGCAAAAGGATTTTGCTCAGTCTGACTAGAGAGGCAGAAAGCAGCGGTGGAAAAAAAATATGGCTAAGGACTAACAAGTCTTCTGTGATCCAGATAGTGAGTGGAGTACAGTTCACTGTTTTTCAAATATGTGTTTTAAAACAAGATATTTGGAATCTGTAAATACAGCTTTATTGAATCAGACAGTCTTGTTCTGGCCCTCTTTCTGCAGTAGATATCTACTGACATAGCACTGTCTGTAACATTGAATGTGAGCAGTGTAAGAGGAAAGCCTGCCGAGTGCCAGCTCCGACCCACTTGTCTCAGGTAACTGGGGCTGCATTTGCTTTGCACTTCAGCTGAAGTGATGCTTTTCCTGGTTTTCCTGCTCTAAGTCCTGCTGACTATAGTGGGACATGCTGCAGAACAGAAGATCTAGAAAGGCACCAGGAACAGATTAGATGCAATCATCCTTAATGAGCTGAGTGGTTACACATTTGTCTGCTGTTCTTTTAACAGCTGTTGATATTAAAAGAGAATTCACAGTGGATTCCAAAGAGTGGTGTATTTCATTTCAAGTTTGCTGTTCAGCATCAAGTCCTGTTCAGGCTTTTCTGACGCCTTTGTGGCCCAGATGTTGTAGTTTCCTACCTTGTGTGCAAACTCTGTGCCAATGAGGAAGCGTATTTAGTATTGGCTCATTAATTCTGTGAAATCCTGAGAATGACCTACATGGAGCAGCCCACTGTAGGTTTCTATTAATGTGTATCACGGGAAATGGAACCTGAATCAACCTTCCCAGAGAATTCTGGATTCTCATGGCAGAGTGTGTGTCTTTCCACACTGCAGTAAATCTTATCATAAAAGAACTTGCTTGTTTAATCGGTGGTGCTTCAATACTGGACCATCTGAGGATGCTGGAAGTGCTGTGTGCTGCTTTGAGAGCAGATTTGTCTTGGAAGGGAATGCGGTTTTCATTCACCAATCAGGCTACACATAGTTATTCTTCAGTATGAGCCAGAGTTGAAACAGGTGGCCAAAGACCAATTCTTCAAATACTGACAATTCCTTGTCATGATCTGATTAACAGTGACATCCATACAGAAAGAGAAGAAAAAGATCGCTACTGTGGACATTTTGCCTGCAGGTGTTTTCCATTGAGGGAGAAGCAACAAGCAATTCATCTGTTTTTTCCATCACTTAAAGTGCTGTCGTACGTTGATTGTGCCCCATGGAGCTGAAAGTACAACTTTCTGTGTTTAGTATTTTTTCTGTTCCCTGTTCATTGTAGGGGAGTTGGATTAGATGGCCTTTGAGGGTCCCTTCCAACTCTAAGGATTCTGTGATACCTGTGCTAGATACATGAGTGTTTTAACAAATGAAGGGAGGCAAATAAAAGTAATGTTCCCTGAACTTGCTGAGTAGAAGGATATGTCAGCACAACATTGCTGCAGTTACAAATGGATTAATCCAAAGAGCTGCCATTTAAGGGAACAGCAAGCATGAGAACAGCAGTGGCATAGGTGTTGCTTTGATATAAACACTGGGCAGCTTTATCTTGTGTGGGAGATGCTGATGCCTTTCTCTGCTCAGCATCCAGCAGTTTTGTCCCCTTAATTTAGAGGATGCAGACAAAATGTTAACAAAATAGTCTTAAAGCTTAAATGTGGTAAGATGCTGATGCCATGGAAGTACGATGAAAGATACAGAAAGAGGAAAGTGCTGACTGCCGTTGCAGTTGCTGCAATTGGTAGTTGTATTTCCACACAATGGAGGACTGAACTGCATTTATTTTTTATATTTTTGTAAAACTGACAAGAAAAAAATACGTGATTAAATGTCAGACTGCCTTTTGCTTGTTAGCCTGCTTGCAACCATAGGTTTAAGACACAAATCCTTGAGACATAACTGTCTCATGTGCCTTAAGTGTGTGAACTGCTACAATGCAATAACATAAAGGATGAGGTTTCAGAATTGATTTGTGCCCGTTGTCAGTAATTATCCTTATAAAGTCAAGGGGTGATTCTTAAGAAAATAGGAAAATGGTGGATCATGACCTCCTTTATAAGGTTCACCTTCTTATCCACTGAAATACTACAGCGTTTGTCTAGAGGAGCAAGCACTCAAAGGCCAATGATCTGAAAAGGGAAGAAGAGCCTCTAAGTGTCTTTGTAACCCTTAATCCCGGTTCACTGTGCCCCCTCTTCTTTTCTTTTCTTGTTTTTGCATCAGAAAAGCTTTCACTCTTTTTTTTTTTTTTGCCCCCCTTAAAACAGCTGCATGAGATTCAAGACCAGTTTTTTAATGGGCATTGAAGGCCAACAAAGACAGTGGCTGCAGAAATGAAGTCTACTAGAGGCAATTGATTCTTTTGTTCGTTTGGAGAAAAACAATCCGGTTTCTGAAAAAAGAGCAAAGCCAGCAAGGGGGATTCTGATTTATGCCATTATTTGCACATCCTCAGATCTTGTTTTGAGTGGGTATTTCCCGTGTGTCAGGAGGGAGAGGCGCTGTGCAGGAGTTCTGTGAAACTCCTAGATTTGGTAGAAACTCCCAGAGGTTCATAGGCAGTTTTAGTTTCATTGAAACAAATGCTTTGACAGGAGAAGTTTGAACTCAGTTTTATTTTGTTTTTTTTTTTTTTTCAGAGAGGGTTCATTTGTGCCAACCTAACTTCATGAACAGTCCTGCAGGTTTCTGTGGGATGATATCTGTGGTAGTGATGCATTGTTCCCACAATTAACGATACTGTAATTGAACCTATTGACACCATATCTGTCTGTTATGCTGGGTCTCCTCTTGGGGGGAGGAACCAGGAGCAGTTTACTGGGAACGCATCTGTGGCTCAGATTGTCTGGGGAGCTGTACTGCTTAGGAAAGCTTGGGTTGTGGTAGTAGTGTAAAAAAAAAAAACCCAATGTATTTCTTAGACTATAAACTACAAAAAAGTGTGGGGTATCCTAGTAGGCCTCTCCATCCAGATCTGAGCTCCCTAATCCCAGAAGCCACATCACAAATGCTAACTAATAAACCAATGATCTTTGTTGTGAAAGCAGCCAGCGTTCCCATCACCCACCCTGTCTTAGAAGGCAGCTTCATGTGCTAGGGACCTGACAGCAAGTAATTGCTGAGCAGGGGGTGGCCAGCACCTCCTTCCTGGGGTGATGTTATCATACAAACCAGAGCTCCATGGACAAGCCAATTGCTTGTCCAGTGGGACTGACTCTTCTGCTAGCCTGGCTTGTCTGCCAGCAAGCTGCTCCTGCCTCAACATGGATTCTTATTTTTCAGTAGCAATTCCTGATCTACTACTTCAGTAGTTTCGCTGCTTGGCCTTCTGATTTAGTGTTGAAGCCACAAATGCAAAATGTTAGTGAACTGATATTTTTTATTGTTGCTAGTGAGCTGGAGTGTGGGAACGTACTATGATGAGGAATGAGAAAGCTGTTTGATGCCCTAATGGAACTCACCAGGATGAGGAAGCACAAATAACTTGTGACTCTTGCCACAATCCTCAGAATCCTGGGAACCAAAAATTAGCTGGAACTTGCAGTGTGTCCCAGTGTGGTGGAAAGGCACAGAAACAGACCCTTTGATGCTTCTGCCCCTTTTTCCCCTTGCTCTCAAAGTTCAGTTGTGCAATGCCTGTAGGGGTGTTCAGTGCCTGTAGGGGTGTTCAGGGTCTCACTAACGTCCAAGGAGAACCTTTAGGTTTTACTTACTCAAATGCAAATTGCCTGTAGAACCAAAGAGCTTTTGTGGGGAAGGAGGTTTTCACTGATCTTTTCACTGTCTCTTGGTTCCTGAAGCCAGTAGCTGTATCTCAAAATCACCTTTAGTAACCTTGATTGCATCTCCTCATCACGGAATTGTAATTGTCTTTCCTTACCTTACTGGGATTGTTGCAGTGGAAGCCTTACTTCATCCGTTTTTTTGTTAAGTTGCACAAGGAGTGATGAGTGTTCTGTAGAAATGTTTATAAAATGAAGAAAAGCTTGGGAGTGCATGAATGTGTGTACTTATGAGAGCAGAAGTAATGTGTGGTGGAAAAAGTTACAGTCTCCTTCTGCACTAGCTTTCGTTGATAAGCTATGGAGCATTACTTAATTCTGCTGTATTTTATTATCAAGTGAAGGAAAAACACTCACGACTCCACTCTATTTATCAGCAATAAGCAAAATTCTTCATCACTGATCATGACCGGTGGTTAATGCCCTGCTTGTTGTTATTCATATATCCTGAAATGAAGCCAAGGCCAATTTAACTTCCTAACAAAACAGCTATTCACTGAGTGATTTATTGGAGCTATAAACTAAAACTAACAGTTTGTTATTGTAACAGGTCTTTTAAAGGACAGAATTTTTCAGCATGGCTGAACAACTGCAACACTATTTTGTACCTTCCAGAACAGGGTGTTATTAAATACTGGAACTGAAATCAGTTCTTTTGTGAAAAGTTTCAAGCACAGATTTTGTCAATATCTGTAAGTATTCGTGGGTTTATTGGATAATATCATACTGTGTTCAAGTAAAATCAGTCTGGTTGATGTTATCTAAGCATCATACAGAACACAATTATCCTGTGCACAGGTGATCATTATCCAAGAATCACTGCTGGCAAGAATATTTCTGCTTTAAAAGTCACATCTAATGCTTAATGAATTTGCATAATTCCTGATTGCACTTGAGCTGTTAGGACAGTTTAGTAACCTCAGCAGTTATGAAGTATAAGAATTTACTAATTACTAACATGAAAATACTTTCAGAAATCTGGAAGTACATTTTTGATGTCTTAATTTCAGTATGTATTTTTCTCTTTTGGCAAGGGTCTGAGAGTTCTTTAGAAAGAAGAGTTAATCTCTATGTTATTGCTCTGTACAGATTATCAGAAAGCAGTGAGTGGACAGGCTTAGCGCCCAGCGTAGCCTTGCAGCAAAGTGTGAAGGCTGCTCCAGTCCACCAGAGCTCATCAGCACCAGAGGTTATCAGTGTTCATGTCAGATATGCAGGGTACAGTGTATGTATTGAGTTCTTCCTGTCATTCACATTCAGTTCTGAAACCTTGGTCCTTGCTGTTGAAGAGGAAAGCAGTTGCACAGTGGAGTTTTAGGTCCTGTGTAGGCGCATTGCTTACCTCCGTTATAGTGTGTGAGTTGAAGCTCCTGTGTGCTTCTTTCTCTAGATCAATGCTCTCCAGGTGAATATTCCCCTGATGGCTTCAAGCCCTGTTTGCCGTGCCCCGTTGGAACATACCAGCCTGAAGCTGGGCGAGTGTCCTGCTTCCCCTGCGGAGGGGGTCTGATGACGAGACACAGCGGTACGTCCTTGTTTCAGGACTGCGAGACCAAAGGTAAGACCAAGAGTTGGTGAACTCTACTGCTCTGATGGAAAATCTATGCTGCTGCTGCTACATGCAGGGTGTTTCAGGAAGGGTTGCTCTTCCAAAGAGTTGGTGGGCCTGGTCGGTCTGCAGGGAAGCTCAGAAAAGCCTCAATCATTTTTACAACTGATTTTTACACAAGACTTGAGGAGAGACTGAGAGATGCTTGGAAGTTGGTTAATGAAATGGCTGATGTGAGAGTTTTGTATAAAAGAAGAGTAAGAAGATTTCCAGGAGAAAATTTGGGCCAGTGTACTGTATTGAGGTTTTGGATTTAAGTAGTGACTTGAAAATGTGAAGGATGGAACTGGAGTTCTAAAGTGTAAATAAGAAAATAATTTTTCATGTTAATAATGGCTAAAAAGCAACTACAAAGCTGTTACTCATTCTAACTATGCAGTACTTCAAATGGTCCTCTAAACTTGAGTGCTATGGAGCTGCCATGCTATCTGCTCCCAAGGTTTTCCTCCAGGAGTGGAAATCAAGGGGGCGATCAGACCTTTAAGAATGAAGAAATGTTTTGTGTTCTATTTATATAAAAAGTAGAAACCTGAGAGCTTTGAAGCTGTCTTTGAAAATGTTGACGAAAAATATGTACCCGTGGAAAAGATGAAATGTTAATGATTATAACTCAGTGTCTTAAAGCACGGATAAAAGAACATTACTTACATCAAGATCACCAAGAAAAAGTGTTAATAGCAAATCTATTGTAACTGAATAGAAATAAGGGCTAGATATCTGGTCCTGATGCAAACATTTAGTGGTGGTTTGAATAAAGAAATCTCTTGTGTCAAAGACATGTTTACTGCTGAAAACTGCAATGTAGTAGATGTATCTTGAGTAGTGTTGAAGAATTACTGATAGTAAAGTGATAGTTAACTGATTTCTCCAGTGAACTCATTTCTACAATGAAGAGTCATTAAATATTGTTTTGTATTTGATTTTGCAAAGTTACAGTGCTAAAAAAAAAACCCTAAAAACTCTGGACGAAGATGGGAGGACTTGATTTTAGTTCTATTTAACACAAACAAGAACAGGTCTGTAAACAAGGCCCAGTTTTCAATTTAGAGTATTCAAGGAATTTTTTGTATCAACTAGAATGAAGAGCTCATGGTTTTGCATGTGGCCACATGAGATGCGGAATTGCAGAGGCAAAAACTGTTTGGAACTTGTATTTGAAGTGTTTTGAATTATGGAGTGGCAGTAGATCATGTAGGGGAGGACTCCAAACTGAGCTGCTGGAATAAAAAACTCAACAAGGGTAGTTATATGGTAGTAAGCAGATCCTGAAAGGAACAGGGGGGAGGGGGGGGGGGAAGAAAAATGAGAGCCTGTGCAGCACAGAAAGCTACATTTTAAAGGCAGCATAATAAATTATTCAGAAGTTAAACTGAGCTGAGAGAAGTAAACTTGTCAAATGATGCAGAAGGAATAGGAAAAGATTTGTTTGTAGTCTTATGAATGAAAAGAAACAAGATGGGGATGGAGTTGAGAGTGAAGATAATATATGGCTTGTGCTCTTGACTTGTCAATCATGCTGCCTATTTAAATACTCCCCAGTTCAGTGTTCACCTGGCCATTTCTACAATACAACAACTCATCGCTGTATTCGCTGCATGGTTGGGACGTACCAGCCTGAGTTTGGACAGAATTACTGTATTTCTTGCCCTGGAAATACCACGACAGATTATGACGGATCCACAAACATAACGCAGTGCAAAAGTAAGTATAGCAAGATAGGTTTTCATCATCTGTCACAAATGAAAGGACTGGGCCATCAATATTCAGAGTGGCCTTAAGGGCAAAATATAGCTTTGCTTCAGGGAGCTTGGAGAGAAGGCAGAGGTGTTGGTCTTTTTTTGCTGCCTGCTTGAATCTCATCCCACATGACTTACTAAGGCTCATGTGAGACCTTTTCTGCAGACTGGTTTCATCATTCCTGAGAAGGTGAGTGATGGTTGTGTCTTGCCAGTTGGTGTTGGGTCACCCTGGGTCATGCTGTTAAATCTTCTCTCCCAATACACAGCAGAACAAGTTTGTGTTCTTGGCATCTTGATTTATTTCCTTTCTATTAAAAGGAATAGAAGTTGGCTCACTAAACTTAAGTTAGTAAGAATTTCTTCTTAATAGCAATCTTTGAAAGAGGCGATTACAAAAAGCCACTCTTCTAGATTATGGGAGCTGTAGTGTGGGAAGCTGAGGGCAAATTGAGGGCAAATACAAAGCAGAGAGCAATTCTCCGAAGAATCTCAGAGCTGCATATATATACAAGTATGTGTATGTGTGTATTTGGGGAAAGGGTCTGCTGTACTCCCTGTTGGTATCACTGCAGATGTGGTGCCTCAGCAGAGCACAGCAGGCTCCTGTTGGACTTCAGCTGATGCTTCTGTGAAGGTGTCCTGTCTGGACAAGCAGGTGGAGCATCCTTGCTTGACCATTGCTATGTCCTTTTAAAAGTGCCTTTTTTCTTGACTGTGGCCTGGTTAGTAGCACCTGCTATATTAATAGAGGATAATCTATATTTTGCAACAGGCTGCACAGGGAGGTGGTGGAGCCACTATTCTTTGAGGTGTTCAAAGAAAAGAGTAGATGTGGCAGTGAGAGACATTCTTTAGTGGACATGGTGGATTGATGGTTAGGCTAGATGATCTTACTGGTCTTTTCCAACCTTAATGATTCTATGATTCTATAATTTCTTAACATCGATTAAACCATAAAGGCAGAAGTGAAGCTTGTTGAAAGAAACTGCATCAGATACAGACAGAAAAGTTTGTGTGCTGTCAATCATTTACTGCCTCTGAAAGTGTCTGCATGAAGAGCTGAAGGATGCCCTCACTTTATCTGGTCATATATGCTGGTTTTTTGGGTTTTTTTTTTTCAGATAGGCAGTGTGGAGGTGAACTGGGAGATTACACTGGGTATATTGAATCACCCAATTATCCTGGGGACTATCCTGCAAACACTGAATGCACTTGGAACATTAACCCACCGCCAAAACGCCGCATTCTGATTGTGGTTCCAGAAATATTTCTGCCAATAGAAGATGAGTGTGGGGACTACCTGGTGATGCGAAAAAGCTGTAAGTCTGAAATGGATGTTGAGGCACATGGTACCTATCTCAGTGTGCAACACAGGCTTCTCACGTGCATTGCTGTTTGCAAAAATTAAATGTAGTGCAACTGTCCTGTACTTAAGAGTGGAGATCTCTTTAAATAGCAGTTGGAAAATTCTATTTGGCAGTGCTGCTCAGGAGAAATGGGAGAAATATTCTTGAGAAGGGGTAGATGGTTCAAGCCAACTAGTCATGGATCATGCAAAGCAGTTTTAGCCTGGGATAGGAAGAGGGGATGCTTGCTGGTCCCTACAGTGCTTGATTTGTGCGTAAATAACTTCAGTTTCTAGAATGAGCACATCCTTCAAGCAGTAGGCCATTTTTGTGCTTTTTTTTTTTTTAGAGAAAGAAAATATATTCCTGGACTAAGAAGCTAGTCATTAGTGACTTGCCATCCCTTCTTTCCCCAGAGAAGCTGTGGAGGTGTTCATGGCCAGGTTGGATGAGGTCCTGAGCATCCTGATCTAGTTGGTGGCAACTCTGTCCACAACAGGGGGTTGGAACTGAGTGGGCTTTTAGATTCCCTCCAACCCAAGCCGTGCTATGATTCGATGATCCACTAATGGCCTGCCACAATATAAGGAAGGTTGTTTGTTTTGTTTTTTGTTTATTTTATTTGTTTGTTTTAGCAGTGGCATGCATTTCTTGTCATGGTAATTTAATCTAATTTGTATACACCTACTGGCATAAGGCATTGTCAGGTAACTGCCTATTGTGTTGTTATTGTTTTGTGTTTTTTTTTTCTGGAAGCTTCTTCCAACTCAGTGACCACGTATGAAACCTGTCAGACCTACGAACGCCCAATAGCTTTCACTTCTAGGTCTAAGAAGCTGTGGATCCAGTTCAAGTCGAATGAAGGGAACAGTGCCAAAGGATTCCAAGTTCCTTACGTAACATATGATGGTAAGTGGTTGTGAACAGCTGAATGTGTGTGGAGCGGTGCAGCTGCAGCAGTGCAGAACTCCTTGTGGGCTCCTTGACCTCACTAAGAAGCAGGGTAACCCAGTGCTTTCAGCAGTGTCACTGTTAGAGCGCTTCCAGTAGCTCTTTTATTTTTTAGCTGAGTTAAGGATCACTGCATTGCATTACAGATAAGTGCAATCATATTTCCAGCCTCTCACAAACCTAACCGAACAGCTGAGATTCTGGGCTCTGACTTGCAAAGGCAAAATGCAGAGCTTAGAGCCAGCATCCAGATTTTACATATATTTATGCCTTCCCAGCTCTGGATTACTTTGGGTGGCAGATTGCTCCCAGTTAAGAATTGGGCAGAGCCCAAAATACCTCTGTGATTGATTGTGTTGCTGCTATCAGATGTAATTTGGTGTCAGAGAAGTCACCGTCTGCATCCACATTCTCTTGCATTTTGCTCCTGAATCATAAAAGCTGATTTAGAGAAATGTTCTAGTGAAGCAGTGGTGGTTGTAGTGGAGGAGAAACATATCTGTTCTTGAAACTCTGGCTCTTCTGATCCTTGTCAGAGACATCAAGAGAGAGACTGGAGCTGAGGTTTTGTCCTTCAGCATGAGTGATGTGAATTTAATGTGGCATATCTCTGTTCATGCTGGAGTAGTGAATGAGTGCCCCTCCATGGTGAGCTGGAGAGTTTCATTAAAAGTGGGTAGTTTTTAGGTGATGCTTTTCCTTTTGAAGCTTTTCAAGTTCTGATTGGCCAGGGGATTTGTCTTGTAAGAAAGCTTCCTCTTACCTTTTCTCTCTTATAGAAAGAAGTCAAGAATGGGTTAGGGGAATTTGCAGATAAGTTCCAACTGTGCAGCACTGGAATAACTGCTGATATGAGAGCCAAATACCACTGGTTATTTTGGGGGTAGGGCTTCATTGTATAGCCAGGGGAGGTATCAAATATGGAAATGAAATGAACAAAGGACTCTCTTGTGCACTCTCAATAGAGGATTACCAAGAACTAATAGAAGACATCGTTCGGGATGGTAGACTTTATGCATCTGAAAATCATCAAGAAATACTTAAGGTATGTTCCTTCCACTAAAATCTTGGTTTTGAATGAAAATGACACCTATATGCTAGAAATGTTGTCTCCTGCTCTGCACCTGATCTGCTCCTTGGTGCAATAGACACCTGCCACTTTGGTAGGTGGGTAGACTGAGTGGATGTCATTCCAGGTAGACTTTTCTTTTGCTGGGTGTCAGCTCCAAGGTGGTATAGTTTTTTTGTGGGTTTGGATTTTGTTTTTTTTTTAATTTTTATTTATTTATGTATTTTTTATTGGTTGGTTCTGTTCTTGTTTTATTTTTCTTTGCTGTTTCTGAAAGTATGAGAAAGGAAGAAATCCTGTTGCTAATTGAAATAAATGTGAAATTCCAGTGATTTTCTGGGAGTCTGAATATCAGCTTTGCTCTACTGGACTGTGAGCTCCTGAGACATTTTTACTTAGAAAGTAAAAAGTCTGTAATCTTTTACCAGTCATTAAGCTTTGCTGATATTGACCCTAATTCCCCTGTGGAATTACTGTAAAACCTGCTTTCATTTTTCTAGGACAAGAAGCTGATAAAAGCATTGTTTGATGTGTTGGCACATCCGCAGAACTACTTCAAGTACACAGCCCAAGAGTCAAGAGAGATGTTCCCAAGATCCTTCATTCGGCTCCTGCGCTCCAAAGTTTCCAGATTTTTGAGGCCTTACAAATAGCTGGCACTGTCCTTAAAATACTAACCAGCCCTTGGCATGCACAGAGGGGTTGTGGTAGGTGGGCCTGCTTTCTGTGCTGTACACACTGGCAGAGAGACTCTGGGGAAGCTTGCCAGCTCCATTCTTGGGAGTGTTTGGCTTTCTCAGCTAATATAAATATTTTGGTGAACAGAGTTTTGATTCCTTTCCAGATAATATCTTTTGGGTACCAAGGATTACTTCATGGATCTGCGAATTAGAGACTGACCATAATTTCTGTAACTGAATGGTGCCAAGCAGACGTTTGAGAGCTCTGCCCTGATGCTTCATTCGTAACTCCAAGAGCTAATGAGGACAGACAGGCTAAGTGGTGTGGTTTGGGTTGAAATCTGGGCTGCCGTTACTGCATATTACCTCAACAAAGCTGGGTTCATGTTCAGTCTCTCTGAAAGTGGGAACAAGTTTGATGTCTCTCTTAACATTTGCTACAGAGGAAATTCATAACTAAGATTGAAATGATTAAATCCAAGCCAGTGAGTCCAAGAATTGCAGAGTATGTAATTTTTCTCCGAACTATATGTTGTATGAAGCAAAGTATGAGCAAAGGGTTGAATATTAGCTCAAATGCTCTGGGTCTGGATCACCTTGTGTTCATGCTAGTGAACTGATAATCTACTGGTTTGAGTGGAATGATACCAGGGCATCAAAGGAACGGGAAGCAGACCCTGGCCCTCTGGATGCCTCCAATTTGGACTGACTGCAAATGTTATAACAGAACAAATTCTGGGCTAAATTCCAATTCTCTCTCCCTGTGCACAGGCCTGGGACAGCATCGTGTGTTGGCTTTTCCAAGTAGTACAAAATTCTATCCTCTGAACACCTGTAGCTGAGCATAAACTCCATTTTAAATGCAGTCTTTTCATAGATGGTGTTTGTGTATGTCATGATTTACAGCTGTTCAAGGTTCTTAATCTCCTATGATTCTGTGATTCTGTGATTCTGATTCTTACATGACCCTCAGTCCTCATACCCCTTACCTTGTCTGAGCACCTTGCAGTGGCGTTGTAGAGCAGAGGAGGGCTGCTTTCCCTTTCTTGTTGGAGCAAAGCAGATCTGTGAAGATTTTTTTCAGCCAGATCACAGATGCAGCTTTTTATGCCATCCCAAATTATGTAATTTTCCTCAGCTTGTGCTTCTCACTCGAGCAAAGAGTATTCTGAAAGAGGACAAAAATGTTGATCAAAATGTTTTTTATTGTCTGAGTGTTGTTCTGTCCACTTTACTATTACATCCTTGTCCTCTGGCCATGCAAGCCACTTCCTCAGTGTAATGCACCTTTCTGGGCATTTGGTCTTTAAGGAAGATGGCCTCAGTCCCTTTTGCTTGAAGATGGACTTAGGACTGGTATCTTTCTGGATTGTTCTTCTGGCAGTGCTCTGAGTAGCACAGTGCCCACTGGTGATTTCTGTCTGCCCCCTCAGGAAAGATACTGACATTTTGCAGTGTGGCCAGGACAAAAGCTCCCTTTTCAGTTGTGAACTTGGATCTCCCTGGTTTTCACTGCACTTGTACGTGGTATTTAACTGTTGTATGTGAATAATACCACATCCACAGTGTGACAGATGAAATTCCCACTCAGAGCCAGAGTCAGAATCCTTTCCCTACATTGTTAGGGTGAATGAATACTACCAAATGAACCTTGCTGAACTGCCATGCTGTAGATGCCCCATGTGGTAGCGTGTGAGACAGTGTGGCCTTTCACATGGTAAGGATGTGTCCTGATCATGGCACGAGGGGAAGGGGCAATAGCATTATGCCACTGATGCCATGTTGCCTAGAAGGAATTGCTGTAGTCTGAGAGGAAGGGGGAAGTTGCTTGTGTTGCTGCCAAGAGGGTGAGCTGTGTCCTAGCTAGCTTACTTGGGCTTCTGCTCTTGCTTGGGTATCTTGGCACATTGGTGAGTCTTTGTTGCAGGGATGGAGCTGTCAGACATGCTGCAAAAGGAGCAAATGAGGCTGAGGGGCGAGAGGGGAGGCAGGGGCGGTAGATGGGCAGAACAGAGGGTAGGAAGCCAGGGCCTTGTATTCTGCTGGTGGGGACGTTTATCGTGAACCAGCCTCCCTGCTGCCCATCATGGGAGGGACAGCAGCAACTATCTAGAAGAAAGAATGTGGTAGTGACATGTAAGGAGTGGCTAAGGGATGCTAAGATAAGGGGAAGTGTGATGGGAAAGGCTTGCTACCTCTGTGGTGAAAGTACTGCTGTGCTGAGATCCAAGTGAAGAAGCATTCCAAGACAGCTTCCTACTGGCAGCACAACCCTCTGCCATTCTGCTCTTCATGACTTCATGTGCCAGATGCAGCGTGTCAGTGAGCTGCAGGGACCCACCAACCATCTCCATATGCCAAAAGAGCACTTTGAGATGAATGACATGCTGCAGCACTGCCCAGGGTGCGTGGATGGGTATGAGGCTGCAGGTGGGCACAAGAGGAGAGGGCCGTGGTGTGCTGGCTTCTGAGCACCTTCACCAAGCCTAGCAGAGTGGCTTTGCTGTAGGTTGGAGGCTATCTGCTGAGGGGCGCTGAATTCTCTCACAAGAGGGCTGCAGGTTTGAACAGTTCCATGTTGCTGAGTGACACGCAAATCATAGCAAATGGTCTCAACAGGGGTTCAACGAAACAAAACAGTGTTTTCAGACATCCACATATTGTTAATTGGTGAAATTGGGCTTTCCTGCTTTGCATGCGAGTCACCGACTCGATCTCTGGGTTTGTTGCACTGCGTGTCATCTTGTGGGCATGCTGATGTCCTTGCTCTGCACAGCCGCTCTGGGAGTGGTGTCTCACCTCTGGACCATATGGTGGATCTCAGCTTTGCTTCTCTGTTACTCTCACGTGCATGGGGTGTTTTCTTTGCTGTCTGTGGAAAGAAGGAAGCACATCAGCGTGGTGTACGGCCCAACACTGAGCAGAAGAACCTACCTTTGAAGAAAAATCCTTTTTGCTCCACATGCACCGCTGTGTTCATTTTCTACATAACAAGTAAAAGACTTGGAAGCACTCCTGTTACTTTATATCTGAAACTATGAATGAAAGTTCTCCCGTTTATGTAGGTCCTATGTGCGCAGCAAAAAACAGAGAGGGAATTACTGCCACCTGAACTACTGGGAGAAGTGGTGACTTGCAGAATGCTGGAATATTTGGCATTGTAACTTCATAGAAATGATAGTGGCTCTGTAGAAGTTGAGTTTCTACACTCTGTGTGGTTGTAGACTGACGCTGTTTTCTGGCAAGATGTAATTCCAAAGTGTTTAACCTTTTAAAACAGGATTTAACTTTTGAAATAATAATTAGTGTTAAGTGGATGACTTAATGTCGCCTACATGAGATATATATGTAAGGATCTTTTTCTTGATTGTAAATTAACATGAAATGTTTCAGACTTACTTTTAACCAGAGAAATAAACCAGTGACCATTTAGTTGCATGAAAACCTTGGTTAATATTTTTAGTTGTCTTCGCTGTGCTAAATAACAGTTTTGTAACCAAAAGGAGCAAGCACACCAGCTAGACTTTATATCCTGGGAATAACCCCTCACCATAGTGTTCTGTTTGCTGTAGGATGTTGTTAGCCTGCGTCTTTACCCACAGAGAAATAACTGTTGGTGTATTAAGTAGAGCACCTATTTCTGGCTGCTACAAGACTAGAATTATCTTGGTGTTAATACTAATAATTGTGCCAAAACCAATTTGTGTATGCCAAGCTGGAGTTGGTTGACCTGTTGTGAATAGCTGTGTCAAACAGTCATCTGCCTGAAGT
The DNA here is from genome assembly GCF_019232065.1 of Centrocercus urophasianus. Classification (NCBI taxonomy): domain Eukaryota; kingdom Metazoa; phylum Chordata; class Aves; order Galliformes; family Phasianidae; genus Centrocercus; species Centrocercus urophasianus. The sequence continues at coordinate 2,915,222 of NW_024884586.1, forward strand.
AACTCCCCAGTGTTTTATTACTTTGTAGATTAGGCTGACTTTTTTTTCTAAAATAACTTATTCAAGCTTACAATATAAAAAGCAGAGGTGAAAACCTGTGCTAAGACATAAGCACCCAGAATATTTTTAAGACAATTCCCTTAGTTTTGTTAGAGATTGTCCTTAAATCCACTGACTTCAATTCTTAGAGTTAAAAAATAAAATTAGACCATTTGAAATTATGAACGAGTTGCTCAATAATGATTTTAATACTATTTTTTCCATAGTCATTTCTGTGTTATCCCACTGAATAGTTGTAATCAATCTGTCAAAATATTTTATGAAAATAATCTCAATGTCGTCTTCTTAATTTATTATTATTAAGGCGTTTGTTTGATCCTCAGCTTCCTTAAATCACAATACAAGGACTGATTTATATTAAAACAAAGGTAGCCATCCAGGTTCTTTTAGTTCTCATTTGGAAGAGATACAACTATATTTCAGCTGCCAGCTGTGGGAAGATAACTCAGGTTGATGTGAAAATACAGCAAACTGAACGACATATAGGAATACTGAGGCTGTGGAAGCGTGTGATGGCTGCAGGCTGATTGCAGCTGAAAAGAGTGTTGTGCAAATATTCTTCCTGATACTGTGGATGCTGCCACGAGTGGGGTTGCAGTGATGGATATGTGAGCACTTAGCTTCCAGAGCATGGAGTGTCAGTATGAACAATCTGGTGTAGTCCCAGAACTGGAGCTGAAATTCTGTCTGGGATGTTGGGATATGTGTGTAATAGAAGTAAGTTGTAATGGAACATAGAGAGCAAGATCTGAAGGGTATCAAATCAAAGGAATCAGAAGAGGTCTGGTGTGGGTGTGGGGGTAGGAATGGTGATACGGTAATCCTTGGGAAGATAATACGACAATAACAGTATGCAAACGTTTCTGCATTAAATAAACTCAGAAATGCAAGGGATTTTTTATTATGTATATAGGTGACATTCTGTAAATGGTAGATGCAAGATATAAAACCTTTCACAGCTGGAATATACATGGACTTCCTCTATTCCTTTTAATGCTGCTCCCTTCAAACTCCTCATGTGTAAGGCTGTTCTTAGAGGAGACAGACGTACTTCTAAATATGTAAAGGGAGGTGGGAGGCAAATGGGTGAGGCCAGGCTCTTCTTGGTGGTGTGTAGAGATAGAATGAGGAGTAATGGCCTAAAATTTGAACACAGGAAGCTCCATACTATCATATAGAAGAACTTGTTTACACTAACAGTGACGGAGCACTGGAGCAGGTTGCTCAGGGAGGTGGTGGAGTCTCCTTCTGTGGAGATGCTCAGGACCATCTGGGTGCCTACCTGTGTGACCTGTTGTAGGGTACTGCTTTAGCAGGGGGTTGGACTCAGTGATCTCTTGAGGTCCCTTCCAACCCCTGCAGTTCTGTGATTTTGTGGTTCTTTAAAAACACCTGAACCAAACTTGGGGCTGGTACCAGCAGTTTTGTTGGCTGTGTTGACTCTAGGCATCTGTGGACCCAAACCATTCTACGACAGGTTTTGCTGCTTCCCATTTAGTCTGAGCAGTTCTTTTGCTTATAGGACAGATTTTCATGCTCTGTATTTTTTGGGGTGCATGTATCAAAACTCATTTAGTACACAGTGCAAAAAGATAAGCTAGAAAGCTCAACTTTGAGGCGTTTTTTTCTTATTGAATGTGTGTACATACTGAATTCAATAAGGAAATCCTCTCTCACTAGCTGACTGCTGTATTTATCCTAACAAAATTAAAATTGAAGCCTGCTCTTTTTTTTCTTCTTTTTCTTTTCTTCTTTTTCTGGCACAATTCCCTTCAGTAGGCACTACAGACTTACAAACATGTATTTTAGTAATATGCCATGAAATGTCCTATCTGTGATGATTCTGAGGATCAGGAAATGAGTTTCATTGTTTTAAGGAGAGAGAAAATCACATTGAAAACTGAAATATCCTGAAGTGGTCACTTGAGATGCAATTTGCTTTTCTTAGTTCAAGTGTTTCATATTATACTTAGATCACTGAATATTTTTGAGGTGTTTATTTGGTGTATATTGTATGGTGAATATTTATGCCTGACTAGGTTTAGAGAGAGTTTAATCTGTAGGATTCCAGTATAGCAGTGGTAGCCTCAGCATGTTTCATGCATTCTCTCCCAGTTGCTGTGCTGGAAGAAATAAAGCAAAACACTAAGCATGGACATCAGCTTTTAGGTGTGCATTAGATGGGCAATCTTATGTGGAAATAAAATCAGGAGATAGAAGAATGTGGAAGTATGTTAAACTTGCACATTATATTTGTGTCTGTAGTGTCATGCATACATTTGATGAGAGTAAGATGGGTACAACAGCTGTCATGAAAACAACGCTCACAAATACAGCTCACAAGAAGAAAAAATGAATGGCAGTTGGTGCAGGGTGTATGTGTTGATTGCAGGCTAAGGTGTGTGTGAGTGCCTGGCAAAGGTGAGAAAAGCCTCTGGGCTGACACAGGGAGCTTCCGAGGTGTGTAACAGGGCAGGTGGGGCAGGGAGCTGGCAGTGTGGGGCTAGGCTTTGGTGTGGCATTGCTGGCCAGCACTGCAGTTGAGGAACCTGCTGGCTTGTCCTTGGTGTGCTGGCACCCTGTAGGACCTGCATTCTCTGGATGTGTTCTTTTACAGATTTCCGTTCCTGGCCCACAAACCAACAGGTTTCTGCTTCCTGGCCCACAAACCAACAGGACAGAGTTGGGGTTAAATAAAGGAGCAAAAGAAGTTTCCAACATGCCTTATGCCTGCATTTGGAGGTACTGAAAGCCCTTTAGTTGTGCAGTATTGACTATCCATTTGGTGCCTTGGATTTAGAGCCAGAGATTAGGAGTTCCTTGTTGCTGCACCCTCCTCACATGCTTTCCATGACCAGGGTTTCTAGCTACGTGTGTCCTGTCACCAGCTGAAAGACATGCTGCAAGATGCCAGCTGCCTGCTGGAGGTGCTGCCTGGAGCAAAACCCACAACTGCTTGATCTGAGCAGGCTGGCCGTGAAGAGCAGCCTGGGGTAAGACAGGATCATGATTTATCAGGGGTTTAATGTGGAATTCAGAGAACAGTCTGGAAAGCTGGGAACTTGACACCATGTGTCCCACAAGACAAGCCTGTGTAAGGCACAGCCCTGCTCATGAATGTGGGTGGCCCCCCATTAGCTGTTAGTGATGGAGTGCTGGTGTGAGGGTTGTGTGGAAAGCAGAGGTACCCGTTAGTGAAAACAGGGCTGGCAGAAAAGTGCTCAGGAGGCTGTCTGGCTTACATAGCATAGCTACTGTGCCCGGGCTCCCATAGGTGCTAATTCTCTCAGCAAACTTACAAAAATAAAACCCTGAAAAGGCTCATCCATGCTGAGAACAGCAACTTCATTCAGTGGAAGAAGGAAACTTCGGTCTAAGAACTGTAAGCTCAACACTGCAGGCATTGCTGTCATCCTCAGCTAGTGCAGGGAGCTCCCCAGGCAGCGCCTGGAGCACCGGGTGGACGTGGCAGTTCCGAAATTCCTGTCCCACCTCTGTTCAGGACACAGCCTGACCATTTGCTCTTAGCTCATAGCTCTTCTGCCCAGCATAATGTGTTTCTACACATCGTAGCAGTAAAATTCAGTCTGGCTTAGGGATAATGTAAGCTCATACTGTGGCACGCTTTTATTTAACTTGCTACAGCCTTGCGTCTCCCTCTGCACCTCACAGGGTTCATTCTTGCCTGGCATATTCTCCAACAAGGAGATTTTTGAGGAGCTTTGATAATGAGGTGTAGGCTGTAGTGGCAGCTGTTCCTGTGAATGCTAGCCTCCTGCAGCTCCCCCTGTTATCTACCCCATTCACACCATGGAGATCAGGGCATTGCCGTGGGCAGTGGTGACCCTGTGTACCATCTGCAGCACTCCCCAGGAGAGGGCAGCATGTGGACCTAGGGGGAAAATGTAGTTAAGACCCATGCTGCCCAACAGTGGTAAGTTTTGGTTTAGGTCTTCTGTAGCAGGAGAGAGATCTAAAACTAAGTGTCTGCAGAAACCTGGGGGCTTCATTGCACAGCAGCTCATGCACAGATGTGTTAATACAGTGAAGGAAAGCGTCTTGCTGTTCCTGGGATGGCTGCAGTTGCTCTGGCAGCATCTAGATGAGTATTTCCTAGTCTACTGAAAACTCTACAAGACATGCCCCAAAATATGAAATGTTCTTTAGGGAAACTGGAGCTTCCAGGCAACGTACTGAGAGCAATGGCACCATGATCCCATACACATTTTCTTTGCTTAGCTGCTCTTGGTCCCAGCTACGGTAACCAGTCCACATTTCTGGAGAAGAGAGATTGATAGAGAGAATGAGCTTCTATTTTGTATCATTTTGTGTTCATAAAATGCAAATATGGGGCCTGGAAAATCCATGTCACTGGGACAGATATTGCACCTCTTCAGATCACAGTGGGAGGAGACTCTTCTGAAATGAGCTCTGGCAGTGGGTCAGGATTATTCCCCTCTTTCTCCCAGTTACCAGCAAAAAGATGTGCAGGTTGCAAGTCATAGATTTCCAGACAGGAAAGAAAGCTGGAGGAAATGGTGGGAGGTTCTGATGCCCTGCTTGAGCTGGGCAGCACTAACCCTGCCTGCGGTAGGGGGTTGGAACTTGATGATCTTTGAGGTCCCTTCCAACCCAAACCATTCTATGATTCTGTGTCAGCACTGGACTCTGAACATTTGTCTTTGGAAATACACAATTGTGTGGACAATCAGCAAAATATTTTTCCCTTTTTTCAGCTGCTCAGCTTGATTAGTATCTGTAGTTGGACAGATGATCTCGCAGTGAATGGCAGCCAAAGTAGGGCAGGAACACCTCAAAGCACAGGTAATCAATAGCACCATGTCTCATTGTTGGTACCAGTCATGTACATACTCTCACCTTCTTTGCTTTCCTGGGGCAGCTGGCTTCCTATACAGATTCAGCACAGGCTGAAGTATCTCAGTTCAGTAGACTCGAAGGTGGAGATATTTGACTAAACCACAACACGGCAAACACAACCGCTATGTTCGGAGAGCTACATTGAAGTACTGTTGGCAATTCTGTGCGATAGCAAATATTAGCACTGAGTATATCCAGTAATGTGTCTCACTAAATCTTAGCAGTTATGAGTTGTTGCAATTTTGCATGTGCCATATGGAGGGGGATACAATGGTGGCTCACTTATGCTCACAGTGCTTGAGCGTGTTGGAGTTGTGGCTTCATAAAATAAACATAGGAGCGCCGCAGAGGTGAGAGATCCTGTGTTTGACTTACACCGTGCTGACCTCCTCTCCGATGCTGATGTAAATCAGAGTTGTATCTGAAATGAATACAGTAAAACATCTTGGGCTCGTGTTTTGATTTGTCTTAAAGCTCCAGAATAAAGATGTTTGGATATAAACATAGAAGCAATAATAATTTTTTTTAAATGTATCCCAAGTCCCCAAACATCTTTATTTTGGGTGATAACTTTTCTTTATATTGGAACTTCAAGCACTGAAATTGAGAGTTCATCGATTATTGTTTTTGCTCCATGGGGAAATCAGAGCAATTTCAGACTTGACAAAGGACCATCACAAAACAGCCCAGTCTCTCTGCCACTCTCTTCCTACCCTCTGAAGGAGGAAATATTTGTCTCATGAAGTCCTTCTGTGAATACTCCTGTAAGTGGGAGAGGCAGAAGGGGCTCTCAGTCTACCTTTTTAATGGTATATTAAGAATATTGTTCCTTGATGAGTCCTACACTGGCATGAATTGAAATAAGCACCTCTTCTGGGTGCTTTTGCAGAAAAACTTGGAAATTCTGATGCTGTAAAACTCATTTTATCCCTGGAGATACTGCAATTTGTGTTGCCATTGAAGGCAATACTGTTTCAGAGATGATCTGTTTTAGTCCTGATCAAGAAATAGTGATATACATTTTTTGATTTTACCTCATGTCTGAGATCTCTGTTCTCCAGGTGGTACATTTCACAGACCTTGCTTGAGGAGCTTACTCCCCTTCCCCACAAATACTGCTCTTTGGCAATCATAGACTTCCAAAGCATCTAGAATGAGAAACATCTCTGCAGCAGATTTATACTTCAGCAGAGGAAAATTCTCTAGCTAGAAAGCAAGAAGAAAGAGAGCTGGTCCAAGATCTGTGTGAGTCCTTTCAGGACTAGGAGCTCCACCGTGTGGCAAGGAGCTTCCAAATACCCTGTGCTCCACTATGGCCATGCACTTCAGTGTCCACTCTCAACCTGTCACCCAAAGACAGGGCTTAGGATTCCTTCTGCTGTGTAATCTACTCCTTGTCCTGCCTACCTGTACTGCTCGCTGTGAGGAGATAGGTGTTGTTGGACTATCCTTTTCTAGCTGATGTACTTAGGGAAGCTTTTCTCCTGGTCTTCTGGTCCATTGTGGGCACCTCCTTGTGGTACCAGTTAATTATGAGAATAGTTCAGTAGTTTAGAAAGAAAGGAAGAGGAGAAAATAACAACCTATTGTTTCATGCCTACAGTAATCTATGGGTAAATATTTAAAACTTCTTGCTGCCAAGTTAGAATCAGTTTAGTAAACTACTTCCATGACTGTAGCTGGGCATAGATGTCATTCTGGGTGTCAAATATCCTCATTCTATCTCCACTAATGTTCAAGGTGTTGACTCAAGGAAAAATCTGACCAGCTGAGTTATGATTAATTAGCCCCACAGATCTAAAAGCAAACACTGATCTATTAAGTTTCCCATGTATACATTAAGCACTGAAAAGGCAACGCTTCATTGCCATTGCTTTAGCAAATACCCCAAGGGGTTTGTGTGTACTGATATTTTGTGTACAAAGGAGTGGGCTTTCACCATGCTGGGAAGGAGTATTGCCCAGGGAACCATCTGCTTGAAATCCCCCTTCAGCAAGGCATGGTGCTTAACTGTGCTTCACCAGCAGGTGCTTAACTGTGTTGGCGGACAGAAATGGATTGTTGTATTGGAGTATTTAGATCAAGAATGGACTCCTTTGTATTCAACAAACACAGAAAGATTGCTGGCTGCTTGCATCACTGCGGCTTTGTAATGGCTGCTGTGCAACCCTTTGTCCTTTGGGCTGAAGAAGGTGAGAAAATCACTGACCAGGCGTGGAAAATATGTGGGGGTGAAAACAAGGCTGCCTCTCTGTTGGAACAAATGCTGTGCAGTCCCTGCTGTTGCATTGGCTGTTTTTCAGCATCTTAGATACTCTGCTGTGTAGGCGTTGTTAGCTCCAGTGATAGTGAAATTATCTCACAGCTTCAGGTTGGATATTAGGAATAATTTCTTCTCATAAAAAGTGGTCAGGCACTGGAATGGGCTGCCCGGGGAGGTGGTGGAATCACTCTCCTTGGAGGTGCTCAAGTAACATGGAAATGTAGCACTTAGGGATGTGGTTAATGGGGAATATGATGGTAGATGGGCGGCTGGACTTAGAGGTAATTTCCAACCTAATGATCCTGTGATTCCCCTGGTGTGGGAAGTCCATAGGCCCTTTGTTGGGTGACAGTAAACTCCTTCAAGAAATCAATCAAAGCAGACTCGGAATACTGCAGCATGTGGATAGGGAGAATGCTGTTCAGCCCAGTCAGTCCTGCAGGTGCACTCTGAAGCTTTGGTTTTTGCAGGGTATAGCAATCTCTACCAGGTCAGGGCCTGATGCGGGGCCCAGTGCAAGTCAGTGCAATAGCCTGTGGTTCTTCAGTCTTCATCAGCAGTGGCATTCCTGCATACCCTGCCGCTCCTTGGTCCCTGTGTGTTAGAGAGAGAAAATCGTGTTTGTGTGCTGTGCAATGACTCGCATGGCTTTCACCTTAACAAGATCCCTCCTATATCTTTAATGACCTGCATGTAAAATTTATGGTGTGGAAAGCCCCGGCAGCAGAGGCAGCTTTCACACCCAAGCTGCCTTTGGCGGGAAGGGGGAAGTGAAATCCGCTGAGATTTGGGAACTATGAATGATACAGTTATGGCTAGCACTCAGAATATACATGTAGCTTACTTCAAAATAAATATTTGCAGCTCAACTCCAGCATATATGTGGGAGGGGGTGTGCTGTGTCTTAAAATTGGCCCTTTTGAAATTTTTGTCCTGCAGTACTCATTGCACAGCATAGCTAGAGTTGAGTGCAACACCTGATGGGGAGAAACGTCTCCTGCTCCCTCCAGTTTCCTGGCTGCCTGTTCAGGGGGTGTTCCTGAAGAAGGCAGTGTGAGGGATACTGTGGGAGAGAGATATGGCTTTTTATTTGGGAAGAACAGGAAAGCAAAGTTCCATGGTGTCTTCAGCTCCACAGAGAGCTTGGAAAGACCCAGTGACTAACCAGCTCTTTAGAAAAAAAGCTATTTTTTAGTCTCCAAATCAGCACAGAATCGTTGGAAGGGACCCTTAAAGGCCATCTAGCCCACCTCCCCTGCAATGTGCAGGGACACCTACACTAGATCAGGTGATCAGAACCCCATCCAGCCTGACCTTGAGTGTATCCAAGGATGGGGCATCCAATGCCTTTCTGGGGAACCTGTTCCAGTGCCTCACCACCCTCACTGTAAAAAACTTTGTTTCCTGTTATGTACCTGCTAGAGCGGGCTGTTATATAGCCTCCACTGATGGATGGGATCATTTATTTTTCCACATTAATTATTGATTTCATTTTCTTAAGCTCTCTGTGGCCCCAGTGCCTCCTCTGGGGGGGACTCCCTTTCCTCTACAGTTTTGTCTTTTTTCTGGGAATATATTCCCTATTCCAGGATTTTTGCTTGCTGCTTCCTCTGTTTCTGTTGCATTATGCCACTCTGTCCTCTTCCTATTCAATTTTCTGGGGCATGGCAAAGACTAACAAATCACTTCTTTTTAAGGAAAGATGAGAAATAAATAAATAAACAAGCAGTGGAGAGGGCTGGGAGCCGACCCACTTCTTGCTATGCCTGCCTGTTCCTTGTGTTTCATTGAGTGAGGAGAAGAAACAAGGGTGTAAAACAACTCAGCAGCTCCTCTTTCCTTATACTGGAGAAGCTGCAACTGTGACTGGGTTCTAAGCCCATGCGAACAGCTGTAAAGTGGGATACAAACACTTGTTTGCTAACTTTATACGCAGGTTGTAATCTTGGAGCTGTAGCATGAGGGATGCTTTCTGTGTTCCACCTGCTTTGCAGCTTCACTCTTCGTGCTGCAAACCGGAGCTCTGGGGGCATTTGCTAATAAACCAGGTAGGGTGCCCCTCCAACATGGAGTCTTTATCTGATTTATTCTTGTCCCATCCTTGGAGATGCTTAAGGCCACGCTATATGGGGCTCTGGGCAGCCTGGTTTGGTGGGTGGTGACTTTGCCCATGGCTGAGGTTGGGTCTGAATTGGCTTTAAGATCTCTTCCAACCTAAACCCTTCTGCGATTAAAACCACCCCCTGGATTTAGTGGAAGTCCTTTTGTTTTCTTCTGCACTTCCTTGCTTTTGGAAGAGGGCCAGCATGGTCATACATCTCTATTTAATCAGGTGAAAGAGTGTCAGGCAGCTCCCCCAGTGACAAATCAGGTGTGTTTAACTCCCTGATGCACGTGCCCATAGCAGAACAGTGCTCCTGTTGCCTGAAGAGCCAAGTCAGCATAAGAAGAGAAAAAATCACAGCTCCCTGCAATCTGCCGGCCTCGTTGTCCTCCTGCACGCAGACTGTTCAGTGGCTGCTCATGTCAGCTCCTGCGTGAGCCTGCGAAACAGTCCGTCTGTATTTGATTGCATTCTGCGCTCTCATCTGCTCTCTCCCCACCTCGCGGAGGTGCTGTGAAAAGCGGCTGAGCTCCGATGCAGCCGCTATCACCTTTTGCTGGCCCAGCGGTGGGGCTTCCATCAGGAGCCCGGAGCGGTGCTGGCAGCACTGCCTGCGGCTCATCCTGCAGTCAGGCGGGGAGGAACGGCACTCGTTATTCCTCGAGCATGAGCTGCCCGTGCTGCGTGTGCAACGCATAGCGCTGAGCCCCAGCCCTCCTCGGCGGGGCCGGAGTACCTGCTGGGCTCCCCACGTCACGGCGCTTGGGCTATAAAGCGCAGGCAGCGCATCGCCTCTCGCTCCGACTCTGTGGGAGCTGCACAAAAGCAGCAAGATGTTCTATTCAGGCGTTCTGACGGAGCCGACGAGGAAAGAAGTGGAGATCCGGGAGGCCGCCTCGCTGCGCCAGCAGAGGAGGATGAAGCAGGCAGTGCAGTTCATTCACAAGGACTCTGCAGACCTCCTTCCCCTGGATGGACTGAAGAAACTGGGGACTTCCAAGGACACTGTAAGGTTTACCACATTTCCCCAGAGCAAATGAGGGCACTGAGAAAGTTGTAGGGCAGGGGGAAGGCTTTTTTTTCATGCTGTTTTACTGTTAACAGGATGAGTTGCTTGCTTGGGGAAATTGGTATAGGAATGTATGTGAAGGAGAGGGAGTGGGAATGCGATGATGGGTATCGCCAGGGGCTGCTGTTCGCCAGTAGTGCTTTCAGATATCTGTGCTGGGAGCTGGGAGCTGAGATCTGTTTCGTTTTTGGCATTTACACAAATGTCGGAAAATGGGATGCTGCTTTCCTTACAAAAATCCCCTCAGAAGCAGAGTAAATCAAAATGGCTTCATACCATACATACACATATATTGCTCTGCGGTGCAGATGTATGTGCAGCATGATCATAAAAGGCTCCGAGAGGTGCAGCAGTACTCATGGATATAAAACTGTCAGGCTGCACTTTGACGGCAGCTGATGCACATCTGCTGATTTTTATGAGGAAACTCAGTTCTAGGTTTTAAATATATACATATGTCATGATCCCTGTCATCCTGCAGCTGATATACCACATCCTCCTTCACGTCCAGGGGCTGCAGAGACCCTGTGAATACTGATGTGCACAAATGTTGGAGCTTTTCTTCATGGGAATTGTACTAAAATGTAACAGCAAAAGTTCTGACGTAAGAAGCAAAGTCTAGGAAATAACATCCTACTGCAGAAATCTCCTCTGCTTCTTTAAATGTTTGCCCTAATTCTTGCAAAATTCTTGCTCCCTGCAAGAAACTATATAGATATTTATATGTTATATTTCTGTAGTAGATATGTTCATTGAAAAAGGTGTATCTTTACTTTGAGTGGATTGATATTGTTCCATCACAGCCTTTCTGCTCATCTGGCTCAGTCTCAGCTCTGGATGAGTTGAGCTCCATGAGCGTGCTGTTCTCTGCATTGCTGCCTGGAAGTGATTTTTGCCATCCCAAATGCTCTGCAGTTGCAGGGAGACATAGCTTCTGGCTGGAGGAGGGCTTGAAAGGAGCTATGCCAAGTCACATAGAGCTGCAGTTATCTGTCGGGGAGCTACGCAATGACTTTCAGAGCATGATAGCGTGGTTATTGCTGTTATCTGCAGAGTCTGAACAGCTTGTCACAGCTTGTGTGGGGCTGAAACCCAAGTGTTTCACAACAGGTAGCAGGAGGCAGGGGTGCTAAGACATGAGGTCATTGTCCCCACTGTCACCAGGGCCAGACTTGGCCACAGCTCTGCAGTCAACACCAAGCTCCTTGCTGTGGCTGCCAGGGTCTCACCAGTGTCATGGCTTTGTTTTCAGTGCAGAGAGGCACCATTGCTCATGTCAGATATGGGGCTGAGAGAAGTGCTCTTAAGTGGCCCCAGGGAGGTGCGTGGCTCCTGATCCCCTCCATGTCCTTGGAGGGAGTACAGCATAGTGGAGGCACATGGCCTGTCCCCGGCTCCTCTGTCTGTGCTGTCTCCATCCAGGATGGGATGAGAGCTGAGCTGACATGGGTCTCTTCGCTGCCAAGCCACCTTGTCTCATGGCCACAGCAGGGGACAGCAGGCACTTGGCTAGGGATTGCCCTAGCCACCGTCTTAAGTTCCATGCCACAGATGAGGAATCTGCTAAGTGACAGCATCAGCACATGCTTGGCCTATTTGCAGCACCAGAGAAGACATGAGGTTGTGCTGGTGCCATGAGCTTCAGATTACTGCCATGGGTCACAGCAAAGCAATGCTGCCAGCACTGTATGTTGCCAGGTTGGCAGCGAGCACAGCTGCCAATGGCTGTTACAGGAGATGTCACAGAACCATTATGGCTGGACAAGACTACTGAAATCTTCTAGTCCAACCACCAACCCAACACCACTGTTCCCACTAACCCACATCCCTGAGACACATGTGTTTCTTGAACATCTCCTGGCAGCCTATGGCAGAGCATACCCCTGGAGGAACAGGGGATCCCTGAGGATGGGGAAGCAGTGATGGAAGCAGTGGAACACACCTTGCTGTGGCACTGCTTTGGGAAGTGGTCTTCCATCAGCCTCAGCAGGAGAAAGGAGGCAGCATCTCACAGGTGTGGGGATGGATAGGCCTGTCTCTGGGGTGGCTGTGTGCAGTCAGGGCTGGTGATGGGTGCCTGGAAATGCAGAGCTGAGGATGGCTGGCCCTGCATGGGTAGTGGCTGGGGAGAGGACATGCTGAAGAGAGCCAGGGAAAAAGGGGGAAGGGAAAGCTGCTTTCCTGGTATCTTTTGTGATTTGTTTTCTTGTCACAGCATGCTGAATTTTTCCTCTCTGCCCTTCCAACTTGTGTAGATTATTTTCTGATTTACAGCCCTCCTGTTTCTTGTCCAAGAGGCAGCGGCACGTTCTGACGCAGGAGGTCTCTCCTTTCCCACGGGGCTCAGCAGAAGCTGTCTGTTTCCTCCTGTCATAAGCAGAAGCACAGGGGCAGCCAGCCCCCAGGGCCAGGCATCCAGATTCCCTTCTGTACGAGGCAGGGCTCTGAGCCCTGGCCATCAGCAGTGACCCACTCTGTCCAATGCAGACATCGCTGACCTAATGTCACCTCCTTTCAGGGTGAGCCTTACACTGGCCAGCAGTGGTGACGAAGGCTCTGTGGCCTGCAGTGGCCCCTCAGAGATGCACCTCCTGTGCAGATGTGTACCTCTGACTGGTGAGGGGACGGGGGGGCTGGCATCTGCCTGACTTTTGTCTTCACCTGAGTGAGACTGCTGTGACAGCCCTTGTCATCTCCAGGTCCCACAGCCCAAATAGTGAGATGCTGCCAAAGACACGCACACTGCGAGCTGCGGTGACGTACTTGTTTATAAATTAGAGAGGAACAAAGCTGGACTGAGTTATTTATGGTTTTGACAGACAGTGGTAAATAGGTTCAGCAACACCAGGTGTCTCCGCTCATTTCTTTTGGGTTTCTACTCTGACTTTTCTGGGGATTGTAGGTGTTTTCAAAGTTTCAAGAATGGAAAGGGAGCTATTTTATGAAAAAAATGCTGGTTTGTATTTACATTTTTCTGAATGACAATAGAAACCAACCTATATTTTTCTATGTGCATAGTGGCATGTAACACTTAATTATTCTATAAAGCTCTAAGGAGCTTTGTGCGGCATGTAGAAAGGCAGCACCAATAACCTGGATGACTTGGCGCACTGGTCCTGTGTGCACTGCTGACCTGAGCTAAGGGAGCATGCTGCTAGCTTCCACATCTGTAACTAAGGAGGTCTTCCCTCCCATAAGGGGGCTGACGGCGGCTTTTCAGCAAAATGCACATTTGCAAATGTCCCCTTTGCACATTATCTGTTCACCATGTTCATATCCATCACTTGAGTCATCTCTGTGACTAACACCCCTCGATTTACTGCATGCAAGATTCGAGGGAAACGCAAACTAAAGCTAACTAATTAATAGCCTAAGACAGAACGGTGCTGCAGGGAACCTTTTCAATCCCTTCTATGAGATTATTTATGTAGTGGAGCACAACGAGGCCATATTTGCCCTCCCTTGGAGGCAGCATGCACTGCAGCTTTCAGAAGAAAAACGTCAACAAAATTGGTGGTGTAACTCATGTTTGCTGAATGTTGGGTGTTTTCCTTACAGTGATGGACCCCAGATAGGCATCATAAATCTAGGGCTTAAGAAAGCCCAATAGTACACCTGTAGGTGAACTTGGAGTAAAAAATGTGTAGGTTGAAGTCAAGGGTAGATGGCAGTTGGAATAGCAATGAATGCAGGGTGACTTTCCAGCATGCTCTGTCAAAGGGCTCTGGCAACATGAGTCAGGCTGGCCATGTCAGAAGAACACCCAGACTGTTCTGAGTGATGGCCATGCAGAAATGTTGGTCAGCCCCAAATACATCTGGCCAGGACAAGGTGAGAGGCAGTGACCAATGAGTGATGGGCAGGTTTCCATCCAGTGGGCACTTCATCCAGGTATTTGTCCATACATCTTTTATGCAAGATACGCTTTTGAGTGTGCCAGTCAGACACAGCATCTGCAGCTGGAAATGATAAAGAAATCTGGTGTCAAGTGACAAACTGTATGCAGAAAAACAATGAAAAGGAGCTTACGTGTCCCAGTAGCTACTGATGTTTTTAATGCATACCTGTTCTCATCACTCAAGTCCAGCCTGACCACTGGTGCTATGCCAACAGTGGGATCTGAAGCACTAGCGTGCCTGCAGTTATTTTAGGAGATGCCAAGTTGCATTAGATTCCTGTGAGCACTGTTATTTAACATGCTGCCTGAGATATGTTACAGATGAGGCATTGCGTGAGGGTGCATGCTGGCTAATTTGGGGAACTACAGCACCAGGCTCTCAAAATTATCCTAATCCCATTGAAATTCCTTCAGAACTTGGGGTTTGCCAGTTTAGATGCATCTGCAGATGTCTGTAATATGGGCATATTTAATTTGAATGCAAAAAATTCAAGAATGAACGAGTAGGAAGGTCTAACGTGGACAAATGAAAATGACAAGGAAAAGAAAGCATAAGGGGGCAGCTCAGCCAGGCAGAGAAGTGAGCAGATAATCAAGCGGAGTCATTTCACCTCCAGCAGTGTGTGTGCATCCATCCATGATGAGCATTAAATATAAAACAGGCATTTGGGAAAGCAGTCAGAGGAGGTACTGAGAGGCAGTGTGCTTCTCTCCAAAAAAGAGTTTTCTTTACTCAAAGCCAGACTAGCCAGGGCTGGCACAAAAACAAATGGGTGCAGCCCAGCAGGAATCCACGTAGTCTGGAAGTTTGGAAAGTTCCCAGTCATAGTGAGAAGAGACTTTGGGGCAGCCCTACTACGAGAGTGGGGCCCACAGGCACTGGAGGAGAAAGCAGGCAGGTTGGCAGTGCATACCTTCCCCCTGACTTCACTCTGCTCTTTCTTTGTGTGTCCTTAAAGCAACCACACAACATCCTGCAGAGACGCCTGATGGAGACAAACCTATCAAAGCTGCGAGGCAGCCGAGGCAGCTGGGCCTCCAAGAGTGATGCCCCAGCACAGAGCAATAGGTTGAACCAAGCCAAAATGGGGAGCTCCAGGAGTGTCGAGGATGAGGAGCTCCTGGTGGTGAGCTGCCAGGTAACATTCCCCACCCTGCCGCTTCCCCCTCCTCCCCACTTTAGTTTTGATAGCCTCACAGCTGGCTCTCATGTCCTGGGGCTGATGCCGGTGATCCAGTGGGTCTTATGCATGTGGCAAACTGTGTCCTGAGCCATGGCTTGGAGAGAACAAGCAAGGGATGGGTTGATATGAGGAAACTCTGGTGTTTCTGCAGTCTTCCTTCCCTCCTGCACATTGTCTCCCATCTCTGCTTGCTCTTTGCAGTGTGCTGGGAAGGAGCTGAAGGCTGTGGTGGACACTGGCTCACAGCATAACCTGATGTCAGCAGCCTGCCTGGACCGGCTGGGGTAAGGACCTGCTACTGCAGCACCAAATCACAACCTGGTTGTATTTAAATGGCCTTGCAGGGAGCTGGGATGGAAAGGTACAGAACTGATCAGCTTCTGAAAGCACCATTCAAAGCTTTGAATGCACTTGTATTTTTTCAGTGTCTGTTTGTGTTTCTGGTGAAAGAACCAAAGTTCTCTCTGGCCTTCTGTGTACTTGGAAGACAGTGAAGCTCTTGGGGTCCAGCTTAACTCTGCAGCACTGTTAAGTGAGGGCCTTGCTGCTGGCAACACTCAATCCAGCACTGATTATAAAGCAGATACTTGGCTGTGCACTCTGATTGAGGTGTCTGGTGTTGCTCCCAGGAACAGACTTCTCCTTGCTGAAAGGAAAGGAAAGGGATGTTAGGAAAAGACTGATAGCTGTTGGCAGCAAAGCTCCTGCTGATCTCAGAGAGTGGAGACAGGCAGTTGGGGAGTTTTGAGCACTTAATTCCCATGCAGTCACTGCTTTTTATCACTAACTTGCAATGACTGTGTAAAAAGCAATTGAACTTGCTGCTTGAGAACTGCTGCACAGCCACAGGCAAAAGACACCTCTTCTGTCAAAGCCGTAATTACTTATTTGCACAATAGCAGCTGGAATGTGGCTGCATTCACTACAAACTGTGAAGCAACTCGGCCCAGTTTATCAATTAATAGCAGTGTAAGTGGAGAGGTCTTATCTTTGCAGGATACCACATGGGCTGCTCAATGTGCCCCAGCTGCGTGCTGGTGGTCTGTGATGGCCTGCATGCTGCCCACGTCACTTGTGCAGATCCTACGACATTTTTGCAACACCGCTGCCTTTCCCCAGCTTCCTGCTGCTCTCTTGCTGTTTATATTTTGAGGTGGCAGAAGCTGAAGGCAGATTAACTAAGCAGCTTAAAACCAGAGCTTTGATGCTGGGCTTTTCTGCCCTTGCTGTGGTGGGCCCTGTGTGACACTAGGCATTGCTCCAGCACGCCTTGCTTCAAAGCAGCCCAATGCATGCAGCAGTGATAAAACGTGAGTCCAACTTAACTCCAGCCCTGGGGCACAGCAGGAAGAGATGTGCTGAGGGCACAGGGGGAACAGAACAAAGCCAGAGGCTGTGCCTTCCCTGGCGCTTTAGAGAGGCTCAGGGAAATGCCTGCCCCCATAAAGACACTCCAATTCACCTGGGGCCAGAAGAAGCCAGCTTAGGGTCCAGGAGCTCCCAAACTCCTCCTTGATGTGCTCCTGGCAGCAATTACAGACAGCCTTTAAGTGAAGAGATGGAGGGGATCCGGACTGTTCTCTTGGCTCTCTCCTGGTTCTAGTGCTATCTATGCTCAATGATGCAGGTGATCCCAAACTCAGTGCTGGCTTCTCTGCCTCTGAACAGCCAGCAATAAACACAGCCTCTATCTGAGAGAGACATTGCTGCCTCCGACTGGTTTTCCATCAGATTCCAGATCAGTTTAAAAGATGAATTAAAATAATCAGTGTTGTCAGCATAGGTCTTGGGGTGTAGAAAGAAGAAATCTCTGTTCTTGAGATATCCCTGACAGCTCTTGTCTTCTTTTCTTGGGCTGAATGTGATCTATGTGTTGCACTGCAGAGAGACAGGTGTACTATCTGCACATAAGAGTTACCCTGCCCTGGCTGTAAAGCATGGGGACAATGCTGTTAGCTCAGCTGATGGAAGGAAACATGGAGCATCACTTGCTTTCACCGACAGTAAATTAGAAGCAATTTTAGATCAGGTATTTCTTAAGTCTTGGAGAAGCATAGAAAAAAGATTCTTCAGGTAAGGAGAGGCAGAACAGCACAGCAAACCTTCTGAGAGTACCTTCTGACAGCAGGCTGCAAATAGGAACAAGCTGAGACCACTCCACAACTGAGTACCCTTCAAGTGCAGTTTGGTGCTTCCCGGAGGGGCTGACCCATGACTGTTTCATGTCAGAAGTGTTTTCACCATGCAGGTTAAGGGAACGCTTGGAAGTACTGCCCAGTGAGGAGGAGGAGATCTCGTTGCCACGCAGCGAGAGGGTGATCGGCCGCATCGACCGCCTGGTGCTGGCAGTGGGAGCGCTCCGCGTGGAGTGCGCTGCATTCGTTGTGGGTGAGTGCCATTTTGGGTATGGGCCCCGCTGGGTTACCTCAGGGAAAGCATGGAGCTTTGGGAACACAACAAGGTTCAAGCAGAATTGAATTGCTTCCTTTCAAAGTAATTCAGTCTGCTTCTAGAGTGGGGCTTACTTAGCAAGGCAGCCATCAGGGAAGGATGGAGTTACCAGGGGAGATGGTTCTGACTGTATAAATATGAATCTTCCTATTTTTCAGAAGACAGTGAGAAACCCTTCTCCTTTGGCCTGCAGACACTGAAGTCCCTGAAGGTAAAGGTTTTCCTGCAGGGCTTTTGCCCATGCTGGAGACCACTGAACTGTGACTTTCCCTCTTACATTAAGGTGTTTGTTATTTACAGTGTGTCATAAACCTGGAGAAGCACCATCTTGTTCTGGGCAAGACGGAGAGGGAGGAAATCCCATTTGTGGACAGTGTTGGTGCTGGGGCAGGAGAGAAGTAAGTTGTGCTGTGGGAGGAAGGGTCCTTGCTGCAGGGATCAGGGCTGCCCAGAATCCCATCCAACCCAGCCTTGAGCACCTCCAGAGATGGGGGACCCACAGCCTCTCTGGGCAGCCATGCCAGCATCTCACTGCCCTCTGAGTAAAGAACTCCTTTCTAACATTCAACCTGAATCTCCCTTCTTTTAGTTTAAAGACATTCCCACTTGTCCCATCACTATCAGACTGTGTAAAGCATCAGTTCCCCTTCTGCTCATAAGCTCCCTTCAAGTACTGCAAGGAGAGAATGAGGTCTCCCCAGAGCCTTCTCTTTTCACTTCCCCTTCTCTACCAGAGCCCGTGGGTTTTCCAGCAGCATTTTCCAGCTTCTGCTGCTCCAGTAACTATTACACAGTAAAGGGGCTGTCTGCAAAAACATGCATAAGGAAGTGCCTCTGAGCATGTACTGAGGTCATTAGGAGGACTCCTTGAGTGCTGCTCCGAGAGCATTCCCAAACAAACATTTTTCTGGAAAATATTTATAAAGCGCAGCAAACAAACCCAGGTGGCTATTTTACAAAACACAGGAGAGACCTTGCCTGGAGGTAGTGGCATTGCCTCTTCTTCTCACTTTGCCCCTAGCTGCTGTGGCTTCAGTTTTCTGTCCCTCCAGGAAGATGAATCTGTGCTGCCCACCCTGTGGGTGACTACTCTGGTGTGCCCTGGGCTGGCTATGGTGCACGACATGGGCTGCTTCCCCATCTCCTTTGAAATACAAATGAGAGAGGATTCCAGCAGTTCTGTAGCAACTGCAGCTATGAATAATTATTTCTTGCTGCTGCATTCAAGGCAGTATTTTTTTTCTCATGCAAAACCAGATTATATTAAGTATATTTTCCTTCCTGTTTCAGCACTTTGGAAGCATAGAGAAAAATGGAAATGCCATCTCCGCACGAGAGCTCAACATCAAAGAAATTCTCTGCAGCTGTTCCAAACGAAACAGCAATGCGCTGCTTGAAAATATTTATATGAGGCTACGGCTTGAGTATAGCTAAATGAAACCTGTTCAGTAGCCAGTACCTTAGAGATATTGTCATGTTTATCTTTGGGTTTTGAGAAACAAATGTGTGCTTATTTTCTGGACTTTTCTATAGTGCTCTCTTTATTACGAACAGTTGGGAAAACCTTAGAATTTCTTCTGATGAGAAAAATAATTTTTATAGTGGCCTCATATGAGTAATTGTACTTAGCAGTGATTAGAGGCTATCAGAATGAAATTTTTATTAATGATTTTTCCAGAGGCTAAGCATTTATATTTGCTTAATTGATACTGTCCCATTCAAAGGGTCATTACCAAGAGGTTACTCATAGTACAGTAACAATGCTAATGCCATCTATGAATTATAGTACATCCTGTTAGCCATGGCATTGCTGCTGTGTAATTGGGAACACAACTGCTGGCTTGATGAGAAGGAGCAATCACTAAATTACCCTTGGGTAAGGCTTCTGCAGGGCTGCATTGTTGCAGCACAGAAGTGCTGCTTGGAAGGGCTCGGGGTATGCTCTGCAGCTACCTGCATGCATGGGATGAGCTCAGAGCATCTTCCAGTACCTGCTGCATGGCTGTCCCCTCCACTGGGAAAGTTCCTAAAGGGCTTTTGGCTGCCTTCCCAGTGGGAGTAAGCAGGGAAATTAATCATTGCACTGTGCCCCAAAGAAACAAACGAGCACAAAATTATGTTGTCACCATCCGTGGAGGTGTTCAAGACCAGGGTAGATGTCATATTGAGTGGCATGGGTTGGTGGGCATGATGGGGATGGGTTGATGGTTGGACTAGATGATCTTAGTGGTCCTTTCCAACCTTAATGATTCTACAATTATATGGAAGAGAGCAGATGGAGTGCCTCAAAGGTGGAGTGATGAACCACAGCTCTGCTGGCTCTCTCAGCCTGTAAAACATCAGCACCCTTGCTCAATGCTTCTTTGTGTTTGGGGCTCCAGTTGTACTTCAGTGTTGCTGACAGGAATGCCACAGTTTTATACCTATTTACAAATCACCTGGGATTCTACAACACTAACCTTGACTTCCCTCAGGGCAAGTGGGAATTACTGTGGGACAAGTACTCCATTTGGCATTGCTATGCCATAGCACCAAAGTGGGTTGCTACTTCATGGGCTGCTTGCTTGGAAACCAGAACAAATGTAGCGTAGTGCTTGGAGGAGCTTGACCTACTGCAAAAGCAGCTTTCTAGATTTTAAAAAGCTAATGGGAATTAACGACAGCCATCTGCTGAAGGGGCATCTTTAAAATGCAGTAATACCCTTGTGAAGTTCTGCACCCACTCATGTGGGATGGTGAGCTCACTGCAGGCAGATCTGCACTGGTTGTGTGCTGTGACAGTGGGAGGGCAGCTCCTGCAGCACAGTCCCTCTGGCCAGTCCTAGCTGTGCCCCGTGGCACATCCCAAGCCTGTGGTAGCATTGCAGCTGGAGCTTAACCTCCTGCAGTGGGCTCAAACCTGTTTTCAATATCGAGTATTACTACCAAATCCAGAGTATCTGAATTTTGAGCTATTTTCTATCTTGGTGGTAAGTTTCAGTGCTTTCTCTACATACAGTATTTTATATAACACTGCTCTATGTACATACATACATGGTTGAGCTGCCCAGGGCAGTCCCACCAATGTGCTGCAGAGAGACTTCACTAAATATGAAATATATTTGATTATTTTATATGCTATGAGTTTGGTATTTTGGTACTTCTTTCTGTGCTTATTACTGTGCTAAATGTCAAATTAAATCTAAATAAAGTTTAATTGTTATTGCTGTTTATTCGCTTGTACCCTGGATACGGCAATTATTTGCTTTCACTGCACTTATCTACTGAGAATAGAGTTCATTTAAATCTTTTCCTGATGGGGTTCTGTGGTGCTTTTGTG
This sequence comes from Centrocercus urophasianus, assembly GCF_019232065.1. NCBI lineage: Eukaryota > Metazoa > Chordata > Aves > Galliformes > Phasianidae > Centrocercus > Centrocercus urophasianus. The sequence goes on from NW_024884586.1 coordinate 2,936,448, forward strand.
AGTGTTGGGAATTGATTGGAGACCAGCAGTACAAAATGAGCGGGTGAAATGGCACACAGCATGTTCATGGTGAAGCAGGAGTATTTGGAGGTACGCCTTCTGCTAAAAGGCATCTCCCTCCAGGGGATGTGTGAAACACAGCAGGTGATGGTCTGTCCTTTGTTTGCTTCTGGTGTGTTTGTCTGCTTTTTGGGGCAATACAAGCCACTTTAGGCATAGTAAGGTGGTGACGGGTCAATTGTTGGACTAGATTATCTCAGTGCTCTTTTCCAGCCTTAATGATTCTGTGATTTTATGCCTTGGTGCTGCCATGGCATGTCCTTCCCGTCGCAGTGGGATCACTGTGGACACTACCGAAGCAACTCTGCAGCAGTGCTATTCGCACTCATTTTGTACCATGATGGGTTCCACCAACAGCTTTCTTCAGCCCCTCCCAAGAGAACAGCTGATGAGAGGAGACCCACTGGGGCATTTCTCCACAGCTAACCGAGGCACAATCTGTTCTCTAATAGTGCTCTAGGGATGTCCTTCTGATGGGCTTTTCTAGTACTTTTTTGCTGATGATACCGTGATGATCAATGTGTTGTAAAAAAAAAAAAAAGGTGATTCATGTGTCTCAGAAGCAAATAACTAGATGACTTATTTCCATACAAATGTGTGTTAGAGCCATTGCTTGGTTTGTTTTATGCGGCAAGCATCAGTGGAGGTCTGCACTGCTTTATCACCTGCTTGCTTAAGAGCTGAGAGTGGTACTGGGTTTCCATCAGCTGAAGGCTACCTTTTCTCATAAGCTGAGCATTAAGTGCACACCTCTGTCATGCTGTGAGTTGCTCTCCAGCCTGAGGATGAACCAGTGCCAGCGGCCCTCTTTTTGCACCAGACCTGCACACAGAGTCCTACCCATTGAACCGAACATCACCAAAACTCACCCAGTTCCTGTGGAAGAGCATTGCAGGGGCTGCACCAGGCTTGCCTGGGGTACACTCATATCTTACTCAAACATGAAAGGCTCCACTTGACTTCACTTTCAGGTATTTTGCACATTGCTGTTCTGCTTTTCAATACATATGCATCTTCCCCTCAAACCAGGTTTCCCGATTCTCTGGCAGTAACTGAGTGTGTCACCATGTGCTGATCTCTTCCTCTTCCTCCTCTGTTAATAGCCACATTGCAGATGGAAAATTAAGACTCCTAGAGACGGCGCTGCCGGTATCAGTGACATTTCATTAGAAATGCTATAGCTGAAAAGGAAATTGATTTATTGATTTTGCTACTGGAGTGGTGCTGCTACTCCCTCGGGATGTTCTCAAAGTGGGAGGGAAGGCAGTCAAGAACTGAAAAATACCAGGGTCTCACTAATAACAGGATGTCACACCAGGAGAACCACTTGGGGGAACACCAGAGGAGCTGGCAGTGGCACCCATGGCCTGCAACTTCCACCTTGTATTCCAGGTCTTGTATTCCAGGTCTTCCCAACTGCAGAGTGCCTTCATGGCAATGCAGGCCAACACAGTGAGGAAGCAGACTGCTTAAATGGCAATATGGAGAATTATGTTCTCAAAGAGAAAAAAAAAAAAAAGCATATTTTTATACGTGTTACTATAAACCTCAGCGCTTTGTTCTTCCACAAACAGCTCAGACAGAGAGTTATCAGCACTCAGTCACTGCAAAACACACTGACTCACAGGGAGCACGTGAGAGCTCCAAGGGCAGACAGTTCTGTGTGAGTAACTGGGCCACAGCGGGCGGCTCTGGCTATTAATTAGAAAAGAAAAAATGTTCTTGGGAATGACTCATTGCTCTTCCCTACATCCAAAGGGTGTACCTGAGCAGAGTATGAGGGTCAGCATAAGCATGGTGAGCCCATCGACCTGCTTTTATTCAGTCCAGCAGAGATCTGGATGCAGGCAAAGATCAGGGTTTTGTTGGTCCCCGTGCAGGTTACAGAGGAAGGGAGAAGTCCCTAAAGTGGGCAAAGCATGGCTCAGGGCTGGTGTTGAAGGGACATTGGGTACTAGTGGTGTGAGGGGCTGGGAACACAGTTCAGCAGGACACTGTGCCCCTGTGTGTTGTCCCGGTCTGAGGGTTCAAAGAGGAAATTTGTAGATTTTGAACTCTTTCACAGTATTTCTGTACTGAAAGCATTATGATGCCTCCTGGTTCAGGCTTCAGTGACATTTCAGACTCATAGAAGGCAAAAATAAGACTTCATTCCTCCCAAAGGAGATGGCCATGTAGTTTTAAAAGCAAGTTATGTATGAGGGTTGATCAACTTGGCATTTACAGCTTAGCATTTTCCTAGATAAAAGTTTGTTCCACCAGAGATTACATTGTGTTCTGCCCACTGCTTCGTGTGGTATTACAATCATGATCCACCTTCCAGCAACCTGCTCAGTGCCTTCCAATTAATAAAGAGAGAAGATCCTGTGTAGGGGATTGCTCCAGTCAGGTCTCCAATAGACACCATGTAAACAGAACTGACTCACTCTCCAGGCTCATGAGTTAAAATTAGGGCGCTGCGGATAGAAAAGGCAGACAGGAGAGCAGAATGAAGGAGGTTTGAGCAGAAAAAGCTGTGTGCAAAATAATCCATCTGAAAACATTGTCAGTAATTAGCCCTGCCCTCTACTCCTCTGTGGGCACAATGCTGCCTGTCTGACACACCAGCTGTACTTGGGTGGATGTAGAAGCCACATCACTCAGTCTGGAAAAAGCTCCAAATTTCGATCTTTTCCTTGAAGCTGCAGAGCTGCTTTCTGCTCCTGATGTAAGGGACCTTTTGTGGGTGCTCTCAGCTGGCAGAGGACGCCCAGAAGTGCACAATGTACTGTGTTCTCTGCAGACTGCTAATGATGTTTGATTAATATTTCATTACCAGTGTGAGCAATCTTTGGGCTCTCTCTGTGTCTGTCTTACTTAGCGCTGTCTTTTCTTAGTTAAGTGGCAGCTCCTGCAGACAGTGATCTAATTGTTCCTCAGCACCTGCTTGAAGTTGGACATTGTGTAATTTGCAGCACACGTGATTTGTCCTTTGAGGCTCAGATCAAATAGAACAGCATAGCAGATTACCAGTAACTGAATTAAGTGAAAGGTAATGTGCAGGCTACTGCTGAGCCCACAGAGATGCTTGAGCCAGACAACGCTGAATAATGCAGCAGTCCAAAGTATGTGTGCTGCAGTGACCAAGTGGCACAGGGGGCTGCCTGTGAGCTTGGGAACCCTGAGCTAACAGCATACAGGCTGCTTTCTAAGCACCTAGCCACAGCAGCCACACTGAGCTTCGCCACTGCTGGTGGAGAGTGTGCTGAGGAGAGGCAATGTGCTGTCATACAAGGGCCTTCCAGTGCCCTCTGATGTGGTGCAGGAAATATCTTGTGCATAGCTGAGAGAGGTGAGGGCAGCTTTGCACTGGGTTTATGCAAGGCTTTTGGGTTACACAAGGGATGCTCTAAGGGCTGCAGCATGTGGAGGGCCTGGCTCACTGCTGCAGCTGCAAAGCCCCTTTGTCTCATTATAGCACTGTGCTGGACTTGCAGACAGGAAATCTCAGCTTGTTTCCTCCGCTGCCACCCAGATTCAATGCCCTGAACTCACCTGTATGCTCCCCATTTCCCATTCCATGAGTGTCAGCTCCTGTCTTGCTCCAATTTATAGGAGGGAGAGGAGGTTCTTTTATTATCTATATACCCGGCGTGAGATTAAGAAGCAACGGTTCAAATGTTAGTCCGACCAGTTTATTACAAATCTTAATCAGGGAAATGGGGAAGGGGAGGACAGACACTATTATGAATTAGGGTACTGGGGAAGGGAAGGAGGGCGGTAGAAAAGATAGGAAAGAAGAGGCAAGGAGTCTTTATAGGCAGCAAGAGGGACATAGTCACCACCATGGATCCAGCGAGGTTCATAGTTCAGTCTTTGATCTTCAGTAGCGGTGGGTCGTCAGGCAGAGTTGTTCTATTGACGACGATGACAACGAAGCACAACAACCATGGCGATGATGGCCCTTTTTCAATGGTTTCAAAGTGGTTGAGTCAGCTGTCTTTGCAGTGACAGCTCAAACCCAAGGTGGTTGAGTCAGCTCTCCTTTGAGTGGCAGCTTCTGGCTCTGGGATCTCAGCAGGAAACTCCTTTGTTCTTATCTTCCTGGCCTTGCCAGCAGATAAGAGGGAGCAGGGAGGCACCAACTTGTATCTTGCCTTCGCAGGATACAATGGCATTGTCCCCCAGTCTTCCATAGCAAACAAGAGTTATTTGGTAACAGGCTACATCTTTTGCCAGTAAACAGTCCTGAGCACTATCTTCCGAAGGCAAACAGCTCCAAAGACATAAAATTGTCCACACAGCGATGTTGATTGCCACGCAACATCCATCACTTGCCTCCTCAACAAAATACCTAAGGAAGCAAGCTTTGAGCCAAAAAAACAAAGAAGGGTTCTCACAGCTCCCCAGGCTACAGCCTGCAGAGCCTGTGGCCTGACTCATCTGTGTTTGGCTCTTTGGGCTTCTGCTGTGCTCACCATGGCCTCATTGCTAGGGACAGTCAGGAGGTGTGCAACTTTTGGGATGATGCTCACACCTAATAAAACCAGACTTTCCTCTCTGCTATAATCAATCCAGCAAGTCACTGCCTTCCAGTATATGAAATCAGGAGTTCCCTGAAGTTCTGCTATATCTTAATTCACTTCAGCACAGATGAAGAAATAGGCACACTGTACCCAGCACCAACGAAAACAAATGCAGACCCTGGAGCAAAACCAGAAGTCATTCCCAGTTACCTTACTGAATAACAGTGCACAGCGTAAAGCAGCAAACTAAGTCCAGTTGTGCTCTCTGTGTTTGGGTGGTAGGGAGCTTCAGGGAGCTTCACTCTGACAATCAGAACACCACTATTTCAAAAGAATTTTTTTTCCTCGTAAAACACTTTTTGTTAATTGGAAGGAGAGGCACTAACTGGACTTGGAAGTCGTTCTCTGGCATGGCTGTCAGATGTAATGAAGCAGCCAGGGAAGCCGGTAGGGAGCTGCTTTGCAGAGTGTTGTCATGGGAACGATGCAACTAGGGCACCTCGTCTTCTACCGAGCTCTGGCAGTGTGGTGGCAAAAAATCAATGCTGTTCATCAGCACGAGGAGGGGCAGCCATCAGGTTTTCCATGGCTGAGATCTGATCTGAATGAAATCCAAAAGGCACAGTCTCTATTTGTGTAAAAACGGTGTCACTCCTTTTGAGCTGAATGAAGGCAGAATTTACATCAGCTGAGTGAGCACCTAGACATGGACCTCAGAGGCTGATATTAAAAATATTTGGTGGAAGCACATCCTCATCTAAGAACCCTCTGAAACAAGGTAAAGGAGCAGTTACTGGAGTCCTTGCTTACTTGGATGATTTCACTTGATTTTCACTGTTTCTGCACATTTCAACAGCCTGTTAATTTGGCATCCATAATGATTAGCAGCAGAAGGCAGAGTGTAGACCAATGTTTACATCACCCCACTGTGCAAGTTAAGAATACAAAATGCTGCCATAGTGCCAGTATTTGTGGTCTTCTGAAGGATCTGAACCCCTTTGCATAATTCTCCTTTGAATGTAACTCCTGTGAATGTAATGTAATGTAGCTCCTGTGAAGAACCACATAAGTGGAGTTATTAGAAACTTCTTTATGGCCATAGAAGATACCTTATGTGATGTTGTAGTTGCTGGGGATAGACAATGGTTAAGAACAGTTACCTGGGTGAGAAAGAATGCAGAGATTCCTCCTCTTACAGTTACATATATTGATATATGTATAAATAAACAAATAATATCATTAATGCTGCACCACAGAGACCACTGAAATAGAATTAAATGTAAAAGGCATGACCAGATCTGAGAAAGGCTGAAAATCCTAGCTGAAAAAGGGGTAAAAAAGCCAAATGCAATTCATTGCCTCTGAGCTTTCAATTTACTTGCTCAGGTCTGCTGACAAAATAAAGATCTCCTAATTAAAGCAGGCATCTGTAGAGTAACTGCATTTCTGCTGCTGGCCTGGTCCAGCAAGATGCTGAGTGTATGCTCCTCATTTCCTATTGACACCAAAGTGTGAATGAGGGGCCACATCCATGCTTGATGTGTGCACTGGAAAAGTGACCAAAATAGCAGGCAAAGGAAGAAAATGGAGCCAAGATGTGAAAGGGCTCCCTGGTTATGTGTTGAGGTTATTGATTAAAGCCCCTCTACTTAGCAACAAGTTTGAAAAAAGCTATGACAGTTTACTACAAAGTCTGTAACTGTGTTGCTTCTTTAGCTTTACTTTATCTCTAAGATATTTCTCACTGGCTGTGGTGTTTCTATGCACACTGTGCAGAAACATTGGATTAAATAAACAAATGCAGTAGCTGGTCTTCATGCTGCAAGGGCTGCGAAGTCAGGGTTGTAGATTTAAAGACTGTGGTTAATCAGCTGAAGCCCCTTCTCATCCACAAGTCGCTACTCCTTGTCTTTGCAGTATCTCCTTTGGTGAAGGAAGGCCCACACACCAGTAACTGCATTGATAAGAACATGACATGTGTCACTAATTGAAATTATACACATAATACTGCCTTCTCCCCATGTGAACAATATGGGGAGTCAGCTGCTGCTAATAAAATGTTTTTGTGTGCCCGAAGACAGGCTGACCTTGTTTCAATAGAGAAGGACCTTGAACTCTTACAGCCCACAGAAAAGTCAAGTGGATTCACTGAAACAGAAAGATAAAGTAAATGCAGAGCTCTTTCAGCACTTCCGTCCATTTGCTTCGTATCATAAATATCAATTCAAATATAGAAATGTAGAGTTAAACACAATTTGCCCAGCCTGTCCTTTCTATATGCATATATTTATGTCATGAAAGGTTTTACATAACTTCTACCAGCAGATTGCAAAATAATGCCTCCATTATGAAAGGAAGCCACCAGCCATTACGTTGCATTACTGTAATGTAATGGGTCTGTGAGATGAGATGTATTTAGAAAGCTTGCTTTTACCGCAAACCTTCTGCCCCATTCACCCACCAGCATCGATCTCCCTTTCCATTCTGCAGAGACCAATGACCATTAGAGCAGAATATCAGCTAACCTGAGCAGAGCCACTTAGGCTTTGGCCCTAGACAGAACCTCATGAGAGAAATTTGCACTGAGCAATTTAAGAGACCCAGCACTGGTGACAGAATATATTCGAATAGATGCTGATTACCAACATGCTAGCAGGTGAATCTCTCATTAGCCTAGAGCAATTGACATGGTAATTAATTTCTTCCCACACTTCACTGCTGAGTAAAGGCTGCTGTAATAAAAAGTACTGCCATCGTTTCAATTTTTTAGCTGAATATAAGAAATAAACAGAAGAGAATCCATATTTATTTCATTTTTCTTTGTGTACAAATGTCGCATTGCTCTCCCGTTGGCAGTGATTGCAACAGTGCTGACTCAATTACTCATTTACATAATCCCTTCAGATTACTCTTTTATATAACCATCGATAATGAAAAGATTTTCTCAGCTGAGAAGAGCAAGCGGGACAGCTCTGAGTGTGCATAGGATAAACTGACATGAGAAGATGGTCATTTGCATTAGTAAGAAATAATCATACCGTAAATGATTAAAATTATCATCAACATTGCCTGCCCTACCTGACCTGAGGGATATCCAGGGACACAAAGAGCCCGTTTATCTGCAGAGCGCAAAGCAAACGCTGCACCAATTGCTTGACACAGCTGAGTCCAGTGTTGTTACCACTTGCTGCATGAAGTTATTCTACAGACAAAAGGTTTTAAAATACTCTTATTTGAATGTGAATGAACGTAGCGCAATAAAGAGGACTAAAGACATGGCTTAGTGCATTGTTTGCCATGGGAATGGGGCAGTTCTGGAAAGGATGCTGCAATGGAAAAGGAAGAGCAGACAAATACTCTGCACATACAGTTCCTGGAAACACAAAGCTCTGCATAAAACGTATCTATAAGATGACTGAGCAGAAGGACATGCCCCTGGGGCAATCCTCTGAAGCAGAGCCTTGGAACTATCAAAAGGAGTGCCTTTAGCTGTTAGGGGGACTAGCTGTGTGAGTCCTGATGATGAAGACAAATATGACAGAAGCTACAAAATTACAACAAAAAACACTTCTAGTCCAATGTGTTGTACAAATGGAAAAGTGTAATATTTGGTTTAGAGAGGCCAGCTCATTGTCATGAGTCTCAAAGGAGTTCTTATTACTAAAGCACATTCTACGTTACAAACATGTGAAAGCTCAGATGCATTAATTTGAAGAGGTTTATCTCCTGAGGACTCAGTAAGAAGTACAGGAGGCAGACTGCAGTTCACCAAGGCTCAGAGCCCGCAGATAATCAGAGCTCTCTTGAAGACAGAAACCCATCTTCATTTCTTCTGGAAAATTGCAAAGCTGGAGGAACAGCTGCAAAAATGTCTTTTACAGACTAACCTTTTTTTTTTTTCCCCTGAAAACCACTCTCTTTACATTTTAATTTTGATTTTACAGTGATTTCACAGTATTGCTTTTGATATTGGCCTGCTGAAAAATAAATAAATAACCCCCTGAAAAAAAAAATCCAATTGTTCAAAGAAAAGCCTTTTTCTTAAGGATTACTCAATCAGTCTATCTCATGAGATCACTGCTTACTATTTTCTGGGGAGTAAAAAAGACTCTTCTAGAAGAAAAGGTGTTTACCCCCTCCACACCAAGAACCTGTGGACCACAAGCTCCTCTTTCTTTTTGTTTTGGTATCCCTAGCTTTGAGGAAGCTCCCAGACAGGGTATGAAGGTCCCAAAAGCTGCTTCAACCATCTAAAATTGGGTCGTTATTAACTGTATATGAGAAATATTTCAGTGTATTAAAAAAAATTAGTCTATCAGATACACTGAGGTGTTCCATATACAGTGAAGCTGCACATTATTTACATCAGCTTAAAACCAGATCTATGTTTTTCTAAAGATTCAGCATGTTTTTCAACTCAGCAGTCGATTTGCCAATCACAGACTACGAGTGTGGGTGGCTACGAAAACACTGAGCCACCTTCATGCTTCAAAACACTTTCACTGCGGATACAGACTTTCAAAAGATGAATTGTTTAGCTAAGGCTGAAATCTGATGTATACTCACTACATGACATCAGGGGCAATTTTCCCTGAATTTTAAATAAAGGTGTTTTGTGTCTCCATAGTAACACAAGCTCATTTATTAAGATGTCTGAGGCACCGTTAGCGTTACACAATTCACTGTATTAAAACAAGGTATAATAGTACAATTGAGAAGTAAGCTATATGTAAAGGATTCTTTTAATTCCTATGAAATTACAGCCACTTAATGGAGCCTCAGGAAAGACAGAGGGAACAGTGCAACTTTTGACAATGTACCATGTTGCAATTTATATTGTTATGCAAATTCCAAATGGATGTAAGAAAGAGAAAAGAAACAGGCAAGGGAATGGGGACATGAAAATTAACTACATACAGTCTAATATTCCTCTGTGAAATGTGCCAAAGAATCTGAAACAACTGTGAGAACTTTTCATGGCTTGGCACCGGCAAGAGGAGAGCTGGATCCAGTCCTAGCAGTATCAGGTGTTTTTTTTTGAGTTTTCCTACCCAAGTAGGGAAAACTTCAAAATTGCTTATTCTCTAGGTCTCGAGAGACTGCATCTGAAAACGTTCCTTCTGAAGAGCATTTATTGCCCTTCTGATCGAAAGTAAACACTCTTCTTGGATGGAAATAATTCACAAGCATATGGAAAATAGGGAACACTGCAGTGTTTCAGTGAGATTTTCCCAGAGGCATATCTGCCTGCCTATAAAACGTTAAAATCTGTATAAGTTGCCCTTTTGTATGTTTAGTTATGGGTAAACTTGATTATCTGTAACCTGCAAGTCTCATTTAAAATGCCACTTATTATTGCTTTTAATATGCTTCAGTACTTTTGTGTTTTTGACCAATCTATAATGTGCTTTACAGGGATGAGTAACATGAATTCTAAGTTTAGCTTTAACAGAACCAGTTGAGAAAGTTCTGCAATTTGTCACAGCCTGTTTACATGAAGAAAATACACTTGGTGCCACAGACTGGCATGCGTGAATACAACAAACTTTATATGTTTTGAGAGAGAAAAGAGCTAGGATAATGAGTATGTGTTATGTTATACGTGGTCCATATGTTCTCTGTCACCAAGTGATCTGTGTTCCTTCACCATTCACTTCATAAACTACAGGGAAATTTCTGAAAAAAAGCCCTGCTGTAGGCATTATGGAAAATGTGACTGTGTCTTCACCTATGCAAAATGGTTTCTTTACTTACTCTGGAAAGCATCCAGCATGTTTGTTGGAGGGGATTATCCCAACTTGTTGCTGGCACACTACGATGTTGTCAAACTCTACATGGAGCTGACAATGGACCTGTTAAGAATACATAAACTGTATTTAGATATTGGCTTATAGTCATGATTTGCTCCTTATCCTGAGGGACAGTATGGCCCAGGAGGTTGCAATCCACATAGCTCAGGTTTGGTTTGCTGTCAGCAACGGAGGCAAATCGTTGGTATGCTCCAAAAGCCTGGGTAATCCTGGGTGGAGCTGGGCTTGGTAGGTCAAAAGGATGCACTACAGGCAACCCTAAGGGTTGTGTGCTGTGTTTTTCCTGGCTCCTCACTGTGGAGAAGGAGGTCACCTGCCCCTCACCCCCCACTCACTTCTCCCTCAGCCTACTACACACCCCTGAAACTCACCTCCACCATCTTAAGTAACAAGAGGCAAAACACAGCAACCATACTATCACCACCATCTTATGTACCAGGGGGCACCAAGTCCTGCAACCTCTGCCATCTTAACTAAATGCATAACACACCAAGCCTTGCCACTTCTGCCATCTCAAGCAGAGGGCACCAACTCCTGCAAAGTCCACTACTTAAGTAGCAAGGAGCACCAATCCTAGCCATCTTAAGTAAAAAGATGCCACTTCCACCATCTTGAGCAACTACGAGACAACAAAGCAAACCCTGCCACTTCTGTTTTCTTATGTAACATAGGAGGCAAACATGGCCATTCCTTCTACCTCTGCCATCTTAGTGTTGGGAATATCCAAATAATTTATCAGGATGGTATCTCTGATAAAGCAGATTTTATTCACAATTGCAATGGCAGGCCTCCTGCAAGCAGGAGAGCACGTGTTACATCTTTTATGCCCTATCACTTGATGCTTATCTATTTCTCCCCTGGTTCCTCATTGGCTGAGTACTTCAGGTTCACAATCTTCCCGATGCTCAACTAAACATACGGATGCTGGCTAAACATGAACTGTTGCTAGCTAAGCATGTATCACTAACTTGTTAACTTCTCACACTTGCTCATTCAATACTTGGTCATTCTTTTGAACATCTGCTTGTCCTTGCATAGAGATAAGCTTGGAAGGAGGACAGGGGGGGAGTATCTTGATGCCTGCCTGTTGCATCCCAACCTACCCACAGAGCAAGGCAATCCAGCCTTGTATAGAGGCCCTGGATTCTTTGATGTTTGTTAAGTCTGCTTTTCTTTTGCTGAGGGTCGCTTATCCAAGCAGAATAGCCCTACAATATAGGTTACGAAATACAAATACATGGTGCTTTACTTCTTCAGATCAATTCCCCCTTTTTTATATCTAATGCAGAAACAACACTGCATTCCTACATTAGACAGCTGGGCGTGTGTACCCCTGTGACTTCCGCCATCTTAGAGGCAAAAAACCAACAACCCCAGCCATCTTCACCACCTTAAGTCACAAGGGGCATGATATGGGAACCCCTGCTAGAACCAGCATAGGAGTACGGAGGGGAAAAGCATGGAAAGCTCCAGCACAGCTGCCAGAAGAGCTGTTCTGTTATCACTCCCCATGACAGCACTGCCCTCCAGGTGCCTGATACTTTGCCAGACACGTCTGCCCATGGCACAGGCATGGGGGGCAGGCATGGGGTAGACCAGGCTGGCTCACTTGCCCTGGGACACCATGTTGTTGTTGTTGTTTTTTAATAAAGACAAACTAAACCCCAAGTACTGTTGTGTATCCATCTGTGTTATCGTGTGATGATGAAGTTCTGTGGTGCTTGTGAAAGCAGGGGCCGTGGGCAGACCTTGAGCACCCGCAGACACAGACGCCGTTGCATTTACACTCCCATGGGACAGACGAGCACTGGGGGAGTGTTTATTCACGGTTTCAAACGAGATCCAGCTTCTCTTTCATACTTCTTTATTATCATTATTATTATTTTATTTACTAACTCGTTAAACCTTGTATGCTTCTTAACACTGGCTGTACTTCCTCTTAACAAAAAGGCCGTTTATTTAACGCGACACCAATCCCTCTCCGCCCGGAACCAAGCGGCACTGCCGCAGCTTCCCGGAGGCCGCAATAATGGGCGGAAACGCCGGACACGGACGGGCGGAAGGCGGAAGTGATGGCGGCGGCGCGGCGGCGCGATTAGGCGGTGCGCAGCGGCGAGGAGCCCCGGGCCGACATGGCGGCCGGCCTCGGGGGCTGGCTGTGCCTCTGCGGGCTGCTGGCCGTGCTGGCGGGGCTGGGCGCTCAGGCTAAGGTGAGGAGCGGGTGTGGAGAGTTCTGTTTACTTATTCCGCTCATTGCGTTGAACTCCTGAAATAAATCTGAGAGGTGGTTTGCTGTCGGCTCTTCGTGTGGGTCGTACGCTCGGCGGTACGGGCTCAGCGTGTTGTTTGCTTTGCAGAATTCCGAGGACGTCCGATGTAAATGCATCTGCCCTCCTTACAAAGACCACTCGGGTCGTATCTACAATAAAAACGTTTCGCAGAAGGACTGGTGAGTTTATTATGGGGAAGTACAAAGAGCGGGGTTGTCTGTAAGTGTTCTGTAACGATGACAAAAGCATCTCTTGCACAACGTACTGGGCATTTCAGAATTCAGCTGTCGGAAGAGATGAGGCTCGAAACCCCTAACGTGTCTCCATCTTCTATTTTGGATTGCTTGTTCGCATGTTCTTCTGTTGCATAAGACTTAGAAGTAGTAGAAGGAAAAGGGGAGTTGTAATTTGAATTCAGGGACCAGAAATGGTATTGTGGTGAAGCAGCGTTGTCTGTTGAACAGGACAGGGATCATTCTCTCCTCCTTCTCTGCTCTTGAAACCAGTCCTGATGTTTAGAGGTTGTTTCGGAGATCTGTTCCTCAAAAATCACAGTCAGAGAACGCAGTACATTCTCTCTCCTATATATGTAAAAATCTTCTGTGTGTCAGCAGTGTGCTGTGTTTTGGGCTAGCCATGGCATCTGTCAGGTTTCAGCTGAGTCGAGGACCTGTCTGCATGAGCGGGGATGAGCAGCTGGGGAAGAAAGGGGAGATAGCAGTGATTTAAAACAGCATACTTTAGAGTTGCTCTGATATCCAAAGTGCTCAGGAATTCTTGGATCAACCTATAAAAATATGAAATACAATTTGATACATTGACTCTTATATATCAAGAATTATTAGTAGACTTTTTAAGTCTGTTGAATAGCAGCCTGCTAGCTACTTGATTGTGAACATTCCATGCCCCTTAGCAGACCCACCAAAATAATTACAGGATTGAAGTTAGTGATACAGATATGTATTAAGAGCTATGCCTTGACTTACTGACTTATTTGCAGAAGAACAGTGAGAAACAACAGTGTAAATTTCAACCTGTGTTAATGAACGTAAAACGTACTGTCTAATCTAAATTACTGTTTTGTCCCATGTGGTTAACTTAATGTTATTAGGCCTGCTATGACAAATTAGTCATAGTGCAGCAGTGAGACATACTGAGAGAGCTCCAGCTGCAGCTGGGATCTCAGAGCAACACTGTTAATAGCTGTGTTGCCCCTGCGAATGAAGTGGATTTTTTTCAGTGGATATTGCTTAGCATTTGCCTTACTGTCAGAAAAGACCTCGCTTTAAATCATATTGACAGTGATTGAAGGAAAAGTTAACTTTGTGGACTTTGCTCTTTTCGTGGTGACACATAAATGGTGCTTACAGAATCTCAAAAACCCGTTTTCCAATCTTAAATTTCATTGTGTTGAGATTGTTTCATGTCTTCTTGTTCCAGTTGCCTTCTTGCTACTTCATAAAGGCTTCATTGCTAGGTCATGTGCAACAAAGTAGACAATTCTAGTGTCACACCTGGGCTTCTGCATCTGTGTGGGTGGCTTGTTACTGTATAGAACAAAGTGTCATGCTCTTTCCTTCAGGCATTTAGATCTTGTCTGAGGCAAGAGCCAGAACAATTTTTAGTGTCTTTATGACTTACATTCAGTATGGCCACTTACTGCCCCCTTATCTGGACATAAAATGAAAATTTAATCTTTAATCTTGTAGCCTGCATTATGATACCCTTATTTAGGTGTGTCACTTCTTTCACAGGATTGGTCCCTTTTTTTTCATCCTCACAGATTGTCAAACAATACCTTTAGTTAACATCAGTATGAGCTGACAGTGCTCCAGCACCAATAAAAGTGTTCTCCATTTGAGAGTTTGGAGCTACTGCCGGCAATTCAGTCCTGACAAACAACACACAATGTTTGGATAGGCAAACATTGTGCTGTATAAGCCTAAGCACCTACATGGCATTCAGTTAAATAACCCACTGTGGAAGAAATGCATTGGTATTTCATGTCCAGAGGCTGACTGCTTTAATAGTCACAGACGTGGTGGGAAGGAAGATGCCCTGTCTGCCTTGAAGGATAAACTGAAAGCTGAGCAGAAACTGTACTTTTGACTTCCTAGATTCCTTAGGAAGGGAAGTTTCCTTGGTGAGTGCAAGGGAGAAAGGTGCTAATATGGGGGAAGTTGAGTGGCAGCACCCTTTAGGAAAGGGTTAACCTTTTCCACGTATATCCTCTTAAATTGCCATGGAATCACAGTCCAAGGAAACATATAATCAAAACTGTAAGATTCTGAGAGCTTTTACCCTCTGTAGCAGCGTGAAACTGAACTAGAGAAAAAACTTGTTGATATTATTTGATATGTTTACAGTAACAGATGTCCTGCTGTAGCCAAGCAACATGCTGGCTTTCTTCTCTACTTGAGCAGCATATTGACATAATCTTTACAGAAATTTCCTAGATAATTACTTCTATGTATTTCTGATTTTGCATATTAAGCGTAGTACTCTTTTGCAGAGGAGTTTGTAATTCTCATGTCAAATAAATGGAAAAAATGATCCCTCCATGCCTCTCCAGAGATTGTGATGTGACACTCAACAGTTCTAGTTATAAAGGAGTAATACCAACAAAACAGAAGAGAGAAAAACTGATGCCTGGCCACGTGGCTTGGCAACATTTTCAGCTAGCCCAATACAGAGTTGAATTGTTAGCTGCTGCTGTCACGTCAGAGACTTTGTTTTGTTACCTGCTTCTGCCTCCATTAATGCTGAGTTGACAGGGATCAAAGTGAAATTTGTTCTATAAGTGCTCTGCAAGGAGCTTGGGATGTTAACTGAATAACCAAACTGAGTCAGCAAAAAACTCAAATTATTTAAGTTATTGGTGGAAGTAGTGGTGTAAGTTGTTATATCATGGCAGCTGGATTTTAGTACTGTGGTGTAGAGTGTTCATAGCATTGTCAACTACATTTGTTGGTATGGGAACCATCTAAGAGTTTGTGATCTTTCAAGTTGAAGTATGTTTTCCTTTCTTGTTCCAGTGCTTTGAAGTGAATGCTGTTTATTCATAATCTTGTTGCTTTAATAAACGACTCATCCAATGTCTGCTTTTTTTCCTTATGCCTATAAACATGTGATGGTAAGAAAAAACGAGCTATTGTTCACAAACACCAAAGAGAGGTTAATCTTCCTTCAGATACAGGAAAAAAACAGAATAAAGCTCTTTAAGTATTAGGAGGAAAAGATATGTAATAGCTAGAATTGAGTTATAGATGTCTAAAACCAGCTGCACCGTTTGAACTGGTCCTGTCTTTCTTCAGTGATTGTCTTCATGTGGTTGAGCCCATGCCTGTCCCTGGACCTGATGTAGAAGCATATTGTTTACGTTGTGAGTGCAAATATGAAGAGAGAAGCTCCGTCACAATTAAGGTAAACCATGGAATTCTGTTGTTATATATTAAATTCCTCAACTGAATAGTAAATGTAACTTTTTAGAGAAATGCTCTTTTTAAAGGGAGAGCTCTTCTAAAGCAGTCTTAAGATTATTATTTTTTTTGTTAGTTGTTCATAACTTTTCTTGAATAGTAATAGTAGAATCATGTTATAACTGAAGGGGTGAGCTTAAGAAGTTTAAGTTCTCCTGTTTTGAGATTAAGCTTTATACTTGGCTGGGATTTTGAGTGTGCTATGGTATTTTGTCAAGCTTTGGACTTCATATTTTTCTCAGTGTTCTCTCATTATTCACTCTTGCTCTCTTGATGTAAATTTACTTTCTATCTTGGCAAGCTAAGAAGAGCAAAACTGATCCTGTTTGCTTTATGTGATGATTCTTCATACTTATCCTGTAACCACCACTGAGCCCCTGGAGTGAATAGATTATATAGTGCGTGTTTTCTTCTATTATATTGATTCCTTTTTTAGGAGGCTTTTCAGGATTTTGCGTTTTTCCCCTTCTCCTGTTTCATTGTGAGCTCTGTGACTGAATGTGGATCTATGCTAGAGAATGGAGACCATGCAGGAACCCCAAAATTTGTGACCAGTTTAATTGCTGTGGATTAGTAGTCTTGATTAAGGTGAGAGAACACCAGGTTGTTTCAAGAAAGATAGCATAGGACTTCAGCAAGGCCTCACTAAGAGAGACTTTGTTTCAAGCTAATTTATCTGTCTGCCCTTAAACCTTGTAATACCAATTTAATAGATAATGGCTTTTTGCTGTTCATGAGTTTTAAGTCATAGTGACACTACTGTGTCAGGCTCATCAAAAACTTTGACTGTACAGTTCTTTTGTTCATCACTGCCTGGTGAGAGGTGGCTGAGGTAATGTCATAACTCTGGGATAAATAATGTTTGTGTTGTGCAGGTTACAATCATCATATACCTGTCTATTTTGGGGCTACTTCTTCTGTACATGGTGTACCTTACACTAGTGGAACCCATTCTGAAGAGACGTCTCTTTGGACATTCACAGCTCATACAGAGTGATGAAGACATTGGGGTGAGTTCATCCAACCACTTGTATGCGTGGGTTAATTCTTAACTGATTATTTGGGAAGATTTTTTTGCAAGGCAATTTAAATTCTTTTCCTGAAGGGAGAGGATGATCTTCGCTGTAGTCAGAAAACCACGTGGTGATTCTGTGAACCCATGCTTTCATTTTTCACTTATCTAGAAAGTATTAAGATGAGGATTGCTTCTGTTAGTTGCCTGCAGTGTGCTTGCTTTTTCCTCCGCCTTTCCTCCGCCTTTCCTCCGCCTTTCCTCCGCCTTT
>NW_024884586.1:2953864-3198413 GCF_019232065.1 Centrocercus urophasianus
TCCTCCGCCTTTCCTCCGCCTTTCCTCCGCCTTTCCTCCGCCTTTCCCACTGAAATTGAGGGTAGCTAGCTTGCCAGTACCATCCAACTTATCTTATGCTATCCATTTCTCCATTTATTTTATGGAGGAAACGTACTGCTATTGTGATTTTGCTTCTGTACAAATGAAGTGATTTGTGATCTTTGAACTTACTGTTCTAGATAAGTCCAACTGCATAATCTTTTATATAAGTTCATAGCCGTTTAGTCTGGGACTGTCTTCATTTTAGCATATTTCTTAGCTCAGTGATGCCCATATGTGCCATTGTAGACATCCCCTGAGATCTTTAATGTGAATCATTCTCCTGTTAAGAATCATCACTGAGCTATTCTGTACAGAATTATGTCACAGATACATATCAGTGTCTTTTAAAAGCATTCAGGAACAACAGCAACAACACAAGTACTGTGAGGTGTATACATATAAAAGGGCAAATAACTATTTAATATGGGATGTAGTTATGTTATTTTTTTATTATGAAGTTTACACACGGTGCTTTCTGATGTAACTTTAGGAGCACGACTTTGTCCAAAACAATTTGACAGCCAAAGAAGAAGTTCAATTCCAACCCTTACTGTTTATAACCTGCTTTTATTTATTAGAAGAAAACAAAGCTTTGCGGGTATTGATGGAAAACAGGCAGAGTAAATATTAAATAAGCTCTCAGTTATTGTTGAGCTCTGTCACTTAAACAGCTGTATTTACACTTTGCTTTCAGACAGCTTGGTACAATAGGTTTGGTTTGGTAAACAGTGGAGTGTGTTGGTTTTACATACAATCTTTATATGAACATCCTGAACTGCCATACAGTAACAAGCTGAGAGCTGGCAAAAAACTGACTAATTCACTCTTTAAGTGACATTAAACAAAGTACATTCATGACAATAACAGGAGGGTCCTGGCATCGTAGTCTGTCTTAGATTTGATTCCAGCAGCTACTAATGGATGCAAGTCTCGTTTGGGTAGTGAGGCACTGGAACAAGTTGTCCATGGAGGCTTGGATGTCCTGTCTCTGGAGACTTTCAAGGCTGGGTTGGACGGGGCCCTGGGCAACCTGATCCAGTGTTTGGCAACCCTGGCTGTGTTAGAGAGTTGGAGCTCAGTGATCTCTAAGGTCCCTTCCAACCTAAGCTGTTCTATGAAATTGCAGTGATACCATCGGGTCTATTTGGAAAATATTTGGCAGTTACTTGGGATGAAAAATATCGTTTTAACTGTCTGAAAACTTGCTTTGTCGTTATGACTGACTAATTGGCTAAAATAGCTCGTTTCACCTTAAAATCACCAACAAAATAAAACAGTTAATTCAATTGCTCGATGGAATTATTGAGATCTAACTAAGGATCTTTGCTGTTCCAGGATCACCAGCCGTTTGCAAATGCTCATGACGTGCTAGCTCGATCTCGGAGCCGTGCCAACGTGCTGAACAAAGTGGAGTATGCCCAGCAGCGCTGGAAGTTGCAGGTCCAAGAGCAACGCAAGTCTGTTTTCGACCGTCACGTTGTGCTGAGTTAATTCTCTCAGCAGCAACTCCAAGAAGTAAAGCAGGCAAACCGAAAAAACTGACTTCTGTCTCCCTGAACCTACTGCTTCAAAAGGGTTTTCTGCAATTGTTCTTTTCTGATTTGGAAAAAAAAACCAAACCACCAAACATATATATATATGAAGTATTTAAAATTTGAAAGAATGTACTGAGCAGGAAGCAGATAAAAGAAATTAGTTAACCAAAAGCTAGAAATCTTTACATTTTCAGTTGTCTCTTACTAATAAAACTGAAAAGAAAACAAACCCTGAGATAGCTTGCTTTGTTTGCTACTGTGATACTTTATTTACAGTTGTGACTTAACGGTGATTTTTAACTATATATTTCTCTTTATTATTTATGTGGTTAAAAGTACCTGGGAACACAGTAACTACTTACAACTCACCACTCTCTTTATGTAAAGACCTTTTGTAAATATATTTGGATTTTTCTTCAGGCTGATGTCACATTGGAAATTGAAATCTTGCAGTGCAGTTGTCATGTCAGAGAGCAGAATTTTGATTGGCTGTATTCATCATTTGGTTGCTTGCACTTGTACTTTCAAAGTGCTTGTATGTCAAGTGGTCGCAGAAATAAGGCTGAACTTAAATGGACACTGACTCTTTGAGCTGCACACTTGAACTACTGTGATGTAGATAAACCCAAATGCACTTCAAGGTAGTGTTGACATTTCGTTCTATTTTGCTTTAAAAGCTTAATATATTGTATGTGTATGATATCTTTTAAAAGAGATCTTCCTTTCTTCTCATGGGTAAAGTCTCAGGAGCTAGTATATGATGAAATATTTATTATAAGAAATCTTTCTGCATTTGTTTGGATTGATGGCATAAGGCACATAATTTCTTGAGCACCTGTCATCCTGGGAGTTAGGTGTATTTTTCTATCTGTGATTCTGTGTTCATCTCTCTTAAGAGGTATACAGTCGCTAGATGACTAACTTTCATATATTCTCTTTGGAATGTAACAATTAAAACTGATTTTTGAAAAACAGATGCACATTATCTAGATGTCATCATTTTCTCCCTCATTACACTTGCATGCAAATTGCATTTATAAAAACAGTTAACTGAAAATGCTTCTGAATGGAAATATGCAGTTTTTTAGTGCTTAGATAAGGGAAAGAATGGCACAACAAATTGCTGATTGAAGGAAGGTTTTAATCCCTGAAATTTGGCTAGGCATGTTTAGTTATATTACCATGTTGGAATGATTTTCATTTCCAGTGCTGAAGGAAATGGTACCATGGAACAGTATTGTATATTGGCAGGTACAGGTTTGGCTTTCGTAATTGCCAGAGTGGGAGCAAAATAGTGTGGAAAATAACTGTACCTGTATACTTATCTCTTCAGTACCTTGAGTGGAAACATAAGTTGTCCCATAACATTTGCAATGACTACATGTTTTTGGCAGATGCAGGTCTTCATTGTCTTGTCAGTCCTGTAGGCTTCCGAAACCACAATTAATCTGTGTGTAATTATAACAGGCACCTAATTAGTGGAGATGTAGGGTTCTCCCTCTAAGTACAAAACAGCACAGGGTGTATTGACAGGATAAAAGCAAACAAACAAAAACACAGTTGTGTTTGGCATCTAACCCTGATGAGTCAATGATCGGTTATGACAGCGATGTACATAGGATGCCCTAAGGAAAAATAACTTGTTTGTTGCATTTGTGCCTACCTATCAGTTCTAATAGGTGCCCTACATCTTGGCTGCATTTCTGATCGGGTCTGAAGCTGGAGTAGAAGGAAGATGCAGAACTTTGCTCCAGATGGGAGGAGGTTAGGGGGAAGGGAATTAGGGCTGATATTTGAGTTTAGTGTTGAGGCTTTGAGACAGCAAAGTGGAATAGAACTTAAAAGAACTTGAAACAAAGCAGATCCTGTGAGATGACCATAAAATGTAATATTAATTTCATCCATACTCTTATTCAAATGTGTGTTTATTTTAACTAAGTTCTAGCTGATAATTAAATAGATGTTAGTGTATGAAGCTCCAGTAAAGGAAAATACTGCTTTAGTAAACTGTAACAGGGCATAAGCAAAGTATGTTCCTGATTTACTTTTTCAGGTGATCCAGTTGTGTTCAATACGGTTTTAAAATTTCTAGTTCTTAATGCCAAGTCTTGTTGCCATCATAGCTGTGGTGTGGGTGGAAAAGGCAAACCAGAAATGAGCAGATCTAACTGTAAGCTACTTTGCATGTTGTCAATTGGCTATAAATTGCAGGAGTCATTGACTCAGTGGAACAAAGTGCATTCAGGTAAGAGAACTGTGTATTGCTGTATCTAGCTACAGGTCTGCACTGAATATCCATGTTTCTCTAAACCACTTCTATCAGCCAGTCAGTAACAATGCTTCTGTAGCTTTTTAATTCGTTGTGTTTAATACGATCAATTACTACATTACATAAGATGCAAGGAAACTGGAACATTAACTTTTTCTTCAATATTGTTTAGGTATTTTCAGGTATTACTCAGCAGTCTTAAAATTAGCGCGTCTTGTTTCCTTGGATTTCACTTTGCTCTGAAGATCGGTGAGTCTCTGCTCTGATGGGAAGAGGATTCTAACATGTGCTCAGTGCAGACAGTAAGGCAGCAGACAAATGTATGCAATGCTGTTATGCAGCAGAAGAGTCGGTGCAAAACAAACACTGCAAGTATCACAGGGGGCTGTGTTTTTTGGTTTCTTGCTGTATGTAGATACTTTACTATTCACTTTTTGCTATTCAGTGACTTTATTTCGTTCTGACAATTTTCTACTGTGACATCTTGAAAATATTTTTAGAATAACACAACTTGTGTTAAAAAAGAGAAAGATGATTATCTACTGCTTTTGTTTTATGAACGTATATATTCACTTCTAATCTTTCAGTATCTCTATTAATTCAAAATGAACGTGTCTGCGTGCCATCAGTGTGCCTATACAAAGATCCATTTAAGATGCATGTGACTGTCTCTCTTATCTAACAGCATGCTATAAAGGAACTCTGAACTCCCAAGATTTCTGTACTGAGATCCATTTTGATAAGAAAATAACAAACAGCACTGAATACAGATGTATGTTGATGGAATATGTTGTTAGATTGGGTTATTGAGTGAAAATTCTCTTACTGTTGAAAGTGGCAGGTGTGAAATGATTAGAAAACATTAAAATATCTTTATCCTTGTGAGGGATTAAGATAATCCAGTTTGCTATGGAACTGTGCTCTGTATATTTGAAACTTTTCAAGGTTGTTGTGAGTAGTGCAGTCTAGATGTTTCTGGTAACCTAGTTTGTGTTGTGTGCTTTTTCTTTTGTAGAGGGTATAATCTAAGTATTTTAGAAAGCCAAGTATAGATGAGGAAGACGTTAAAGGAGCATTTTTGGATAGATTTTGTTGGGAAGTACTGCTTGCAATTGGTAAGGATGGATCTTAATTCTTTAAAAAATAACAATATGCTTTAGATACATTTTTAAGTAGCTATTATGTAAAATAATTTGAAATTGAAATTTAGTATTTCATCTCTGTGTTTCTCCACTCATCTGTGTATTAAACAACAGGACCCAAGATGATGTCAAGTTTAGCCCTAATTCATCCTATAGGCCTTTCCTAAAACTTAGATGAAGAATAAATTGAATACTTTGCAGACATAAATTTGACATCCCTTCTGGGATCCCTGCACAAGTTTTGCATTGAGTCAAAACAGTACAGTGAATGAGATATCAAATGAATAGAGAAGTAATTAGTCCTTGAAGATTTTTTGGTACAAGTAGAGTCTGTCACTGGAATTGTCAGTGGGCTGGAGAGAGTGCTTTCAGTGTTGGCCTGCTTTATGTTTTCTGTAAAGATGAAAGTTTAGAGCAAGCTAGATTTCTGTGGGGCTCATAAAAGTAGATCTTTCTCATTTCTAAAGCGGAAATGAAAGGAGAATGTTTGCTCTTTCCTTTAGAAAGTGTTAATAGTTTTCTTCAGATCTGTTGTGCATTTTTTAAAATCACTGTAGCCAATTTACATCCTCTTGGTTGTTTTTTTTTTTTTTTTTTCCCAAAGAGGATGTTTTCTGCCATCTGTTGTTCTAATGTATTTGCAACATTTCAGAAGTCTCACCTGGCAAATGCCAGTTAGTAAACGCAGGTGAGTATTTTGTCCTGTCCAGTATGAGTTGTTTAAAGTGTTTTGTAATTATGCGTTTCCAGGTTAAATGCAGAACCTGATGGATGGGAAAAGCTACTGTAATCTCATGGACAAGTTGTCCATCACTGCTGACACTCAGTGCATACAGCTGCCCCGGCCTTTCTGTGCAGACCCACTGGTCATGTTTCACATGTACCCAGAAACACCAAACCAGGTCGCTTGCTCTGAAGATCTGTCATTCCTTCCTTTCATGTCTGAGCATTTCATCACAGAGAACTTCTACACTGAGCCCTGTGGCTTTTCCTACCAAATACCCCACTGCAGTTACAACAGGAGTGAGTACTCCTATGGGCCGGCTTTCATCAGGAAGAGGAATGAGAGGGAAAGGCAGAGAGTTAAATGTGTCAATGAAGGCTATGCTAAATTGAGACATCACCTACCTAAGGAATACTTAGAGAAACGGCTCAGCAAAGTAGAGACTCTCCGTGCAGCAATAAAATACATCAGGTACCTACAGTCTGTTCTGTACAGTGATTCCATGGCAGCAGACAAAAATGTCATGGAGCCAAGCCAAGCACCTAAAGCAATTAACAAACAAAGCCAATTTTTGAAGGCTATCTAAACTGTTCCAAATCAAGGGAAAGATATCCTGGATGGGAGCCTGGTAGCCACTGCTATGTTGTTTATGATGTGCACCTTCCTGAAACATCTAGGAGATCATAGTATGCATCGATACCAGCCCACAGAAAAGCATTTTAGTTTTGCAGGTAGTAACTGTGCTTACAGAAGCGTGACTGGAAAATGTGGCCTCAGATAATTCATGGAAATTGGAAAGCACATCTAAAATAGTAACCGAACAAAAAATACAATACCTATAAGTGTGAATTAATTCTATGTGCCATCACATTCTTTGTGCTTTGAAATAAAATAAAGTCTTTCCAGTGGTGAGGCTAAAATTCCTTTATTGTTCTGTACTGTGACTGGTTTGCTCTCATATGCCCTTTCACGGAAGTTTTTTTGTTCTTATTGCCAGTTTTTCTCTTAAAAAGCGAGGAGGTCTTTATAAAGGTTCCCAGGAATGTTATTCAAAGACAACAAAATGGATAAGTTAGTTTAAAAGTGGAAGGAAAAGGGGAGCAGTTCTCTGAAACACTGTCACCGGGCGTAGGAAGAGCATGACATCTTGCAAATGCAGTTTTATTCCTATGAGTAAAAATGTTGATTCTTTTAAAACTGTTGATTCTGCCTAATTTCTATCCAAATTCTATGGAAATTTGTTTCCATCTCGCTGTGCACTTAAAAATTAGGACTGGTTGCACAATACAAAGAGGGTTGGCAAGATTCTGGCCTGGGAAGAATTGTGTCCTGTGAAAGAAATTCTTCCGGGATCCTCTTCCCCTTAGTCTGTTTCTCTGTGTTATCCGATGATTTCAGCTAATCAGTGTAGAACAGATTTATGCCAAGATGGTGAAGAGAGTTTTATCTTGTGATTAGCAGAATGTTCTTAACGTTTGCTGTGTGTCAGGGTTGGCATTTAACAGCAATTCGGCTGGCAACATGAGAGCAGTTCGTCTCTGGTTACAGCAAAATGTAGAGAAAACAATTCCAGACTTTGTAAGAGCTGGCAGTCCTTAATTACAGTCATCCATCCCTCTGTTCTCATGTTTTAATAGTAGTGAATTGAAAAATGCCTACTAAATGCAATTAAGTATTTCCCTGCCTGCACTGCACAGACATATCACATATTGAGGTGTGTACATTTGTGAAGGAGGAAATGAAGAATAGGGAGCGCAGTAGAGATTAGCAGGAAGATTTCTATGTGATTCTCTGACATTTTGGAGCAGGTTGCCCAAGGAGGCTGTGGGTGCCCCATCCCTGGAGGCATTCAAGGCCAGGCTGGATGTGGCTCTGGGCAGCCTGGTCTGCTGGTTTGTGACCCTGCACATAGCAGGGGGGTTGAAACTCAATGGTCGTTGTGGTCCTTTTCAACCCAGGCCATTCTATGATTTTGGTTTTGTACATGCTTTGGAGGAAAGGGGGAGAATTCAGAAATTCTTCCCCTTTATTATAGAAAAGAGAAGTTTGCAAAGGGATTCGATCTCAGTTCCTCCCAGCTTTGGCTCTCCTTGTTTGAACCAATATATTTGTGGTGGTGCTTTATGATCGTAAATCTGAACTGCAGCTTTGAATGATACATTTCTTTTACCTTATGTTACTATGTGAAGGGCTGGAGGATGCTTTGCCCTTCTGTAATCCTTTCTTTGCCCCCATGGTCTCCCAGTGCAATAGCTGGATCACCAGAGCTGCATTCAGCAGCAATTGGGCTGGTACATGGCAGGCAAAGGGTCGTCTCTGCAGCGGGGTCAGGTCAGCACGTCAATTCCTAGTGGTAGCCATGTTGCTGACCTCCTTAGCAACTAGAAAGTGCTGGCAACAAATGCTTCCTGCATCCAGCAGGGCAAAAGGACAAGGTTTCTATCTCAAGGCTAAATACAAACAGTCAAGATTTAGTGTTATCAGTAACTGGTAAGTTTGAAATGCTTCTGGGTCCAAATGTGTGGAACTGTTCAGGAAATCTCGTAGTGCTCCATAGTTGCCTTTGTCAGAGCACTGCTTTGTACATCTATGCAATACTTGGCTCTTGGCAGGACAGCTCTGAGCAGCTTTACAGCGGGCTTTAACGCGTACTGGAATTTGCATTCCTTTAGAAAACATTATGGATTCCAGCTTGTTTCAGTTTGTAATAGGGGAGCTTGTGTAGTAAGTGTGAGTTTGATGTGTTGGTTTGCTCTTTATAAGACACGTTTTTCAGCAGTTATTTACTTGCCTTTGTTGTGTTTGAAATTACATACCGTTTGTAGATGATAGAATCACTAATTGTATCTTTTATGAGATGAAATAAAGGTAAATTAGGCACTTGGTTGATATATTGCTCGCTCTATCACAAATTTTACCCTCAGCATGCTGAATATTTCTAAACAAAATATATTTATGTAAGATTATCAGAGAGCATCACCTCATGAATCCTAATGTGACAACCTCTGAGTAGTTACTGCTCATCAAATCTTAGCATCTCATTCTTCTGGTGGCAAGCCATAGTCCTACTGTTGCAAAACATGACAGGGCAGTGGGAGATCAAAATATTTCCTCTTAATATATCATAGACAATTTTGTTCTAGCACTACAGTCAGAAGCTGTCTGCTCAACTATGAACTTCAGCTGCAGTTTCTGTTTTAGCTTGTAGAGCAGGGAGGGTTGAGCTGGCTCTGTGTATAAGGAAGCTCTAAAGGAGAGTGTAGGTGTAAGAGAAGAGCTGCGTGTTACAGAGGGGAACAAAAGCTGCAGCTAGTTAAGAACATTGCTTTCCTTAGGATTTCCACAGCAAGAGTGTTTCCCTGGATGTTTATGTCCCTTTACTAGATATAGATTTATAGACTCACAGACTTGTTTGGATTGGAAGGGACCTCAAAGATCATCCATTTCCAACTCATTTGCTGTGGCTAGGTTTGCCAACCACAAATTTGAATGACTGGAAGTCACTGAAGTCAGTGATATGGGTTCACATGACAAAACACCAGACTGGGTACTTTGAATTCAGTCTTTATTTCATGAGAGCAATTAGTAAAAGTTACTGAGATCTTGAGGGTAATCTGGAAAACATTTGCTTGGCTTGAAAAATGCCAGCATGTTGTCTCTTTTCAACTACTAATAGCTCGTGTTTTAGTCTTGCAGGAAGCAGCCTTTGCAAGAATGGCTCATTTGGAAAGATTCCTGCCCATGGACCACAGGTGCTGCAGCATGATGCCAGCTCTGGACAAGTTCCTGTGCTCCAGTGCCATCCCTGCTATCCACCCCTGCTGCAGGAGCTCCTTTGCCATGCATTCTGCCTGGATCACCAAGACCCTTGCTCCCCTGCGGTAAAATTAAATTCTTGTTGGATCTGTGATTTGCTCCTTTGCATGATATCAAATAGGATAAAGAAGTCTGGGATGTGTCAGGTTAATACATTAGCAGCTTGAATATCATTTGTGCTTTCCTCACCCTTGTGCTGGCAGTTCTTGGATTGCATTAACTAAAATGATTTGCTACCCTGGAGATTATGGAAAGCAAAGCCTGGGGTAAACTTGCTATCAAAAAAAGAAGTCCTTAATGTTACTTGGATAAATAAAAGCATTTTGCATGAGCAGTGATCTGTGAAATGGTTCTAATTCTATGTGACAGGGAATTATTTCCCCGTTTTGAGCTTATACTGTCAGCTACAGTGCTTGAGTACCTCTAAACTGTGCTTTATGCTGGAGCATCTTTTTCTCTTGCCTGATCTTAAGGGTTGTATTAACTTGCCATGTAGTCAGAAAAGGTGTTAATGCAAGTGATCCTGGCCAAGGTCTCCAGCATATTCTTAGCTTTCTTCCTCTTAATCCCAAACCAAAGAGAACTGGGTAAAAAGTGGGAGTTCTACAAAATGAGGTGCAGTAACCTTGTTCTTACATCTTAGAGGATACATATATACTTTTGCCTGACCTACAGAATCTCTCAGAATTTCTCTCACCACTAACCAATTTTCTGTTATTCAAGGTGCCAGTGGATTGGGCGCTGCTTCCCCTCCCTTGGCCCAGCATGGCAGAGGCTGAGCATGTCACAGAGATCAGCCATCTTAGCCAAAAATGTCCCTGTTCTGGTGAGAGGGGAGCATGATGGATTTTATTACCGTGGTACAGTAAAAGAGGAGGTGAAGGTGAGCAACAGTCTCTGTGCTGTAGTCATGCGGGTGTACGCTGTCAGTCAGATCTGTTCACCTGCAGGTGGGCCATCCACTGAACTCAGGTGAGGTGGGTGAAGTCAGCATGGCTGGAGGACACCCCTCTGCCTTTGGCAAAGACTGAATGTGGTGGATGCAGTCTGCAGCAGTCCTTGTGCACTGCCTGAGTTCTGTGTGCACAGCAGGGCCTCATCTCTGCTGGTGCTCGGCATTGTGCCAGGCCTGGATGGCATCAGAGCTGTTGTGAACAGTGTGCTGGCCACTGTTGTGTATAGACACATAGCCACCAGCGCAGGAAAAGTGTTTGGTGGTGTGTTATGTACACACTGCCAGCATGAGTCAGCTGCAGACCAATGGCACAGTGTCTTCAGAAATGTTAGTGAAAGCTTTAATTCGTCAGTTTGTTAGCACTTCAAACTTAAGGGGGAAAAAGAGTCTATTCTTTCTCAAGAACAGGGAAGTGTCTTGTTTCAGTGTTGATTGAAAGCCTCTTGACAGGCCTTAGCTTACAAGAAAATAAAAAATTGCAGCAGCTCCCCAGCAGTGAGTTCATGTTGTATAATGAGGAAGGACTTGGGCATGCCTAAAGAACAGCTTTAGTGTGCCTGGTGCATGCAGTGTGCCTTGTAAAATCCAGTGGGACTGTACCTAGTGATTATGTGACTTGATGCATAACTATGTGTTTTTCAGAGGTACTGTTTTTCTCTCGGTAACAGAATGAAAGGGGAATGTTCCTGGTAGAGTTTACCAGACCACTTCAGTTGCATGGAAGGCATTTGGTACATGTGCAAAAAACAGCAAAGGATGACATCCTGGAGTATGCCAATGGCATGAAGCATTCCTTGCTGCCGGGAGACAAAGTATTGGCACCTTGGGAACCAGATTTGGTGAGGTATGGCCCTGGAACAGTCCTCACGGGCATTGAGACGAGGGACCCTTTACGAGGTAAGAAGGATGCTGCCCTTGTCTTGCTTGCCTTGCTTGGGAACACAAGTGAGACTCTTGGGATGAACTCTGTTGTGCTATTGCCAGAGAGCTGTCAATGAACTCACTGTAGCATTACTTAAGGCATCCAGGAGCTGATGTGGATGATATGACCTTAGATGGATATCAGATTGTAACCTTGCTGTCTGACCCTAAGGAAGCTGTGACCCACAAAAACGTCACATTCCATATCCACGGATCTGCAATTTCCTGTATGCTCAGGTGGGGCTGTGTCTGTTGCGTGAAGGACAATGGCCTTTTCCTGGTAGATCCAAATGTGGCAGCTCTCAGGAAGCATCCGTCTGTGCTAGAGTGCTCATGCTTTTACTGAAGGATGCATCCTGGGAGTGACC
The DNA here is from genome assembly GCF_019232065.1 of Centrocercus urophasianus. Classification (NCBI taxonomy): domain Eukaryota; kingdom Metazoa; phylum Chordata; class Aves; order Galliformes; family Phasianidae; genus Centrocercus; species Centrocercus urophasianus. Next base: position 2,965,658 of record NW_024884586.1, read on the forward strand.
TTATCACCCAAGCATGGTATTTCAGCAGCTCATTCGTTTTCCTGTGTCTGACAGGCTCTGCTGACTGCTCAAATATGGGTAGCGTGCTCCCTGAGTGTTACTGCTAGCTTTGGCAGGAACAACAAAACTCAGCCAACATTGACTTGTTCACCTGATGAAAAACTGGGAAGAAAGATGCTGCCAGGTGTCACAGTGAGAGGTGATCACTGATGCTGCATCTGGCAGGACTAGAAAGCGTGTCCCAAGCTGCAGAGCCTGAGCTGTATGTGCTCCCTAGGCAGAACGGCTACTCACAGCTGCATGCCTTTTCTCCCAACAGCCTCAGAAGATGAAGAAATTATGGTTCAGTTCTGGAATGACAAGAAAGTGAACCTGCCACGAGGTGTAGCACTGTGGATCCCTCCTAGCCTTTGTGGGAGGATTGTGGAGATGATCCACATGCCTTTCTCCAGCAGGTTAAAGAGCAGAGAAAGTCCTGACACTAACTTGTGCATTTTTTCCTGCAGTCCTAAAACCACCTGGGTTCCTGTTTGTGTTGCATGTAGCAACGCTAAGCACAGCTTGCTCTGCTCACCCTGCTGGCCACTTCTCCTCTGTTGTTGTGGTGGTACGTGCTGTTCATCAGCCTGTGTCCACTCCTTCTGCTGCTGCCATGGCCACTTTGATGTTTGGTGGCCTCTTCCACCCAAGTCTCAGGTCTTTCAGAGAGAAGCTGAAGAGGCAGAGCCCAGCAGCAAATCCTCTGCACACCTTCTGGAAGTGGAAGGTCCAAAACAAGAGGAGCTAGCAGCTTTGGCAGCACATTCCCCTTCTGACTCAGTAGGTGATCTAGAGGTGTTCCCCACTCAGAGTGCTGTAGTGGATGGTACTGTTAAAACAGACCCCAGTCATCCTGAGAAGCCCAGGCTGGAGGAATGTGCAGGACCCAAGTGGAAATACTGGAAAAGGAACCACTACAAGTCTCATGCCAGTAATTCAGGTACCTTGAAACACCCTAAAAGGAAGGAGCAGCCAGAGGGAAATAGCCAGCATGTTCTGTGCCCCCCTTCATATGGGCTCTCACTTAACCTGTAGTTGGTATAAATACCATACATTTGCCTGTCAGCTGCCAATGCTTTATTTCCTCCTCCCCAGCATTTCTGCCCCCTCGTCTTGCATGCTAACTCTTCTTCTGGCAACTCATCCAGTGGAAAACTATTAGAATCTCATGTGGAGGCAGGTGCCCCTTGCTGAGTTTCTTACTCATGATTTTCTACGCATTTAATGATGCCAGCATCTTTATTAACCTTCATAGCTAGTCTAAGCAGAATCAATCACCCAAAAGAATTCCTTAGAGTGTTTAAAGTACATTTTTCTCTCTTAAGTGAACGCATCTGTTTCAATTCTGATTTCCCTATGCTTAAGGCTAAGATATAATTTTTTCCCCCAAGGAACTGGCAGACACAGCAGCATATGTGCAAAGGGCAAGTTAGAATCCAAAGCCATCTCTGTTGTAGAGATGTCCCATGTTGCACCACCTGAGCAGAGTGCAGTGTTGGAAACTACTGAGCAGGCTCCCAGAAGGCAATTCACAGTGAATGAAATAGTGAAATACCAGGATTTCAAGCTGTCTTCAGGGGTAATTTGTATTAATACTGTATTTACTGACATGATCCGGTCTGTTTGAATGGAACAAGTATTCATGTTATTAGTTCAGAAATTGCCATTTGTATAGTAATTGCCTGCTATGGCCTTCCACCAATTTTATGATATGGAGGGGACTTTTCCATTAATCTAAAAAAAAATTATTAACTAAAATAAAAGTGAGGAGGGCCTGAAGCTCCTTGTTGGAATGGAAAAGGTTATGCCAGCAAACAGTGTGAGCAATCAGTAGAGACTCTACACTCAGAAATTAGCCACTTGTCCACTGACATTGACCCAATTAAGTCCTGCAGAAATAGAGACCAGTCATCTCTGGCCTTCAGTGTAAATAAAACCCAAGAAAAGACAGCTTATACAAAATTTTTATGCCAATATGCAACTCCAGACAGGTGTGCTCTGTGTTAGCCAAGTGTCATATCAATACACTGCTGACGTGCTTTGCCTTTTGGTAAAACTAGAAAGAAACCAGAGGAGCCTCATTCTAGCTCAAAACCAGCAGCATGAATCGTAGCAGTGGATACATGTGGTAACACAGAGCATTCATGGACTGCCAATGGATTTTTATCCTGTCTTCCAGGAGGAAGGTTCTGTAGCATCATGAAAGCAAAGATATAGACATACAAGAAAGAAAACAGAGTTGGACAATAAACATAAAACAACTTGCTTAGGAGAGGACAAACTTGGCAGTACAGACCGTAACAGCGGAGAACAGAGAGGGAAAGAACAGCAGAGCTCATGCTAAAGCAGGGAGAGATGTGATCCATCAGAATTCAGTAACTATACAGCTGATGAAGTTCAAGAGCTGAAATTTCAGGTAAACTGCTTGTACTATTAGCAATGTTACATTTATTAAGCAAATAAAGTTCTGATGTAGGCACTTCATAGGAGAGCTTTATGGATAACTGTACCGTTTTAATGACCGAGACGTGATTTCCAACCTGGTAACATTTCAGCATCCTCATTCTTTACTCTATGGTTAGTCTGCTGTTAAATTGAATTATTTGGGTGTGAGCTCTTTACATTTCTGAAGAGATCAGATAAACTAGTATTAGTGCTGAAAGCCTGAGCAGATGCAAAGCAAGGATCTAATAAACCTCCAATTTATCTACTGTCCTCTGGTGCTAGCCAGAGGAATTCAGCTCACCAATTTCTCTGTGGGAAACCAGAAGAAACAGAGAAATTATACAACCTGACAACCCCAATTTTTATTATTATTATTTTTTTCAGGATTAAAGCAAACCAGAGAATAAGGAATATATAGCTTAACACAGTTCTGTGTGCAGTGTTCAAGCCATTGAATTTTATATTCTCCTCAACATTAACTGAAACCTTAATGCCATCAGCTACAACAGGATTGCAGACTATATAGAGCATGTCACTAATATTAACTGTGTTCTACTGAAAAAGGTAGCTAGGTGATTCTAAGCCTAGTTTAGAGCCTGCAGAGACAGGATTTGAAGTTTGTCAGTAGTTTAGAGTATCTCCATAGAAGGAGATTTCACAACCTCTGGGCAGCCTGTTCCAGTGCTCTGTCACCCTCACGGTAAAGCAGTTTTTCCTCATGTTGAGATGGAACTTCTGTGTGCCAGTTTGTGCCCATTGCTGGGCACCACTGAAGGGAGCCAGGTCCCACCCTCTTTATTCCTGTGCTGCAGATGCTTATAAGCATTGGTAAGATCCTCTTTCAGTCTTCTCCCCTCCAGGCTGAACAGCCCCGGTCTCTCAGCCTTTCCTCACACAGGAGATGCTCCAGGCCCCTCACCACCTTTGTGGCCCTGCGCTGGACTCTCTCTAGGAGATCCCTGTCTTTCTTGAACTGGGGAGCCCAGCTGTGGCCTCACCAGGGCAGAGTAGAGCGGGAAAGATCATCCATGCTGACCATTAAAAAATGCACCCCAAATGGCATTTTGTTTCTTTATCAGAATTATAAAAATGTGGATAAGGGAAATATACTTGAGACGGATGGTCAGCTGCTCTAGAACTAGTGCCAGAGATGGTGTATGTGTCTGCATTCACACCACTGGGATCTCGTTCTCTGTGGGTAAGAACATGACATGGACTTTCTGCCTGAGGGTAATACAAAAGAAGCAGGCATCACAAAGACCAAACTATGTATTTATTCCACTGATTGTATCTTTAATTGTTTCAAGCTTAAGAACCTGGAATTACATAGTCGCATGATTTGAATTAAGAGACACAATGTACAAACATTTATAAAATCAGTGTACAAAGTGGGTTGCACACAATTGCACTAAGTTAATAAATATACAGGCCATAAAAATGGACTCCCAAAGAAGAGGATTGTATTAAAATGCTAATAAGAAATAGTTACACACAATTCATTATATGCTTTAAAAAATCCTAGTATTTTATTCCCATGATTGCCAGCAAACGATAAATGTCATAGCACAAAAGTCAAATCAATGCTTTGTCCAGCACTGACATCCACCACGTGGGTTTGTTTCACCATGTCCTCAGAGGTTGCTGTGATAGAATAAATGCCAGGAGAGACTTCGATGTAGATGTCTTTGGAAGCTTTCTTGGTCTTTAGGGGACAGAGAAGGGGGAATAAATAGATTTCTTTACTATTTAGTCATGTTAAATTTCCCACAAAAATATAAAGTTGGAATTTGAATTTAAAAAAAAAGTCATTTAAACTGCTATCTAAATGTTCTATCTTTTGTTCAGAATATATGGGCAATATAGAGACAGAACTGTGAAGTGTTTATATTCACAAGTGTCACGTTCAAAGTATTTAATGATTTAATCCATGGAAATAATTAACAGGCTGTAATCTCTACTTGCAAAACTGAAAGCTGCCACCTTAAACTGTTTTGAACATAATAAAGGAAGTCATCCATACATCCAGTTAATCTCACCAATTCATACTATGGCACAGTTTCCATGGTTCTCATCTTTTGTCGCTTAGAAATTCCTGAAATTGATTTGGTGAGGTGTTTGGCTTTAAAAAACAATTAAGTTTTCTTTTCCTGGAGGAACAGCAGTCTTCAGAGAGGACTGTGTCAGGGCCAAGCATAACTGGCCGAGCAGCTGCTGCGTGCTTTGTTCAGCACAGGGAATGTGGCAGGAGCACAAATGAGGCAAGAGCAGAAGACTGATGGATTATTGCTGCTGGTGCAAATCACAGCAGTCCACGGATCATTCACAATGTTTTGACAGTCTGTATCAGCCCGAAATATGGGAGACTCTTGACTAGTTCTGCACTGGATGACCGGGGTCTGGTTTACAATTTCTTCTCAGAAAGAGTGGTCAGGCACTGGAATGTGCTGCCCAGGGAGGTGGTGGAGTCACCATCCCTGGAGATGCTCAAGAGATGTTCAGATGTTGTACTGAGGGACATGGTTCAGTGGGGAAATATTGGTAGCAGGTGGATGGTTGGACTGGACGATCTTGGAGGTCTTTTCCAATCTTGGTGATTCTATGATTCTATAATTAATTGTGTCAGTCTCTGCCTGTTCTACTCACCATCTATACTGTGGGATGGTGAACACACCATTCATTGATCTGTGCTGTCACAAGATCTCCACGTACATTTGAAAACAAATTATGCTGTAGACTTACACGTTGCTGGAAAGTTCTAGCTTGACTGGACGCTGCAGAAGCTGCACTTTTCTGGAAAGAAAAGGATAGTTTTCTGATTATAACCACACAAAGGTAAATTCAGGCCATCAGAGAGGGGATGCTCTGCGTCCATTTCAGTTTCCCCTCTGCGACAGGACTGAAACCATGCTGTGGCTGTTGCCGCCAGCAATGGCCCTGCCCAACCAAAGGCTCAGACCAGTCCAAGCCTTCACCTGCCTCTGCTGTCAAACACACAAACGCGTGGCAAACCGGTGCCACAGACACCGCAGCTGTCCCACGCTGATGGAAGGAACATCCCAAGGACACCAAACCCTCCTCACCTTGTCTTCGGCGGACTGCAGCTCTTCCTCTCCCGCTTGCCGGCCGTGGTACCTGCAGATGTGTCTCACTTCGTGCTCTCCGCACCTGCAGGCCGGCACAAGGCTGTAGTACTTCTGGACAACGGTGGGAACAGAAAGCGTTACATAAGAGGCATCACAATCAGGTTCCCGCTGCCGCCCTGCCGCGCGGTGCTGCCACCTGCCGGCACACGGAGCGCCCCGCACCGCTCTGATCGGAGGGCGCAAAGGCTCCCCAATACCAACGCCGTCTCGCTCGCATTCGGTGTTACCGCGGTGCCGCCGGCTGAGCCGCAGGGCTTTTACCTCGCATTCCCGCGTGGCTTGGGCCATGAAACTCATGACGGAAGCGAACGCAGCGCTGAGCCGCTCCGAGTCTTCCTCCTGCCATTAAGCGCACGCTTAACGAAGCGCGGTGCGGCCGCGCGACAGAACGCGGTCACTGAGGTGGCTGCGCTCCCCGCCCCGCCCCACCCGCAGCACTGACCGGGGCCGAGGCCGCGCGCTCCCGCTCCCGCCGCCGCCGCGCCCGCTCCAGCACGGCGCGCGCCAACCCCGCCGTACGCCCCGCGCGCGCCCCGTCCATCCCGCCGCCGCCGCCGCGCGCCGTCACAGTGTGCGCATGCGCCGCAGTCCATCGTTCCGCCCTAACGCCGCGAGGGGGCGCGCCGCCCCGCTCCGCGGAGAGGCCGGAGCGGGAGGTTCAAACGCAGCTCCCGGCTGAGATAAACGCGTCCGCAGCCGGCGGGCGGGCGGTGCGGGCAGATCGTGCTCGGAACCTCGCCTTCGCACGAGGAGCCGGATGAGCTCCCCTCGTGCTCAGTCTCTTGAAATAGAATGGCGGCTTGCGAAACGCGGGGCGCTCGCACCAGGTTTCCTCGTTGTGGTGGGGGCGGCGGGTCAGCCGAGTTATCTTCGTTGTGTGCGGCGGCTCGGGGTGCGGGAAGGCTGATCAGCCCAAGGGGACAGTGAGCACATGCTTAGCGCTGAAGCGCTGCTCCCGAACACTGTGCACACTCATCTGTGCGTGCGTGCAGCCCGCCGTGCAGGGCGCGAGTTGGAAGCACGTGGGCTGCCGGGCCCGGCAGGAGCTTTCCTTCCCCCGTCCTTCCCGGAGAGAGCCCGAGCGCTGTCAGTGTCTGAAAGACAAAACCGGCGCTCTCCTCAGGCGAGGCCGTCCCGCGGGCTCCCGGCTCTCCCCTCCTCCCGCTGCCCGCCGTGCCTCCCCTCAGCGCCGCTTCGCTCCGCTGCCTCCCGCCCGCTTTGGACGCGGCTCGCTGCCGCAGCCCCGCGCCGGGGCTCTTTGTTGGCGGCCGGCCGGCTGCTTCCCATTAATCTCCCGCACTGGCCGTGGCCGTCCCCACTTCCTGCCTTCGCATACTTCTCTCTCCCTCGATCTCAATCCCTTCCCTCCTCCTTCCCTTCCTCCCTGCCCCCTCCCCTTCTTTCCCTCTTCTCGGCTCCTCCAAAAAAGCTACAACAGCCCGTGCTGCGGAGCGAGGATTGCGGGTGTCGGGAGCTTTCCCCTGCGCGCCTCGGTAAGAGCCGGGAGCCGCGCCGCCGGCTCGGACGGGTCCCACGGAGCCGCGGGCAGGGGAGCGGGGCGGGGGGAGAAGCCGCCGCCCGGCGCCGGGCTCGGAGCGCCGACGGCCGCCCGCCTCCCGTTGCGGGGCGGGCCGGGATACGCGGCGGACCGGCTTGGGCTCCGGGAGCAGCCTGAGCTCGGCACCGTCGTGCCCCAGGGCCGGGTCCTCTCACGGCGGTGGGATCGAGCTGACGGAGAGGGCCGGCGAAGCAGCTCTCCGGGTCTGGGGCTCGGGAGTGAGTAGAGAAGGGGAGCCCGATGCTTCTCCCCTAGTGCCGGCTCGCGTCGGCCGTCCGGCTGGCTGTAATGTTTGCACGCTCGTTGAAAAGAGTCAGAGCCACCTGGACTCCATCGGAAGACTTTAGGATCCCAAGGCAGATGCAGCTGAAGAGCCAAGGGAGCTGCTTCAGCAGTTCACTTGGTGGGAAAATGAGATGTAGTGCTCTTGGCTTGCTACCAAACATTTGCTTTACCGAAGAGCAAGGGGTCACTGCAATCAAAGAGTAGTGGCTGCATATGAGAGAGCCTCTTATGTTTACTTCATTTTTATCGCTCCAGTGTATTTTCAGTCATAACAGTGAGCCAAATGAAGCCGGATGCATTCTGTAATAGCATGGAATAGGTCCATAGCAATGTTTGTTATCCCCCTTGTTTTAGCGTTGTGCTGACTTTGGGTAATAGATTTTCTTTCAGTTCATTGCGTGTAACCAGTCTTTAACTTCAGCCAGATAAAGAGTGTTCCAGTAAGGGCCACCTAGAATGATCAAAACTTGTGGCAAACAAAGAACAAAAGTGTTAGCTGTAGTCTCATTGCTGGTAATGCAGAGTCAGAGCAGGGTGAACTGAAGTGAGACTGACTTGCCTTCAAGAACCAGCGATGTTTTGTTTATTCATGATTTATACTCAGTAGATGAAAATCCATATAGTGAAAGCATAATGGAGTAGAAGCGTCTTATGTTTAACACCAGATTTGAGAAAATCATGTATGTTTCAGAAATGTCAAAATACAACATCCATGTTCACGATCAGTTTGTACAGGTGGCATAATGCAAATCTCTTGCCAGTCTGAAGGATGAAGATAAGATTCATATCTTTGGCCATTAATTTCCTTCTTGCTTTAACACCAGTTGTTTAAAGGAAAAGCAACACATTGAAGCAATTACGATTACTTTTAGCAAATTACCCAAGAGTATAATATCAAAAGCTTCTTTTGAAACTGCTTGCAGCCTGTGTGCTCTTAAGAGTGAGTGGAGCTGCAGTTCTCCTCTTGAGATGGGACTGGTTCCTCTTGGAGAACAGAGGAGTGTGAGCAGAGCTCCTTGTGTGTGTGTAGTGGGGTGAGTGGTGCTGGGCTTCGCTAGGGACCAGACGCTGTCAACCTTCCACATTTGTTTCTTGTATGCAGAAATGTGGGAATCCTGCCTGGTTTGGTTTAGAATATTAAACTTCCAAAGCCAGCTTGCTCAGCATAGTCACTGTGTTTCCTAGTGCTGTGAAGAAGTACCTCCTGACCTTTCTTAGCCTGCATTTTTGTGCTGTCGCTTCCAGGACTTGCTCCAAGGAGCTCAGAACTGACTCTCATGATTTCCCTGTAATCAACTGACTTTTAACATATACTGTAGCACTTCAGAGGAGCATGTGACCCTTCATTATTTGTGACCCTGCAAACCATTGTGTAATCTGTTGACTGTAAAGTACCATGCCAGTTTATTCTCTGTTGGGAAGTCTTGCCAAGGACTTGATGGAATAGCACGATTTTATCCAGTTTATTGTTTTCATTGTGTTTCATAAACATCTAAGACCCTCTGGGAAGAATCACTGGGGCGGCTGGGCCTCCTTTTTTAATTGCTGGTTAAATAAATGTTGCCAGTTTAAAAGAAAAAAAAAAAAAAAAAAGGAAAAAAAAGAAGTGGTATGCAGGATTTCAGAATGCCTGGAACTGTTAAACATTCATGTTTAGGAAGCACAACTATTTTTAGTGTAGGGGCATTTAAAGGAATGGTACTTGCCCCTTGTGAAGAGGTCACTGCTAAGTGTGCTGAAGAGCCTGCTTTCAGCTGGTGAGCAAAACCGAGTTTCCCACAGCTCTGTAGAGCTGAAGAACCAGATTTGTGCTTTTCCCACTTAGATAAACAGGGAGGATGGACTTCTTGTTAGTTTACAGTAGTGGGAGTGAAGAGGCTTGGATTCTTACTTTGTACACATATAAAAAGATTCCTTGGTCTTGGGGAAATGCTTAGCTTTCTGCTTCTTTCAACCGACGTCTGTGGTGGAGGTGTGAGACTGAAAGGCTTTCTGAGGAGGTCTGGGAACTGGCAGCTGAGGGTACTGTGTATTAACCCTCAGGATGTGTCACCACTCTCTTGAATGCATTCCTGGCTACCATCTTCACCTACAGCTAAATGAGCTGGGGTTACAAAAAGTACGGATGCTTGAGAACTCGAGTCAATTTGGGATCCTCAGTCAATTCTGAGTATAGGACTGTGGTTGCCACACAAATTACTTTGGATGAGCTCCTCTGCCCGGAAAACAGAAGCACGTGCTTTTTGTGGTTTATGTCAAAGTTTCTATGTGTTCTAGACCCTTTGTGTCATGTATAGTGTGTTTTGAGCAACCTAGACAGGGTTAAGTGGTCTCTTCCAGGGTAGGGTAGTGGACCAAAATCGGCACTGTTCAACTTTCAAAATGTGCCAAATGATAGCTGAGTCAAATCAGGTTTCAGTGCAGACTTCACCGATTTCTTGTTTAACACGGGTTCAATTCAGATTGCAAGTTGTTTGCTTGTTTGTTTCCCCTCCTTTAATGTTGAATGCCATGTGTGTCATTTTGCTCTCTATGAACAACTGCTGCTTTTCAGATTTTTTGGTCTGCAGTTGAGATTTAGTTGGCAGTGCAGATGGAGGCAAGTTTGGGGAACTGAATCCAAATATTTACATTCTTGATTTGGCCTAGTCTTTATACTTGTAAACACTCATGGTCATACTGAACTTTGGTGAGGTTATAAGTGGCTTTGTCAGGCCTTAGGGAGTCATACCCTGCAAGACCTGAAATTTCCCCTTTTAGGAAGAGTTTTGGGTGAATTTTTCAGGTGTATACTTCAGCTGAGAATTAGTGTTTGTCACTCTCGATCTGACTGCAGAATCTTTCCCTGCACCTTGCTTTCTTTTTTCTTCTTTGTTCCTCTCCCCCCCCCCCCCTCCTTTTTTTTTTTTTCCCTAGTGAGATTCATCAAGTTCAAAATGTCACAGAAGAGCTGTTGTGCCAGCACAGAAGGTATGGCACAATCTTTGGAAATCCTGTCTGTTGCGCTGCTCCGGAGCTCTGACCCAATGGAGTAGAGCCATAGTGAAGAGCCTCTTCCCTCCATGGCTACCATTTTCCTGGTCCTTACTTCTTAGGTTGGCACAAAAAGAGATAGAGGCCTGATTTGAACAATGAGGATGTTTGCTTGTGGAGAACCAGACGTAAGCCCTCTTTTCATTCATGTAGGTTTTGGTGGCCCTGCCTGTGATGGGAGGGGGTTGGAGATTCATGATCCTTGAGGTCCCTTCCAACCCAGGCCATTCTGTGATTCTGTGATAGGCTATAAATATGAACAGCTGTCACTTCAGTAGAAATTTCATAATCACCAACCCTTTAAGTTTTGTTCTGCATTAGCAATTGAACTTTTTGATCCACCTTACCACACACCCGTGAGATAAGGATCAAATGGGCAATGCTTCCTGGGCAGCTCATCCTATTGCTTGGGAATGCCTTTCAACTTGGGTTTGAAATTTGAAATGATAGCTTTGTAGTGGAAAGCCTGAGACTATAGATGTGACTGAGTTGCACTGGGTTACTGTAAGAGTTCCTATTCATCAGTTGAGGTTCATAACTTTATACCCTTAGCCAACCTGGTTTTGAAGGAGGTTGCATTAGTTTAATCCACAGTGAATATGTTTAGAGCAATCCTATACCTGGAGCATGTGCACAGATCATTAGAACTGTTTAGGAAAATGGATGCTAAATCATATGATCAGTGTTTTTTATACACTCTGCAGTGAGTTTCTAACCTCGAAGATGCATTTGTTAGGGTTGAGGAAAATAGGGTAAGAGGAGATGTTCATTTTTAACACTACCTTTCTCCATTTTTTTGAAGCCATATCCTTCTGTTGAAAGTATGTCATCCGTAGCAGTGCAGTTGAGATTTCAGGGAGTTTGTGCAAATGGGAAAAGTCCCTAAAGACACTGAAAGCACAGTGGTTTTTTTGTCAGAAATGCACCCTGTGTTCACACACATAGGAACAGGATGTAGCTTTGACTTAAGTGTATCAGTCTCCCAATTTCTCTTTAAAATGAAGCTGTGGAAATGCTTGATGTATGAACATTTAGAGTTAGTGCTGGTGCCAACACAGGAAACCAGGTCTTTGAGCTGAAACATTTAACGTTATTTCCTAACTCCCATGTCATTAAAAACACTCACTGTATAAAGTACTAATACTGTTATTCATTTAATTGTTTTGACAGGGTCATCACACTAAGTTAATGCTTTACATTCCACTCCTCCCCCTGAAAAAAAAGGGGATTATTTGTCTTTATGTAACATCCAGTCTGAATTGCAGGGGACAGATGCTAACTGACCAGCATGATGCCAAGGGCCCTGCTTGGCCTGCTCTAAGGACTGGTGCAGAGACTAAAGTGCTTTAGGAGAGCTCCCCTGGCAGATCTCACAGTCTTTCTTCAGCAAGGAACAGATGGTTCAGACATGGACTCTTGTTGCTGTTCTGAGATGTCCTTCAAGTTGGGAGATAGATCTGCCCCCTGACATTCTTGCTTTCAGCACTATTACTACTTGGAGGGAGTACAGACAGTTTTTGCATTCAAAAGGTTTGAATGATGCTGATGCTTTGTCCTGGTGGAAACTGTTATCGCTCAAGGTCACTGGAAGGGGAAACATATCCGGCCCGATGTCATGTTGCACTCTGAGTGGGCACAGTGTGCTAATGAAAATCTCAATGAGATTATTGACTCAGCGAGTAGGAAAGGGCTTCTCTCATTTGTGCTACAAGATCTCAATGGTCAGAGTTTTCAGTATGCCTCACCTCTTAATCCTCTCAAGGCTCACGAGCTCCCCTTAGCCAGTGTTGTTTAAATGAGCATTAACTGGGAATGCTGTTTTGAAGGTATGGCAGATCAGCGGAGTGTAAAAGCTTGCCAAAATCACCTGTGTGGTGGTAGGCTGTGAGCAGTTCCACATCGCTGCTTGTGTTTTGCTGCCTGCTGTATCCCTGCCAAATGGTTAACCTTCGTCTTTGAGCAGAAAATCCCCTATTTCACCAAGACTGTGTAAGAAATGGCTGGCTTGGGAAAGAAGTGAGGTCAGAGCAGGAAAGGAAAGAAGGGGATCAGAAAGAAAAGAGGCCTAAAACAGTCTGAAATACTCCATAGGCTGACTGCAAGTATTACATAACAATTTACAAAATTGTTAAACGGTGTTCAGTACTTGTGGATACAATTCATGCACCATTAGGTTTGAACGTGTGTTCCTCTGTTACTATTGGATGGATGTATCTTTTGCCAGTCTAAAAATCCTGAACTATTTAATTGTGATGTTTTAAAAAAATTGTTCATGCAAGCAGTAATTCCATGAATACTTCCATAGTATGTTGTGCTCTGATCTCTGGTTTCATGTTTAATTCCCAGTTACACCAGATTGAAAGGCACTAGCAAGATGGCTGCTCTGGCTTAGTGTGGGTGGCTGAAGAGAGCCATTACCCTGTTGCTTAGGAAATAAGGGACACCGAGTGATGGTTGAGTGCACACAAACTGTGCAGGTGCCTGTTCCCTGTTGCATGAAACCAGAGAGTTCTTTTGTTTGTTGCTGTGCATATAAGGAACCACTCATTTAATACTTGGGACAAGTACAAAGCATGCTGCTGTTTCAGCCTTTTGCTTCTGTTGAGACAGAGCATTTCTCTGCTGTGAGTTTTTTTGCCTGCTTAGTAGCTCCTTGCTGTTTGTTTGTTGTAAATAATAGTCTGGCCTGCTTCTTTGGAAACTATCTTTCTGCTTAATTTGCAAGGTCTGGATAGCTTCTCTTGTTGCTCTGCTCTGAGAGAGCTGCTCCAAGTTCTGTTCCTCTATCCCCAGGACAAGTAGAAGTTAAGACCTCGCATGGACTGTTTGAATAGGAAGTCTGTGACTGCACCTGGGCTGCCATAGCTGCCCTTAGCTGGTATTGTTTGACAACAACTTGGAAGAAGGACCCTTTGAGGCTTTTGCTGCCATAGTAGCAAAGCAGCCCATAGAATAATTGCTCTTTCTCCCTGGAGACATCCCCAGGTCTGGGAAGCAAAGGGAGATATCACTGCCAGGTGACAGGGCTATCTTATCCAGTGCCACAGTGAGCTGGGGGCTCTGCATAGTTGGACTGTCCTGCTTCTCCTGTGGCCACAAGTTATGTCTTTGCATGCAACTTCAGCTTCATTTAAAGCCTTGTGCTTCAGGGAAGCTTGCCTGCCAACTCCCAGGAAAGCATTTGTTATTTCTTTCTCTTTTACTTTCTTAATGTGTTTCTTATTTTTCCTTCAAGTCCTTAATCCTCCCTCTCTAGTTGTACTGCCACTGCATCTAGGCTGCGTGTGGTTGTGTGATCTAGATTTTGTGGATCACATTTTGACTTTTTGTTTGAGGTTCATTGGGACCTACAAAGAGGAGAAATGGTAACAGGAAGATTCTTCAGTCTGCTATGAACATTGGGCTATCTCGTTCATCCTCAGTATTCTCTGGAATCAGATGTTTGTGCTGCAAGCCCTCAGTTGGTGACATAGTCCTCTGCTTGATTGGTTCTGATGTTCAGATTTGTATTTAGAAGAACACTAAGGGAGATGTCACTGTACTGTACTCTTTAACGCCAGCATCACATAAGATGTAATCAAGATTCAGCTTTAGTTCTGTCTTTGTTTGCTATTGAGTTCTCTCCCACTGAGCCAATTATCTTTGAGTTGAAGGAACTAAAAGAGAAGCTGATGGATGTGGAGTTAAGATGATATTTCCCAAATGAAACAGTGCCAATAACATTTCAGAGTGATAGGAACAGTGAAGGGTAAATATTATGAGAAAAAAAAAAAAAATCAAAAGAAAAAAAAAATTGTTTTTCATCCATCCATTTCCATAAGAGTAGATTGTTCCCTGGCACAGAGACAGGAAGACAGAATATATGGGTGAGGGGAAATGACTGTCTCATCTTTTCAGTTAGGTGTATCACTGTATATTGTGGTATATCTGCCAACAGAAATAGTGAAGAGGACGGTACCTAGCATCAAAGCATAGCATATAAGATAGAGGGGACTCTTTCTCTTTTTTTTTTTTTTTTTTTTTTTTTACATCAATATTTCAATCCCTTGTCTTTTTTTTTTACTGCAATTTTTGGCATACAAGTGTCTACTAAGAACTACTGTGGGTAGGCTGAGATGTGATGGAAGAAAGAATCTGGCCTGTTCTTAAATTTTGAGAGGTGATAGGGGTTTTAGCCCCCTAAAAGTGAATCTCAGCTTTCAAGTATGATGCATAAACACAATAATTAAATTCAGTGACATATTCATGTGAGAATTTAAAATACGTGATGAATTTCAAGGAGCCTACACATTAATGAGCCTATAGATAATGAATAAAACAGCAGGAATCCAGTCCTGGATAGTTTAATCTTTGTCTTGGACCAAAATTTCCTTTTCCCTTTCCCTTATGCTATGCAGCAGAACAGGTTGGCAAACACATCTTTTTGTCCAGCCCAGATAAACATGTAGTCACAAGGTTAGCTGGGGTGGAGACCACACAAAGCAGTGTGATGTGGACTAGGTGAATTATCCCACCATCTAGGCACCATCTACTCAACCCTTAATTGCCTGGCACATTATTTTTTTGCTATAACTTTTCAAATTGTTTCTGAGACCAGGTCTTTCCTCCCAGTCCCCTTCCTCTTCGTTAGCTAAAAAGTAAAAGGCAAGAATGTGTCAGTTGTTTTGAAGGAAATTTTTTATAGAAGCTTAGCATGACACTAAATGCCAGTATGACGCTTTTCTTTTTTATCCAAGACTCGTTGACATCCATAGGATATACATATTTTTAATACACAAGAAAGGGACTTACCTCCACAACTTCTAAAATCTGGATGCACACACCCAACACTCAGAACTAATGAAGATGTGTTATTTTAATCTCTAGAATTTAGCACGTGGATTTTAATTGGAGTTACAGGACTTCTGAAGCAAATGAAGATTAGTGGTTTCTGGTGTAGGACAAATGACTTACAAACAACAGCAAAACAACAATCAGAAACTGAGTTCAGACACATTTGAAGTGGCAAAAAGATGATGAGATGGCACGTTTCATTCACACAATGCATGCATCTTTTAAAGATGTAACGTAGCATCTTTACTTGTAAATCTTAAAGCACCTAACAGCGTTAATGAATAGAAGATTCCATCTAACTCTGGTGGGAAAGGACAAATGCAGATGAGAAAGTTCAGGAAAGTAATCCTGGAAACTGATAAAACCTTTTAATTTTAATTGCAATTTAAGGAAATATACTGTGAGGTGAATTATTTTCTTTCATCATGAACTGTAAGTACCTACCCAGAATAGTTCCTTTTAGCCTGCGATTGAGCCTGCCCTTCAGTGCTTGAAAATACACGGATGCTTGTTTTCAGCCAGAAAGTAATGTGACTTAATTTCAAGATTTGTATGGTTAGTTGGTAAGGTTAACATAATAGTTTACACTCTTAATATTTCTAAGTATTTCTTAACTACTAAATCTCAAATATATAATAACGGGCTAAATTACATATAGAAATATATTAATAGTCCATTTTTTTCTTCAATGTGTGAGTTCTTCTGTATCTTTTTATGTTTGATATTTTGAGACTTAATCGTAGCCATTCTCTCTGGTAAAAAATCAGCAGTTGTTTTATATCTGCTACTCTCACCTCCATTTATAAAATTATGCCAAGAAGTAAAGATGCACTTGTGGATGTCAGCATGCAGCCCAGGTTTACCTTCTATGTATCTTTATTATTATTCAAAAGATAATGTGTCCAAGCAGCATTTTCTGTACTAAATTAGGTGTAAGCTCCTTTTTATTGGTGTAAATAAAGGTTAACTTTAATGCACAAGTTAACATGCAGGTGTTTCGGTTATCCCTATAATTCATTCTGACCAAGGAGATGGGAGATAAAGATTCCATCTTCACACTCTCCTATCTTTAATTATGAATTCTCATCTCTCTGCGAAGCCTTAACTGGGCTGGATTCAAACAGATGAAAAAGTGCTTGGGCTTTTTGTACAATCCTGCTGAGATTATCTAAGTCACTTATGAGAGTTATATGTTCATTTTCCATTAAAGTCAGCTTGAACCGGATACAGAAGTCCTCAGAGTGGCTTGGGCTTGATTAACAGTAAAATATCCATGTGATTTTCTTAAAGAGAACTCAGGATCTTCACTTTAGGAATATGATCAAGCATTGCAAGCATAACTCAGCAATATTGGCGTTTTCCTTTCAGTGTTAGTTACCCATTTATACATACCTGTGTATGCCTACTAAAAGAGAAAAATACCTCTTAGAACAATTTTGATATGCTTTGATATAATTTGATAACAAATGATAGAACAATTTTACTGCTAAACATCTGCTTTCCTTTTGTTCTCATACTCATTCAGAAAAGAACATCTTTATTCTGTAATGTCAGTGTTATACTCTTATCTCTTTGATTTTTATCCACTCTGGGAATAACCACCCATCCTTCCTCAGAAGAGAATCTTGATTCTGTCTTCTTTTCCAGATGCACCTACTATCAAGTACAATGTCTATAGAAAGATATAAACCTTGGTAAAGAGATACTAACTTGTGACTCTTGTGTTCTATGACCCACCTTGTTACTGGCTCACTGGAGAGACTTAGCGAGTCGATTACCTGTAACCTGAGGATGTCTGTGATTTTGAAGAGATAATTGATGTCTCTCCACATATTCCTGGGATCTGCACATGAAAGGAGCAAAAGTTCCTAAATGCTCATAGTAAGCTACCTTCTCTGAGATGTACCTTTTCAGTCTGTTGCATTTCTTTCCTGACCTGAAAAAGGTGTGGTGGCCTGAAACAGTACTCCGAAGGCTGATGGCAGTTCTACTGTGAAGCTGCAGTCAGCAGAAGATTGAGCCTGAGGACTGCATGTGACTCAGGGAGCTCTGAACTTAGGAAGGCAGTACCTCATGTTTGGTCAGCGCTGACACCTCTAGCCAAGCAAAGAAAAGGTGTTGACATTGGAAAGAGCTGCAACCGTGTGGCTCTGCCAAACATGAGGTGAAACCTTAAAGGAAAGGAATGGCAACAACATATGACCCAGCAAAGAGTACTGACAACTACTCCCTCAGAGTTTCTGGACCCTCCAATTCGCCTTCAATTCACTGACTGCCAGCTTGGCACAGTTGTTAGAGGCTCAAAGCCCATGGGCTTTATAGGCCTGTTAAAGCAACACTACACAAGGGCACTGTTATATTATTTTTGTGATGCAGCACAAGTTCTGACTTTTTCTCACCATGTTTCTTATTGCCTAGTAATTGTAGCTTCTATCAGGTTACGCTTTAATTTAAAGAAAAAGAGTACAAATATGTTTATAGTTAATCACGCTGTGTGAGTACCTTATTTCACTTCTATATTAAATGTGAAACAAATCTGTTTGGCAGCTATCTAATAGGAAACGGTGCATTGGTCTCACATGCCCGTTTACTGTGCTCTCAAGGTTTCAGGTTAAATTAGGTTTTAGATAACAGTTTCTCTGGAAGAACCTTTCAAATTATGTTATGTCTTTCTCACTCCCTTGGATTCTGTTAGCTTTTTACGTATGCCTCCTGTTTGACTTTCTGGAGTGATGTTAGTGCCCTTGAGGAAATCTAGCCACAACATTTGCAAAATCCACTTTTTTATAGTGTAAATGGGTTTCACTTGGGTCAAATATTTTTACCCATGTGGATGAAATACAGACAGAAGAAGAAAAATGAGTAGGTAGCGGGAGCCTTATTTACATCCTCAGCCATGCTTTCATTTCTGCAATGGCTCTTCTATTTAGGGTCAGTAGCACAGCGTGTGAGCTGCCTCTCTGTTGTGAAGGGGATGTGGGTTGGCAAAGTAAGCTGCTGGTTTTCTCCCCCAGTAATTTTTCTGGGCCTTTTCTGCCTTCTTGTAGGCGCTTCTACACAGCCTGTCATGCAAACGTTTTATTGTGCTTCTTTCAGCATCATAGTAGATTTGTTGCTACTCTGGAAGTTCTCCTTTCAGTGTTCGCTGATGGTAGGCGATGGTTTAACCAAGAGGCCAGGCCTGGTGGCATTTCTTAATTCAAATGGAGGAAGAAGGTATACTAGAGGGAGAGAGAACTTTGAAAGAGGTCTCAACTTGTGAGTTGTGAGACTGAATGGGAATGGTTTTAGTGCACCACTTGTTTTCCTCAGAGCTGTTCTCTGACCTGGGACAATTGCTCCTGAAAAGTCTCCTTAGTTTGGACAGTTTGTGACCTGCCCCTACCCCCACAGCTGCTCCACCCTCAGGTGGTTTGTGCATGCCTTTACACCAAGCCAAATGCCAACTGCATATTTGGGACCAAAATCCCATCTATAATCCTGAAAATGCGACTTGCACTTATTTTTTATAGGATTTGTTGTTCAAAATAGGAGAAATAGAAGTTTGAACCTTGAGCTCTATGAGTATTTGCATTATTTCAGCAAAATGCAAGTGCCTGCAAAGAGCATGATATTGTGTTTTTTAGACAAGGATAATGAAGAAGTGGGGACGGAAAAAACCACCACAGCAAGACAGTGAAAGTGAAGTTAAATCTTCCGAGGGTCTCTGTCAACTATTTGGAAATCTGATCCACTGATAGTTTTCTATGCTTTGTTCAACAGTAACGCCAAGTGAATTGAAAAACAGAGACGAACGTGCATTCTTGCACGGTTGCTACTTCAAAGATTAGGGTTGATACATTCCTCTTTAAGGCTGAGTGATGCCCGCTTGCTGTTCAGCTGAGAGTGCAGTCCTAAGTACCCGTACTGATTTGGTTTCTGCTCCATTTGTGCTGCAGGCTGTTCCTGGGGAAACAGGGGGATTGTGGTCTTGGATGGAATTTGTGAATGACCACCTACAGTGCTCTTCCTTACCATCAGGTTGAACCTCTGTCTTTTTTGCTGTATTGTTTGTAAGACTGATAAAGGAAAGCACCCTTCTCACAAATTTTCTTACTTTGCTGTATGTAAAAGAGCTAGAAGATTCCAGCATTGGAATGTTTTAACTTAAAAATATGAAACGGTGTGAAATCTGGCTTTGAGTTAGGACTGGTGGGTTTGGCAAAGCAAAAGGTGTGATGTGAAACTAGTTTTTGTAAGGTCCTCTAAGACTTTCTGGCTAAACAGTTTTTCATGTGCTAAAAAGCACTGCGATAGGCTCCCTATGTGGTTAGGAGACCTCACAAGGGCATGTTCAGTTCTGTGTTTCAGTGTATGGCATATGTACCCTAAATTAAGAAGATATCTATCAGTTGTCCAACAAGCAGCTAAGGGTGTAGCCCTGTTGGAGACCATGGTTTGCAGACAATGTAGATCAGGTCTGGACTTAGTGACTGAATACACGTGCCTTTCTGCATGTGGAGTTAGTGCATTTCCTAGATTTAAGCAATAATTCTTGCAACTCTGAGCTTAAGAAAATGTAATAGTGATTGCCCTGCAACGTTAAACGTCATCTAAAGACAATGTGATCTCAGGCCACCAATGCTACTAAGCAATTGTGAACAGTACAGATTAAGTTAGCTCATAAATTAAACCAAAAAAAACTTCCTTTCCATCCTTATCAGCCTGTATAGGGACTTGTTGGACACAACGCTTTTGGCTTATACTGGAAGATTACCAAATTTGGAAACATGGGATATTTCTGTCCAATTTGGCATTGAGCACAGGGTACTATTTAAATTCTGGTTTGGTTAACTACACTTTTGCCTCCACAAATTTCCCCTCTTGCTCTGAATGGCTACAATAATATTTTTTTCCCCTGCTCCCTCTGTACTTGTGTGGCTTTTTAATGTTAAATGGATATTTTTCTTTGCTCTGGAGACAGCTGTATTTCAAGCAGCAGATGAAGCAATTTGTGTCACAGCCCACTTTTCACTATTTGTTTTTCAAAGGTGTTGCAAGGCCCTTAGTTATTAATTGTAAAGACTTTGAAATATGAAGAATATCATATGACAGCAGTGGTCAAGTCAATGAAAGCTTTAGATGTTTCGTGTGTGTTCTGAAGTCTTCAGATTGTTATAGTACAAGCAGTAACTCATAGTTTCACTACAGTGCTTTTTATCGCTCCGAAGTGCTTTACAAAGCTGATCAGAGCCATCAAAACTTTGTGGAATTAAGTTTATGCCAGAAAAGTTTCTGAAGTGATTGAAGCAGTAGAGAGGCCTAAATGAAGGAGAAACAAACTCAGCAACTGCTTTTTCTATGGATATATTGTTACCCTTATTGTGTAGTGGAAACGCTAAGTAAGGGCTTGAAGCAGTGATTGAGCACCTGGTGGGAAGGCAGGGCCAACCCAAGGGAGCTCAGATGTTTGCAATGCAGTTGAGTGACTGGAAGGGGTGGAGCCAGGATGCAACCCTTCCAGATGTCATTTAAGGATTGGCAATGGAGGGAAGGGTGTCTCTCTGGAGATCCCTGTGTACTTGAGGCCTTCTGCAGGTAAGCAGCTCTCTGTTTCTGCACCCATGGCTGTTGCGTTTGAGCAAATCCTCACTTGCTGCAGCCGAGGACCTTGCTGCTCTGCTGTCATTGTTGCACTTTCCATTGCATTACATTGTGTAATGTGAAGATTTTTGTTTCATCCAAGCATCAGTTAAAGGCAAAGAATGAAGCTCTGAGTATTGTCTTGTCCTTGGATAACTTTAGTTACTATCTTCGTTTTGTAGATTAAAAAGTCAAAGCGGAAGGAAATCAAATAACTTGTATGAGTGAAGTTAGTTGCCTACGCCAAAGATGAAGCTGGATTTCTGAGTCTCTACCAGAGCTAACTCTGTGATACTTTTACCGTACTTTAATAAGGTCTTTGCTTTTCTACTTTTGCATAAGCACTATTATTTTCTTTCAGAAATTAAACTTGCAATTCTAAGCAAAGTCTGTAGGTAAATAGTAGTGAAATTCTCTAGCTTGAAGAAAAAGGAGAATAAGATAAAGGGTAGACCTATCTGTTACTGTGTAAATGAGAACAAAGCTTTAACCATTTCACTGCTGATGTACTGCAAAAGTTGGGCTTTCTAGGATTATAATAGGAGTTGAGGAGCAGAGGTCTAACTATGATAAGTTTCTTCAGATTATTAAAAAAAAAACAAAAACAACAGAACAAACAACAGATTCCTGCTATTTCTAAACTAATGTAAGAGTAGTATTTGCTGTGACACTACAGAATCATAGTCATGAAAATATTAAGATATACCTGTAGCTGGATGTATTTCCTTTTGAAGTTTTTGAAAGGAGCTGATCCAACCAAGAAATGTTGTGCTGCTCCATTTTCTTCTTTTAGGTCATTCCAAAAGATGATACTTTGCATCGCTTTGCTGTTTGTTAAAGGGAAAGAAGTTACTGCCTTCAAGTTAAAACAAAAAAAAACAAAAACAAAAAAACAAAAACAAAAAAAACAAAAACAAAAAAACCCCTTCCTCTAACAAATAGCAGAGCTCCTATGCTCCATTTATTGTCTTGACATTTTGTTTTATTGTTCCAGTTTGCAGAGCAGTCTCCAGAGGTTTGTGAAGTATGCATGAGTAAGAGAGAGAAATGCGCTCCTATTTTATTTCAGGAACTTTGGGGATTTTAGCTTGGAAACAGGCCTGGCTATATCTAGACCTATCGCCCTGCCCATTAGTGGCACTGGAAGGAGTCTAGATGACATGGCAAACCACATCATCGTCTGCTTTTCCTTGCATTTTGCTGCTGTGCCATGCTGTTTGCTAGCCAAGTCCATGGTCTCTATGGAAGTATTTTCCAATGGCTGACTTTTATTACCTTTATACATACTCCAGCATTGCCTACATGTACCAATTAGTATTTAGTGCCTGATTTCTTGGTAATTTTACACACATTAGTAGTGCGTGGGGGGAAGAAATAACAAAAGTACCTTTTCCTTTGGAAAAAGCCAGCTGTAAAAACTGAACAAGTGGGGGAGAAATACATGTTAACCCTCATTCATGCACAGTATGCTAGAAGGTGGTCAAAAATACAACCCCCTAGCAATTCTCAAAGGTCATGGAGTGATGGGACTTGAACATCATGGCATTGATCTTGGAAAAATTATATATGGGAATCCTCAACACGCATGGGAGACAACATTTTTTGTATCCCAGAATATAAACAAAATGCGAACTTCAATAGTTTTATAGCATGGAATGTCTCTCTTTTTTTTTTTTTTTTTTTTTTTTTTTTTTTTTAAATAATTCTCATCCTTGTGCCCAGTGCAAACATTTATGTTTCATTTTGTGGAAGGATGATATGTGCAGAAGATGCAAAAATGCGTTCTTCCTGCATCTGTGTTTTCATCTCCCGACCTGCCATTCTAAATGCTGATGAAAATGTAGAATGAAAATTGTTCCCTGCTATGATTACTCTACAAAACTGGCCAAACTGAGGAGAGAATCGTGAAAGGAAAATACTGGGTGACATGAAGATTCATGGTAATCCAGTAATCCAGCTGCAAATGTTATCACCATGACAAATGAATATCTTTAAAGGAGTAATTACAATATTGTGTAGAATGGGTCCCCAAAACTTGACGTCAGCAAAATGACCAGAAGAAAGATGAGAAGAATTTGAAGTGATTCTATTATTCAGAGCTGTAGTGATAGGTAGAATGCTGCTGGTATTGTTATCTGAAGTGTGACTGTGAAAGGCTGTTGGGGTGTGTTATATAGAGCGGGAAGAAGAGCATTACAAATGTCATTAGTGAAATTGAATCTGATAGCTGATACTACAAGCAAAAGCCAGAGGAGCTGGTAGCAAATCTATGGCATATAAAGGACATACTTCATTGTTCAGAACTAAGGAGAAAGGAAAAAATAACAAACAAAAAAAGAGAGAAAAGGCTTAGGGCTTGTGCACTCCCAGCACCCAAGTGATTTTTCCACGTGCAGCTGTGTTATTCTGACTGAAGCTGGAAATAACTGTACGGTGAGCTATATTTATTTTGTTCAAATTTTATCTTGGTGGGTATTTTGTAGTTGTTCTCCAGCAGCTGAAATACCTGTTCTGTAGTTGTCTCTGAGAAAATGTAGTGACATTGAACAGGTTTTTGAGAGTTTTTTGGGAGCTTGCCTATCAGAATCCTGGCAATGGGAGATCTGTTGGCCTTTCCAACTGAAGAAATTCCACTCCCGAAAGGAGCTGGCCATTATTCCTTGAGTGGAGTTGGCTCTGAACTGATTGCATTGGAAGTTTTTACCTTTCAAATTTCAGTGCAAACTACTTTAAGCAACTTCATAGAATGGTTTGGGTTAGAAGGGACCTTAAAATTCATCCAGTTTCAGTTCCCCTGCCATGGGCTTGCCAACCACTAGATGAGGCTGCCCAGGCACGCATCCAGTCTGCCCTCCAAGAAGGGGTCATCCACAGCTTCTTTGGGAGTCTAATGGCATCCCTGTGTTCTTCTCAGGCTACACATGGTGCAATGACTTGGATGAATGGCATTTCACCCTTGTGGACTTGAAATACTTTCATTTTTTCTATTGGGAAGCAATCAGCACAGCTTTTGGCTATGCAGGTAATGCCTCCAGCAAAACTGCTCTGAATTGGAGCTGTCCTGTGGCTTTGCAGCACAAACTAACCTGTTAGAGATGTAACTTGAGAGAGAATGTGTTTAACAGACGCTGGGAATTCTGTCAGGGATGTATCAGAGAGCACCTGAAAAGCTAATACTTCAGTAAGAATTAGCATCAAGAGCAAAATCCCAAGATCCTGAGTTACAGCCAGCAAATCAGAATATCTGCAGGAAGCAATAGAGAATACTGTGGAATATTCTGAAGTGCGGCAGGCTGCTTTCAGCGTTGCTGAGTATTATTACATGCTCCCAAATCACAAGTTGAGAAGAAATTGGCATGTAAGAGTATGCCTTATCTCATAGTCTTATAGATGCTGTTGGTCTCTCACTGATGATCGTTTGGAGCTGTCTCTCTGTTCACAGCTCACTGGGTTTTGTGCCTGAGTCTTATCTTAACCCTTGGGACCTGAATCTTCTAACATTGAATGTGATTGCAAGAGAGCTCTTAGGGGGATATTGTTGTGTCCTTAGAAGCTATTCTATTTCCCTGTTTGTGGCACTACCATTTGTACATAGTCCTCTTCTAAACTACTTCAGTTTGATTTTTATTGTGTATATCTCTGCTTCTCTGCTTGTATTTTTTGTCATCTTTCTTTTTGCTTTTGGCTTCACTCTCTTCTGAAGAACACTTTTGTCTTCACATCCTCCCATTTCAATTGTTTCAAGCACTTGCTCTAGGCGTGGTGTTTTTTAATACAGTGACTTACTGATTATTTTATTTAATTGTTATTATTTTTAAATTGAGGGAGTACCTGAATCTTGCTGCTCCAATGGAGAAGCTCATAGCAAAGCACTTGATTTTGTTTCAGAATGGAAGGTGGACCATGCATGAATTGAATGTATGAAGAAAACGAGCCGAATACTCAAAGATGTCTTAAATCTTAATTGATGTGCCGCTCGCATCTGTTATTTGAGAGTACAGTGCTTTACCCTCTCTGGTAAAGAACCCATGTGTAGGAAGTTGATCTTTCTCAGATGGTTAGTACCTGATTAGTTTCAGATATACACTATCTCCTTGCATTTGTTTTTGTTGTTCCTAGTCCCAACATTTCCTGTGTTGTAAACCTTGTGAGAAAGTTTACTTGTGTGTGACAGGCCCTGGCTAATTTCTCTATGCCCAGAAATCTGAAGATTTAAACTTCTGGATTCCAATCCAAATCACCTACATTCCCATATGGCGTGTGTTCTTTGCTGAGCATTGCTTTTCTTTATTATGCTTTAGACTTTTTGAATGTGTTAAGTATTATGTACAAGTATTTGAAGGTCAGAATACCTTTGGGGAAACTGAGTTTAGGTTTTTGAAGGAAAC
This sequence comes from Centrocercus urophasianus, assembly GCF_019232065.1. Lineage (NCBI taxonomy): Eukaryota > Metazoa > Chordata > Aves > Galliformes > Phasianidae > Centrocercus > Centrocercus urophasianus. Next base: position 2,991,004 of record NW_024884586.1, read on the forward strand.
AGGTAGTGTCAAACCTGATCAGTGTAGACAGAATTTGGAACCTGAAAGCTTCTTCATCAAGAAAACATACACGATCTCTCTTCTTCCTTAATATTTCCTTACTGGAAACCAGGTCTATCTGTAGGACTCCCAGGGCACCTGTCTGTGATGTGTAGTTTTTCTTTTAATGAAATAGATTTTTTCTTTGGCCTTTCATTTTGAAAAGCAAGGTTTGCTGTGCAGGCTATGAATCTCTGCAGAGGGACCAAGTTCCTTTGTTTTTAAACGTGCTGCTGCTTCAATTGACTGAGCAAGTAAAAGATTGTTACTGGCATAAGATACTTAATGAGATAGAGTGTCCCCCTGAAAAATTTATATTAAAAAAAAAAACCTAAGTAAAAGGTAGAATTTGGACTCTATATGTACATGTTCTTGCCAAGCACAGGAAAAGTGGTGAGGTTGCGCTTGTATACTTTGGTAAGAGACATGAATTTCTCTGATACTTTGGGAGTTTCCCTATCTGAATTGGAAAACAGAAGATTCACTTTAGGATGACATGCAATATATGTTTCTTCTTGAAATATAAAATAGACTAATGTGGTTTTTTTTTTTAATCTTGAAATTAAACTGCAACTAAATTTCAAAGTACGGTTTCAGTTTTGAGATGAAATCTCAATACGTTTTATTTCATAAAATGTTGTAGAAAAATGTCCTTTATTATTTACAAGCAAAATATTTCAGCAATGAACAAAATGTTGGAAGCAATACAACTTGCTCCACTATTCTTCTCCATTTTAACATCCATGGAAATATCTAGATCATCTATTCTCCATCTCCACTAGACATTGGTGGCACTGTTATTTTCTAGAGAATCTCTGATTTCTGAAAATTGAAACAAACAATGCTGTGAGTTATTTAGAAAACAAAGGGCTGTGTATAACCTATCATCTCTCCCGAAACAGACTGATTTTTCTCTAGAAACAGTATTTTGGTTTTCTGATGTCTCATATAATATATGCCAACTATATCATAGAATCATAGTTGGCCTTCTGGGCTGCAAGCACACACTGCCGGCTCATGTCCAGCTTCTCATCCACCAGGACCCCCAAGTCCTTCTCTGCAGGGCTGCTCTCAAGGAGATCTTCCCCCAGTGTTTGTATAAATACCTGGGATTGCCCCAACCCATGTGCAGCACCCTGCACTTGGCCTTATTGAACCTCATTAGGTTTTCATGTGCTCACTTCTCCAGCCTGTCCAGGTCCCATCCTTCCAACTGTACCACTCAGCTTGGTGTCATCCACAAACTTGCTGAGGGTTCACTCGATGCCATCATCTATGTCATTGATGAAGATGTTCAAAAGCACCGGTCCCAAGACAGACCCCTGAGGGACACCAACCTCCATCCTGACACAGAGCCATTGATCACAACCCTTTGGCTGCGTCCATCCAGCCAATTCCTAATCTTGTTTGATCAGTCCGTCCTTCAAATCCACACCTCTCCAATTTAAAGGAAGGATGTGGTGAGGGACCATGTCAAAGACTTTGCAGAAGTCTAGGTAGATGACATTCACCGCCCTTACCCCATCCACCCAAGCTGTCACTCCATCATAGAAGGCCATCAGATTCCTCAGGCACGATCTGCCATTGGTGAAACCATGCTGGCTGTCTCAAATCACCTCTTTGTCTCGTCTGTGCCTTAACATGGTTTCTAGGAGGATCTGCTCCATGTTCTTCCCAGGCACAGAGGTGAGGCTTACTGACTGGTAGTTCCCTGGATCTTTCTTTCTCCCTTTCTTAAAAATGGGAGTAACATTTCTGTTTTTCCAGTCACCAGAGGCTTCACCAGACAGCCATTATTTTTCAGATATGATGGAAAGCGACTCAGCAACCACATCAGCCATCTCTTTCAGAACCCTAGGATGGATATTATCTGGCCCCATGGATTTATGCACGTTTAGTTAGTTAGTTAGTCCTTAGTTTCATGAGGAGGACTCGGACTTGTTCCACCGTTACAGTGGGACAGAAACCACTCTCCACACCGTCGCCTAGAGGCTCATGGTCCCAGCAGGCACAGGAAGCCTGACCACCTGTGAAGACTGAGGCAAAACACTCACTGATTACCTTAGCTTTTTCTATGTCTGAGGAAGCCAGTTCCCCATTACCTTTATACAGCTGACTGTGAGTTTTATACCATTTTGAGAAACTGTATTTGGAAGTTGAATGCTTGATTTCAGTTTACTGTATGTCTCGCTTCTGGCTTGCAGTCTGGCTATATATATGTCTGGCTTCTGGCTTGTGCATCCATGTGTTAATCTGCAGAGTCTGCAATAACTTCTGAAACTTCATACAATGCGCCTGATTATTGGTGTCTCTCTTTAGCTGAAAGCAACTCCCAGAATTTCAATCTCTAGCTAAGAAGAGAAAAGAAAGAAAAAATGTATTTTTCTCCTGTTTGAAAAGATGGTTGATAAGAATGAAGAATGAATTTCCAAAAAACAAAACAGAACGTTTTCAAAACCGGACTCCAGTTTTGGCTGATATTTCTGGCTTTTGCCTCAGCAGGCAGAGTAACGTGAGGCTGAAGTGCTGCCAAGGATTGCTGTGCATGCATGTCCCTGCTGTGGGGAGGTTACATGCTTGCCCTTCACCACTGGTGCCCCAGATGCCGGCAACCCCAGGAGAGTCCTTTTGGGCCATTAGTGCCAATGCTTGGGAGGTGAATGTATCCCTTACAAACTACACAGCACATAGCATTTTAAACCTGTGGTTCTGCCTGTTGGAAAGCTGTTCCAATTCTTTGCTGGTATATGGGTTAGAAATATTCTAATTTCCAATCTAGGATTTACTCACAACTAGTTTCTGTCTAAATTGCTCTTGAGTCAATCAGGAGGAAATGAACACCGAGTGCAGTGAGTGAGATCTGCCTTGCCAGCGTGTGGAAAAAGCTGGCCGAGCAGTTTATTCTCCCAGTCTTGCTATATTAGCCTGGTGGACTCTACATTTGAATAGAAATATTCAGTGTGGTTCTGGTACTCTTTAAATGGAAGAATATGAGTCTGGCGAAGCCAATAGAAAAGCCCATGCTTGTTTTCAGTGGTCTTGAGAACTAAGCCTTATAACGTTTTCAGAGAGCTGGAGCCAGATGCGTATCCCACCCACAGTTTGGGCAATGAACATGTGTGCACAAGGCTGTTGTAATTACGAGAGAATTCAAAGGGAGCTGTACATCCAATGAGAAATAATCACAGGCTGAGCTGTGCCTCAACAGTGTACTTTCACACAGCCACCATCTGTAGCTTGGGGCCTCTCCAGAGAAGGGAACATCACATACACCCTTCTCTCTCAGGATTATGAGATGTACACAGATGTTCCCTGGGGACTGGGATGAAGCCACTGCATTTGGGGGTTTTGTGTATTTATTTTGTAAGTGTCCTGATCAGACAGTTTGGGTCAAGAGCATACAGCAGCTTGTTTGCTTGCAGTTTGATCTGGAAGAAAGGCTTTTGGTAGCATGTGCTTTTTGCAATTGAGGGATATTGTTAGGGAATGAAATATAGATAGCACGTGAAGATTTAGTTGGAAACTTATTGCAGGAATGGCTATGAAGTGGGTTGTAAGTAGAACTACTGAAAAGAAAGACTGTTCCCCAACACAGTAGCCTAGCGAGGGAAGACTGATGTGTAGACGAATGTGCTGATATTTGCTCTGAAATGGTAACAGAAAATTTTGGTAGTGTGAAACCTCATGTACTAAGTTGGTGGATCCCTTCTAAATTATTGATATTCATCTCCAGGAATGATGGGAAGAGGAGAGGGAGTTGGGGTAAGTAGGTTGTGGTGTCTGCAGAATGTGTCATATCCTGAATGCCCATCTCCCCCTGGGAGACTACAGATGCGTCATGCTCTCAGGATGGTGTCAGTAGCCTGCAAGAAGTCATTGCTAGCTTTCAGTCAGGAAGAGAAAGCTGTTATTGAAACCACAGTTAATAGAAGTCTCTCATTTGTGTCGTGAAGTATAGAAGTACAGACACTGGCATTGGAGTGTGCTGGTCTGGCCCTCTAGTATTCAAATTCCAGGCTAGCTGATTTATTTTTTCACTCTTCATCCTTTAAGGACTGCCATGTTGTAGTCCCCTTGCTGCTGTGTTTTGCTGGCAAGTGAAGCAGTTCTTGTTTGCTCTGTATATAATTATCATGATTAAGAGCATTTAAAGATAGAGCTAGGATTGTTTTGTCACAGTGTGCCCTTATAGTATGGTTTTGGGGGAGATGGTGAGTGATAAATGCAAAAAAAAATCTTTTTTACTCTTGCCAACTACACTGGTTTTATGGTGATTTTTTTGTTCTGTAAGGCTTGTTTTCCTGAAGTTCAATCATTATCAGTGAACCTTTGCCTTGTCTGTCTTTCATACCAATACAGGAAAGCTTGGAAACATGAATCCCAAAGATTTGAAATGTAGAGAGCTAACAGGAGGAGGAGTTTTTCTTTACTCGTTTTTAAACTTCTGAGATTTGTTTAGGATATCTTGCAGTATGCCAAGGAACTGTCTCAAGGCATGGAAATGCTTAAACCCAGTAGTACAAGTTTCTTTTTCTTCTCTCTGTCCACTTCCTATTTTGTTGTTGGAGAGAAAATAGGAGATAAGACTCAGCCTCTCTCCCAGCTGTCTGATGGGCACTAGAGAAGAATAACTGCATCCATACAGTGTGGAGAAGCAGTGACATCCGCTGAATGACAAGCAACCTGCACCTTGTCTTCTGAGAGAGTGAGGTGTTCTCTTTCATTATTCTTGATATAGATGAGTATCTATAAGGGACAGTCAAACACACATTTATAACGTTAATAACATTATTTTTTGCATAGTTCTTTTCCTACTGATTTCACTGGAAATATTTTAATATTGCTTGCCTCAGCAAGACCAAAGATTCTGCCAGAGGAGAGGATGGTTCAGAACTATAGTTCCATGTGAACAAATAAATACTTGAGAAAATCCCTGAGAATGGGAGCTGTGGGCCTTAGCATGACAAGTAAACCTTTAAAAAAAAATTGATATTGTTTGTTTGTTTTGAGTTTGATTTTAGTAATAGGCAAAGTTTTCCAAGCGTATACTGTACACTCTTTGACTAAAAAATACTTTCACTAGAAGGAATACAAAAGAAGAGGAAGAAATAGGGATTCTCATACTGATTTCGTATTCCACTTAAAATGATCTGCTAACTCAAAAGCTGAAAGTTTTTTCCTGCATCAGAGTAATAAAACTTTATGACCGTGCTCTTTACTTTGCTCCTGTTCCAGTAAGAGCTCTGAGGTTTGTGATGAAGGTGAGCTGGATTGTGCATAGAGAGCTTCTTTTTTTAATGCCAGCCACTCATATGAGATTAGACCAATTTGCTTTCAGAGTTTTATAACTGGGGAGAGATTTTATGTTCTGACACATTAAGCTTTGATTACTCCTTGATACCTTTCAATGCCTACCCAGTTTTGTTTTATGGAATGTGAGCTGGAGTTGAAATCACTGAACTTACCAAAGAAGTTCCACCCCAAAAGAAACAAAAATATTACCCAAAAAATTATTGCCCTGCAAAAAGCCAAGGCTTCCAGGATTTGGAGTTGAGGGAAAACTGCATGTTTAAATAATTAGACATAGAAGATCTTTGCATTAGTGATAACCAAATAAGTTGAGTGTAGTTGGTCACTGCTGGTGGTTTTTGAATGTTCTGTTACTTATTTGACTGCTTCATTCCAGCTTTAAAACTGGGCAGGTTACCAGTGTGCTGTCTGTATTTACACTACTGAATGCTCTGTGGGTCAGCTTTGGAACCCAGCTGCTGGTATGTTGGTTGCATTTTTGTGGAACACACTAATAACAGGAACAATCTTTTGCCCTCAAGTGTCTAGGGCTTGGAAGGTCTTATCCTGGCCACCTGCTCATCAGTGGGCTGTAGGCTGTGCCTGTATGGATGTGATAAGTACAGGTGAGGGGTGTGAGTGGGGTGGAAATGCCTGGTCCTCAGCTCTGTGCTGGCCTGTAAGTCATCTTTCTTTCTGAGGATTTTTGCTAATTTTTTCTTCTGGTGTCTGCCTCTCTATCATTTAGAGGAACAGGTGCTGATGAGGCTGCAGATGAGTACAGTTAAAATAAGCTAAATGTTAGATTGTTGGGAATCAGAACAGCTTTGCTTTGCCACCTAAGAGTCATACTTCCTGTGTGAATGACCTTACTTTGACCAAGACTTAAACCACAAGGCTCAGGGAACAACCACTTATAGAACTGGTTGGTCTGTAATTCCCTTTGTGAATAACAGGAAGAGCTGAGAGAGAAAACAAAGATCCTTACTTCTCAGCAAAGGCACAGAATAAAGACAATCAAATTCTCTTGGGTTTTCTTGTTACTGGTATATCTTTTTCTTCTTGTGGAATAGAATTGGTGGGGTTTCAGAAATATGCTCAGTCAGTGTCAACCACTTCCTATTGTGGCTGGCAGCTGTTCTCAGTGTTTGCAGATGCAAGGCACAGAAACACTCCTTGTGAAACAATTGCTTGAGAAGAACAGAAGGGTTCTGGCGAAGAGAGCATTTGCCCCCATAAATTACTTCTGTAGCCTCTTATTGGAGCAACCATTGAGTGGGATTCTGCACCTCACACTTGAAAATGGTCCCAGGTCTCATCACTTCTCATTTAATGTTCCCCAGTGAAAGTGGACAGCAGTTTTTGTGTGTTTTCCGTGAAATAAAATGACCCATCCTCTTCCTCAGCAGTATGAATCTCTCTTTTGCAGTGCTATGAAATCACGTATTACGTAGCTGGATCACTGAGGATGTGTGTCTGTGGGGTGCCACCCACTCATACCATAGAGAAGGAGTTGGCTTGGGTTCATGTTTGCTCCAAGTTCACTGGCTGTGTGTTACGGTGAGACTGTGTGCATGGCACAGAGGACAAAGTTACATTAATTAGCGTAACTGCCTCCCTCTTAAGGAAAAAGAACCAAATCAAAAGATATGAGGAAGGTTATTCAGTATCAAATGATGCTCTTGATTTTCCAACAGCACCAAGTGAGACTTGTCACATGTGACCAGTCCAAGGCTTACTGGGCAGTCAGTTGCAGTGATGGTCTGCCTTAGTCATGATGTCTCACCAGGAATGGGCTCAAGCGTGGTGGTGTTATCCTGATTATGGGTCAAGTCTGTAAATCAGTTTGTTAACAAATCACTTGATAATTCTTTTAATTAACAACTGATTGACACCCTAGAAAGTCAGTTACTGTGACAAGCAGGAATGAAGTGATGGTTGGGGTCTGTAGGGTTGTAGACTGACTGTACCCTACTGAACGTAAAAGCGCTGACTCCCGCTTTCACACAGGCTGCTGGGATTTCAGATTTGTGTTTGTTCCTTTTTCATTGAACAAGAGTGCTAGAGTGAAGACAGTCCAAAAGAGACAGAAGAGAGAGAAAATGAGGGCAGAGAGTTTTTGTCTTTTTGACAAAAAAATAAACAGTATAAAACAGTTTGTAGAGCTCTGCCTTTGTGCTCTGAGAGTACACCTGATTTACTGCATAAATCAGCTTGGCATGGCGTAGATCCTGATGAATCTACAAGCTACCTTCATCTGGGTCATGTAAAAGGCAGCTTGCTAGAAAACAAGCCAGCATTTCAAAAACATGAAAGAGAAACGTGCTGAAAACCCATCCCTTGTCCCCTGCATCCAGTGCGTGCTGGCACATCTGCCACAGTGGCACCCATGGGCATGGTGGTTCTTGGCTACCTTGCTTTGTAGGCTTTGGGCATTTTGTGTGTGTGAACTGGTGTGGGTCTTGGCCTTATTATTACGCTCCAAAACTCCCGAGTTGCTGACTTTTATGCTAAGTATAGCATTTCAGACATGGCTCTCTGTTGTGTTTCACTTTGAAGGCTTAGGAGCATTTTGTTTATTCAGGGAGAGCAACAAATGCACTGTAGAAAAATGTTGCAAATTTTTCTGCTATTCAGCCCTGCTTATCCATGGTCTACAGTCTCAAACAAAGAAAAGTAGATAGAAAGCAGCTATGGTCAGGGGCTTGCCCTGACCAGCATTGCCTTTCACCACCTTCGGAGGTGGAGTTTGAGGTAGATGTGCTGCTGGCTTGACCCAGAAAGGCTTTTTCTGTGTTCTTAAAGTACGTCCCTGCTCCAATGTCAGCACAAAAGTAGCCATGGATACAATATTTCTACATTCTTGGGTGTTCAGCAAATGTGCCTAGACTTTTGTTTATTTTTAAGGGGTTAATATAGAATGAGCACATTTTTCCTACCTTCTGGGAATTCAGAACACTAACGTACATTAGCTTCTACTTAATAACATTAAATAATGCTGAGAGATGGCTATCTCAGGGAGCTAAGCTGTAGATGCACCCAAGGGCAAAAAAAACCCCAAAAAAGTGAGAACAGAGGAGGGAAGATGGGATAAGGAAAGTGCTTGTTTGTGCAGGTTTCTTGAGTGGATAATGTGTGTGAAAGGTAGGGGGTGGAGATGCTCTACATGGCATTTTGAAATAACAAAATAGCCTGCTTTTTTGAATGGATTGAGATGGCTGTCTACATATCCCTCCCTACACAGAAGGAAATGCTCTTTCCTTCTCTGTCACTTGTACAAAAGCCAGCAAGAGCTCAGGTCACCGTGTCCATGCGTAGAGCAGGGCTGAAGGCAGCTCCTTGACTGTTTCATTGGGTTTTAAGATGAGACCATTTCCTCTGTAGAAATTACTTGATTCCTATCTTCAGTAGAAACTGCTTTTCACTCAAAAGAGCCACCTGACTTTGAGAGTTAACGTAGCAGAGCAGAGAAGCAAGCAGGGAGACCCATCTGCTGATGCAGCAGGTTCCAGTCTCCTCTCCAGCCCATCCCTTGGCAGGTTTTATTTCCTGTCACAAATAAGGTCTTTAAAACCTTTTGTGTGGCTCCCCCAATAGAAAAACCTCTATTCTATATGAATGGTTAAGAGGTCTTTCTACCAGATGTAAAATTCAGTGAAACATATACAATTTCTTTAGTTTCAACAGGAACAGATGATTTAATAAGCAGCTATAAATCTCCTGGGAATGTGCAGACATAGTCAAACAATACATTTCTGCCAGATTTTTCACTGACTAGACTTAAAGCATGAGTCATAGCGGTCTGCTCCGTTCTCCACCTCGCATGCCTGCTGTTGATGTTGTCCTTGAGGTGCAGTGCTGCATATGGGGTGGCTGGGTGATCACCCTCTTTTGTTAATGGGCTTGCTCCTTCTTTCAGGAGATGGTGTTCAAGCAGTTGACTTTCATTCACTGTGTGTGCATGACATGTCTTTTCTGTTCCCTGGCCCAAATTGAGGTTGTTAGAACTGTATAGTGAAAACATTAGGGAATTATGGCAATACATTCTCCTAAATGGGGTTAGTAGTAAGCATGTGGTTAAACAAAGAGATAAAATCAGCCTCTTTCTCAGAACAGCAATGCTTTCCTTCCAGCATTCTCTGGCCACTCTATGAAGTTTCATACATTTATATTAACAGTATTTCTAATAAACTTCATTCATTACCACATCTTTAGAGATGACAAAACCAAGGCGGATTCAGTTACCTGTGGCTTATGGCAGCTTGTAGGGGAGGGCTACATTTCCTAATATATTTTAGATGCCATTCCAAATGAATGTAAAATGGCACGGTGTTTTAAAAATAGTCTTAGTGTATATCTTGTTGGCCTTCTGGCTTTCCACGAGTGTCCTAGATGTCTGGGAATGGAGAAGGCAAACTCCTGATTTGAACAACTTACAGGTGGTTTGCAAGTTATGAGCGTTACACACGGAAATTGCTCTAAAAGAGATGAGTTATAAGGATTGCTAAGATTTGCTCCAGGTCACAGTGCAGTAAATCAGAGATGACACTGGTGATAAAACACCAGTCTGTGTAGGAACTTTTTAACCACTGTGTAAGACAGGTGCAGTAGGTTCTGGATGCAGCTGGATGGAAGGGATTTTAAAAATCTGTACTGTAGATTTATTTTTTTTAATCTTGCAGTGTAACTATCTCATATTTTAGAGTGTGATCAGATACTTCTGTCTAAGAAAAATGGTGCAAATCTGTGATTTCATTTCATAAGCAAGCAGGAGAAAGCATGGTCCAAATCTTTCCCTCCGGATTACCTTTGCTTTTGTTGTACTGTGGGAATTGGGAGCAAAGTTTTGGATTTCGGTGGTAGGGATGATGAAGAAAACTATGTGCTTGACTCTTGGAGGGAATATAAAAAATAGATAGATGTGGAGTGAGTTAAGAAACTGGAAATAGCCTTGGAGGTTGGTTTATGTCCAGAATTGTATAACATGAGGAACTGTACGTATGGTTTGACATCTACGGTGAGATTGCAGCTTACTGTGTTGCTTCAGTAATGCTAGCTTGTCATTTGTCAGGGCTTCAGAAAAACAAACATGTATTCTGTTACTAGGTAAAGAAAGTTGTCCAAGGTCATGTAACAGAATGGGGTTAAAATCAAGAACAGCATTGGAGTCAGAGGAATCCAATTGGATTCTTCTGACTCCTTGTTGGGTCCCTGCTCTGCTTCCTTCAGTGTAGATTTCACCCATATGTAAACATGAAAAAAGGCCCTTTCAGATCTTTCTGGCAAACTGAGAGCACTGCTTTGTGCTTTCGGTAAGCACGCGGATCTCATATTTACTGATGGGACTTTCATACATCAGGAAATGAGAAAACTGGTGTCATAATCAGCATGTCTGTTCTTGAATGGGGAATTTTCCCCAAAGCAAGTGTTGATGCGTGCTATTAATGATTTGCATCTTCTGGTTCAGATTTTCCATAGACTGCTTCCAGCATGGTAGGCGCTAGCCTGTGTTTGCAATGAGCTTACACATGCCCAGCTGTGAGTGTCACAGCTCATACTTTAAATCTTGGCACAACTGTGTGATGAATTGGGAACAGTCATGTGCTCCATGTGCTCTTTGCCCACTCAATTACCACCTCTCAGCTGGCATTGCAAGACGTCACCATTTTCATAGTATCAGTTGCCAGGAGCAGTGGTTCCAGGGAGTTGTCTGTCCCCTTAAAGCAATGCATACAGCAATGGAGAACATCGTGTGACTACATTGACCTAATCCAGTGTTTTTAAAGAAGAATATCCATAACAGTGTCCTGGCTTATATAGGCTGTATAGTTTTCCCAGACTTGGAAGAAAAATACTGGTACTTTCCCAAGTTCCACCCTTTTCAGTCAGATGTTTAAAAAAAAAAAAACAACAGTTGATTCTTGCTTTTCTTTTGTCTTAAAATGGGAAGGGAAAGAATATAATTAAAATAAGAAATTATTCTGCTTAATGGCAGAAAGCAAAATCTTATTTCTGAACCTTCTGTGTTGATGAGAGTAAAGCAAAATGACTACTTCTAACTTTTTATTTTTTTCTTAAGTATTAACTTCTAGTCTTAATGGTGAAAGAGGAGACTGGTGGGTGTGTAACTACTAGCAGGCTAACCCAGGGATTCAAGTGAGTCCTTCCTCGGATGTGAAGCTGTCTTCAGAGGCATCCCCCACCTCCTTTTGGAAGAGTTCACTGAGCTGGAGGAGGAAGAATGACCTTGCTTTTAAGGCATTCATCTGGAGCTCGAGCACTTGGAGCTGAATTCCCAATGATGGGACATATTTACTTCCTCTGTGGTCTGCAGCATTTTGCTCAGGGGATGTGTGTGCTGCACAATGGAACTTGTCACAGAGAGCCATGGAGCTGACTCTAGGAGGTCTGCACAGCCCCACAGTGTGATGGGGCACTGTGTGGAGACACGGCCTCCTTTCTGAAAACAATTCAGCTGTGCTAGCTCAAGCCCCGGGCTGCTCTCGTGGTTGTGGCTCATTGGGATGTCTCTTCATTGTTTAACCCAAGAAGCACTGAGGTGCTTGGAAGATTCACCAGATGTTTTTGAACTGTGTATTCTGGTTTTGGAATTTCTTTTTTGGTCTCAAGCTGGTCCTAGTCGCTCAGCTTTCGCTGACTTTCTTTTCTTGCATGGCACTGAAAATGAGGTAGAAGAAAGGCTTAAACTCAGCAGTTTCCCATGCCCAAGTAAAATGTTTTCCAGGAAGGAAAATGTTTCAGTGCCCCTTGGAATTGGGCTGATCCTGATTGCCTTGCAGGGCCTAAATACAATCTCATAGGAGGCAGTAGACCCTTGTGGGCATAGCTCAGTCATGCAGTCTTTCTTAGGGGATCAGTGTGCAGTCTCACACAGATCCTTAACTCCTTTATTCCAAGCAGCTGGACAGCAGTGACATTTACCCAGCTCTGTAGAGCACACTGAGGGCCAAGAATGAAAGGAAGTGTATATATTCAAAGCAATATTTTGTTTATCTGTTCTATACAAAACAGAGAAGAAAATAGCTTTATCGTTTTCAGCTTGTAAAATCTGCATGCTGTTATGCTTATGGCAGTAAGCAAGACAAACTCACTATATGCCTATGAGAACACGTGCCATTGCTGGCTTTGGTTTCTGTGAGATGTAGGTGATTGGAGGAGTGAGTGCTGGGTAGTGCTCACAACTCCCTTCCTTCCCAACATTACGCAGCAGGGCTCACAGGCACCCCCCCAGCAAGTTATCAGCATTTCATAGAGTCTCCAAGCCAACTTGACTGTTCAAGTCATGATTGAACTACAGAAGTTATCCCACAGCTAAGCCATTGCTTTTTGTCCAAAGGAATGTCAGGCTGACATTTTCTTCTTAGAGTCTCTTGGCTAATAGGCCTTAGAAGATAAGTCAGAGGGGGTTGCATAAACTTCCTGTGAACTGTGAATAGCTTATGATCAAAAGGAACCAGAAAACATGTTGCTGTTATTTGTCAGTTTATTTATTTATTTTGAAGTTCTCAGACAGCACAGCAGTATTGGTTGTGATTTTTCTAATATAAACAAGGTGAATTGCACTGGATGCTCAGTCAGTTGGCCCTCTTATTTCCTATTTTGAATTTAAATTAAAAGCTTTTTCACAGGGATTGGAAAAACACACACAAAAGCCACCCAGCGCACGTTTGCTTCAGAAGCCAGCACTGCACTGTTGAATGTATATGTTCTTATGTCCTTTGCTTACTTGGCTAAAGCTGAAAGATGCTCTTCACTTTACAAGCTTTGTAGAGCCAATGTAACAGAGATTGTTCCTAACAAGCTTCTTTGATCTTTGTGGCCCTACTTGAGTGAAAGTCATTGGTACAGGAACACACGGCGGTTTGAAGAATGCCTCTTTGACTGGGGGGTTAGTTTAAAGGATCTATATTTTCCCATTGTTTGTGTCTTCTCAGAAGGATTTTGCCCCATTGGTTGCATTAAGTCAGAGTTGGTCATCTGTGCACATGATTTAGCTCTTCCAATTTGTATTCTTGTGAGTCCTGCTTACGTTGCAATTCCAAATGTGTGGGGATCTGTTTTTTCAGTTACTTTCTAGTTCCTTGCACAGCATGTTTTATTGCACCATGAACAAGGGCAGTAGAAACTTGGCCTTTGGCTTTTACTTAGAAGAGGCAGTAGTGAAGACAAATTAAGGTATCTTGCATTCATGTAGGGTCAAGTCAGAATTTCATTGGAATTTCAAGCAACCCAGTGACATCTCTCCTGATGTGACTTATTCCCAGGGGAATGTCTGCTTGTCTCATTTGTCCTTCTTGGGATATAACTCCGTGTTTGATGGGTATATATATGTAGTAAAAAGTGGTGCAGGAGGAAACTAACACCTACAAAGCGCAAATTTTTCTTCTGTCCAGATAGAACAAGTAGTCTCTCCTTGGGAGCTTCCTCCACCCATCAGTTTGTGTCCTACTGCTTCCTGCTTTCCCTTTTCAGGCATTCCTGGGAGCCTCACACAGGAAGGATGTTGGCTGGAGTGCATGAGTTGGAGACAGAGTTGGCTCAGGGGAATTAAGGAGAAGGGCTTGCTTACATGAGCTTCCCACCTTTTGGCTATCCCTATGGCTTGGCCTGATGCCATCTGAAACAGTTTACAGTACTGTGATGTTGCGGGCTGGCTGAACTGGCTGGCTGGGCCTGGAGCCAGGTTGTATGGCTGGTTTGGCTTAGCACCACTTTCCTAGCAGGGTGAGCTGTAATATGTGTCTCCTGTCAAGGATCAGGTTGTAGGTATGGATAATTCTCAAACCAGGCTTTTACGTGAGTTAACTCTACATTGTTAATGTTGTTTTATTAAGGACTTATTCAGCTTGTTGCTCAGCAGTTTTTCAACCTCATCAGTACATATAGCATGGAGAGCGTGTCCTGATTATGTAATCAATCAGCATCTTAAAGCTTTAATGGCAAAATAAAAACTATTTCCATCTGTCCTCTCTAGAATATACAAATAAAGCACTACTTTGGTAAAATATTGTAGCACGTGTTTGGCGTATTTTTAAGTTCTTTTGAAGTCAGTGTTTGAGTACTTTGCTGAATCAGGTCCTAAAGCAATAATAGCCATAATGTAAATATGCTGTAGTTCTGGATGAGTGTTCACACAGGAGTTAAGTGTGTGTCAGGTTCTTGTCGTGACCTCCCAGGTACAGACATCATCTTAATTTCACTGGATCACTTAGAAACTTTGGCAAATTATCTGGCACCCAGATGAGAGGCCATAGTCAGACCAAAGTATGGCAGGCTTTCATATGCAGAAAGAGATCAAACTGAATTGGGATATGGAGCCATAAAGGGTTTGGCAACATCTCAAAGTGTGCTCAACTATGATTAGTCATTTCCTAGTTACATATGGTGTGTGTGTATGTCTATATATATATACATATGTATGTTTTTTTCTCCTGGATCAGTGAAATCAGTACAGTGCTTCAAACAAGATCCTTGTTGGGCTGTTAAAGAAGTCATGGAAATTTTTAATTCTGCTTGGAGAGAGAGTTGTGGAAACACGATGAGTAATGGTTCTGACACTGAAATGGGGAAGAAAACCAAGTCCATAGCTCACTGATCTTAGACATATGCAGTCCCACAGAACCAAAGGGCCTTGTGTGTTGGGTCAAATCTGTTGTGTTATTGCTTGCAGGGGCATTGAATTCTCTTGTATTATTACTATGGTAGTAAGTACTATAGAGTACTAATAGGACTAGTTGCATCAATGCATGATTTAGTGAGGCCAAATTGATAGTAATGTGTCAGTGAAGTCAGGGGAAGCTTTATTCTCTGTGGAGACCCCCAGTAGGGACTCTAAGGTGTTACAGCTTTGCTGCCTACAAAAGGTGTTTCAACTTGCTTAGTTGCTGTGCTGTTATGTTGTTGTGTTGAAAGGTAAAGGCTAGTTGCAGACCTAATTTCTAGAACCTACTCTTTGGACAAGTCCCACTAAGTATGGCTTGCTGCACTGGGTGTTGTACTCTTGTCCTACCTGAGAATGCCTGAATGTCTTAAGAGAGCGTATTGAGTGCTGTGCTCTAAATAGAGAGTAAAGGGCACAGTTTGTCTTGCGCATTCATATTTGTATTATTAGACAGTTGGGGCCTTTTCCCTTATTTCCTTACCTTTGTAAGTCACTGCCAAGTGATGAGGAAGTGCCACCTGGTTCCCTGCCTCTCCCTGTGAGGTCAGCAGGAGCTGCAAGCACTTGCCTTTCCATGGCATTGAGTTAAAAACATACTGGGTCAGTGTACTTGTTCTTTGCTTTTTGCTGTTGTGTCTTGTGATTATTTAAGTTCAATTTGATCCATTTTTTGTTATTAGTGGAGGTCACTGGAAAGATGGTGTAGAGCTGAGATATTCATCCTTCTGGAAGGTAGGAAGTTATGGTGAGAAGGGGGATAATTGTAAATCATTGTACACAAGCAATTTTATATGGCGTTTAGTTCTATTTAAAAAAATGAAAAGAAAAATATTCAGCGATGGATCTCTGTTTATACTTGTCAGAGATCTGAGCAGTTTTTGTAGGCAGCTTAATTTTTTTTTGTCTTTTTAAACCTTGAATTTGTGACTTTACCTACTGACAGCGATAAAACTTCACGAGTCGTTTAGGAACAGAGCTGATGTTTATTTCCTCTCCTGTTGCTAATGATGACTGCTTGGTTTGAAAAGCATTTGATAAACTCAGGCCATGCAGCTTGCAGCTAGCCGCTCATATTTCCATTCCCAATCCTAAGGGCACAGACCTCAGTTGTGCCCTACTGAGGACTCTGGCTGTACACTCGTCCTCTGTAGTGCATGTCTGCTCCTGCTGATGTCTTGTGGCTCCCACATCTTGTGCTTGTGACCATGGAGTGTACAAGGAGCATGTTCAACCAGTGAGAAATGGGAAGTGTATTGGAAATGAGAAACTAAACATCAGTCATATGTGAGTAATGGATTGTTTGTCTGCTGCAAGGGAGGGGGATGCATATTCTAACACTTTCCAATTATAGTGTAGCCATGACGTTGATTTCTTTATTTTGTAACTAACCTAGTATAAGCTGTTCATTATGTCCTCCATGACCCCAGATTTTGTTTTGGGATATTGATGCGTTCGTGGAAAGTCCAGCCAAAAAGAGGGAAAGGTTAAAAATGGTTGTTGTTTCACCTAGACCAACCTGAACAAAAGCCTCTTCTTGGCAAGTGTATTCATGAGACGCAGAACAGAAAGTTGCTTGTCTGGGGTCTTTGGAGGAAGTTATCTTCCTAAGACCAAAGCTTAGACCATAGTTTTATTGCTGTGCTTTGTACTTGCATAGTTGTGCATGCATAATATATTTTATATTTTAACTACTTTATTTAGTATGAAACTGTTGACTGTAACTGAGTGGATATGTAATGCTACAGGCATTTTAATTGTTTATAAGTGCTACTGCACACACTTCCCTTAGATACTTGCCATATATGCAGAGTGGTCTCACAATGAAGTGCTACAGAGCCTTGTGATAAATTCTGGAATAGGACATGATGTACATCATTGGTGGACACTCATGGGGTTACCATCAGTGGGCTTTATAGAAATTCTGAGATTGATGGACAAGACTCAATCATTTCACCTGCTCATTGGTCAATACATAGGTCGTTTTTGTTTTTTAAATTGCTTTCATGTCTTTGAGCAACGCCTTTGTATTAATGTGAAGTAAAACATTCATGTCTTGGGAGGAGTTACCTGCCTCCCCTTTTTCCCAGTTACACTGCTGAATCTTTGCCCGCTTGCAGTGTGCGGTGAGTTTAACTCAATCAAAAACCAAAGAAAACTTTCTAAGCCAAAAGTGTGTCATAATATTTCATATTTGATTCCTATGGTTCTGCTGAGCTTCACTGGTGTATTCATGAGGGAACTTAGCATGAACTTGCAAGCTTAGCCTATGCCGCTTTCATGACTAGAAAAACTACTTAATGTGATGTAATTTCAGCATCTTCTGGATTCTTGACTGTTTAAGCAGCTTTTTTTTTGTATTCATCTACCTGTGAATATGTCTGCATGCAGTTCTTAGGGTAAAATATGCCTCATGTAGCTTTTGTGTAGTGTTTCTGGTAGAAAGAGAGGTAGATTAAGTCTGCAATCCATTCATTCTGTCATTCATAAAATGTAGGGTTTTCAGAAGTGTAGTCAATGCTATGTTCCAGTCTACTTTATACTTTACAGTATGATATGTAGAGACAGGTGATCCTTTAAGACATCTTGACTATCTCAGGCTGTATGGAGTTTTTCTTATCCCACCTTGGGATAAAAGCACAAGCAGAACAGAAATACGTTGGAACTTTTTAGATCTCTGTGCATAAACCTAGGTGTGCTGGTATGTAATGTATGAATGTGTCTCCTTTTGTTGAGCCCCATCAATAACATTTAAATGGCTGCAAATGCTAGTTTTATTCTAAATATGTAATTTAGATGAAAAATAACAAAGCAGCAAAGAGAAGTAGTTGAGAGAGAATAAATATATTGAGTTCCTATTTTGTGCTGCAGTCAGCTTTACGTTTTTACGCCCACTAGAGGGACTGTTGCTTATACTACTCATTGCAGAAAGCAGTCCTGCAGTCCCTTGAGTACTTTTTAAGCAACTTTAAAGCTTTGAATAACTGATTCCAGTTAAATCCTCTAAAGAGTAAGTCTCCCCACTATTTGTCAGAGTGGAAAAACTTCGGGCACAGTGCTTTTCTTCTGAGCCCAAATAACTCTCCTGAATTTTCTTAATGTTCTTCTCCTTTCTTTTCTTTCTAAAGCTTTCTTTTTCTCTTTCAGCTAATCAGACCAGGCTTTTCTGTATGACGTTGCTGGGGATTATTTTAGGATTCCTTTGTCAAAGTAAAAATGTTGCCTCTCTTTGTTTATGTGTGGAATTAGCTTTGTTTTTGCAACCACGGTGGCAATGAATTTGGTAAATTAATTAATTCTCAAATGTCATTGAAGTGGGTTTCTCCTTAGACTTGAAGTTAGTGAGTTTTAGTTAAGAGGCATGTGAACTTACAGTCAGTATGAGAAAATTTCCAGTGTGTCTGTTTTATCTTGTTTGGATGAGGGATTATTTTCTGTTTGCTTTGTTAAAAAATAGTTGCGTGTTCCTGACCAGCAGAATTTTGTTCTTAATTACAGAAACATGAAAGGATGCAGGAAGTCCTGAGTGACCGCAATGAATACCTGTGCTAATTAAATCACTGGCTGGGTACTGGGTGAGAGCAAGGTAAGCAGTCAGGCAATGCCAGCAGCATTTCATGTAATCTGCGTGATTGTGCTTCAGCAAAGTCTTAGTGCTTTCAGATATCAAATTCATAGCAAGTTGGGTAAAGGCAAATAGCCTGCAGGTTCGAATGCAAGATTTGCTTTTAGTTCAAAGCTTTGAAAAGCAGAAAATCTCTCTTTTCCTTCCCAGGACAAAAACAAGTTCTGTGTTGTGATTTCTTTCTTTCTTTTCTTTCCCCCTAAATTATTCTTTTCTTCTTAAAGGCGACATCTCTGATTTTCAGCAATCGATTCATGACCAAATCTCAGCTTCCTGGGCTGACTCAAGGGAGGGCTTGGAGGAGGGGTGGAATGCTTCGCAAACTTAGCTGATGAAAAGGCATGCTGTTTTGTGGATGTCTCCCAGAATTGTTTAAATCTGTGTGCGCACGCGTGTGTATGAAAAAGGAGAGAGAGAGATCTCCATGACAACTGGCCTGGCCAGTCTGTGTTCTTTGCAATCATTTTAGCTGGAATCAGTGCTGCGAAAGGTCATATGAAGGAGTTCTGGGAAGCACAGCAGGTATTAGGCGTTCAGCGACCGGTTTTGCTGATTGCTTCACATAATAAGGCAGAGTTTTGTCTGGGAAATACAAATCTGAGAATGGAGTGGAAAGGGAAATGCTCCAAATTTCAGGTAACAAAAACTGCTTTTTTAATGTTACTTCCTTCAGTTTTAAAGTGCTTTTGTTTCCCCCTCTGTGGTGTTTACTCCCAGCCGAGTGTCTGTGCTAGCTTGGATTCCCTAACTCTGGGGAATGATGTCATGCAGCAACAGTTGGATTCTATTAGCCAGGAAAAGAGGAAACATCCTGCATTTTTTTGGGAGGGAAAAAAAAGAGAAGCTTTGGCTCTTTGTTGAATCTTATGCAAAGGCTGCAAGAAGCGTTCAAGAAAAAGTTTCTAACAAATTGATTCCCAGAAAATATTATCAGGACCCACAAAACACCAAAAAACCATTGCAACAAATTACAGATATATGCAAGAAAGTAATTATGGAAGTGTTACAGAATTCGGCATACTTTTTTTTTCTCGGATGATGCTATGTTCTTCTCTAATGAAAAAATTAATTGTATCTTAACTGAAAAGAGGATTTAGGATCTCTGCGCTCTTGGGATCCCCTAGCATTTGTTTTGAGAATGTGCTGCTTCTGGTTTGGGCTCTGTCTCAATCTGCTGCTTCTGAATAGATGATGCTGGCAGCATTGTTCTTAATAAGGTTTTCGGTCCTGGATTGTGTTTTTTGTGGTTTTCAACTAGTCCTTTTGGGAGTGGCTGGGGGTAAAGTAAAGTAGAAAACATTAATTAAAGTGCAACACTTGAAAGAAGCTTTTTCCCCCCTTTCCTCAGAGATGTTTGTTAAATGCTGTAGTCCTTGGTAAATATTAGAGCAGCATGCATAGTGTTTTAAGTGAAAAATAATGATTAATATGTGTGTGCCACTGCTATGTCCTAATGAAAAGACTTAGAAAATCAATAAAGTTCTACTTTCTTGAACATCACAAAAAATACACCATACCAATAACAGTGAAGAGGTTAGGTCACTCCTACATTATTTAAAACCCTCTCCTCTAGCAGATGTTTGGTTCTCCTTTTCTGTCGCTTTGCACCCTTCTGTGCACTTCAGATGTGATTCAAAGTGTGCTGGAGTCCATGGGACTTTTCCCATCAACTTCAAAGGGCTTCAGATCAGCCTCTGCTTGAGAACTTCTCTGCCTCTGTTTCAGCCTTTTGACTGTAGGACCAAGCCACAGACTCTCCGTTTTCTTTCCTGAACTTTCCAAACAGAGAGTCTTTTGTATTCCACCAAACAATGTCGGACACTGCTGACTGGCTTCCGTGTGGCTGCTAACGCGTGCTGGAGATAACGATGATGCTTATTTCTGCCTTCTGCTGCCATCCTTCTAGAGGGGGGGAAAGTGCAATGAATGGACACCTATTCCACCTCTCCTCTCCACCATTATTTCTGAGCGTGTGAGTGCAAAGAGCTCCTTTATTAAGTAGCCACCCTTTTTTAGGTATCAGCTGTGCTTCAAAGGAGGATTTCTGGGAAGGCATTAATGGGAAAACACTGCTATTACTGTGATCTCTCAGTAGAGTACACGTGAGGGAGAAGAAGGCAATCTTTCTACAGTGCAGATATAGAACTGGCAGCTGTCTTCTGTGAAATCATGGCTTGTTGGTATAGCTTAGCATTTTTTGGGTCCTCTTTTCCCACCAGATTTGACCGTCATGATGCTGTAAATAAATACTGCTCTTAGTAAATATCAATTAATAGCCTGGTTAAACTATTGAAAAATTACTGATTTTTTCATCTGTTTGAATGTTGAGAGTGCTTTAACAAAAAATTCTTGTGCCATTCTTGAATATAAATGTAATAGCTGATATATGAGAATTACTTAAATTTAAGGCTTGTTTGTGGAAAAAATATTATTAGTACCTGAAATTTCTGAGGCTGAACACTATTTTCAAAATCTAAACCACAGCTTTCAAGTGCTTATGTTTTACAAATGAACAGTTTGAAACACCTGAGAGATCTCTGCCTGGTGTTGCAAGTTGGGCATCCCAAAGGCAGCAGCTGCTTTTTTGGAGTCTGCCTTTTCTGTTGAGTGATGCAGTGGGAAGCACAGTGAATTTTGTCCCAGTGTTTCTGGCAGAGTGGTCTTTCTCATAATGGCCTGTGTTGCAGTATTTAGCTGTTACTTGGTGTTTCTTACAAGGCATCATTTTCACGGCACTTTAATATAATTTTCGTATGTCCTAATGTTCTGAGTGTTTCCAGATGAAATTTGCATGTATTAGAGTTGTATCCTGAAGAGAGATGTTTTATCCTGTGCTCTTGACATAGAACTCCTTGCTGGTGCCAAGCATCCACTGCTTTGCTGACAGTGGCTCCATGCCCACTGTGTCATTGGATAGTCAGTGGCCCAGGGTTGGTGTGTAATTTTTGATAAGATCAGCTGTGTCTTGTCACTTTTGCATTTGGCTGGACAGTAGAAGGATGTGGTAGAAATGTTTTTTCCCCCCTCTCCTTGATTATCAATCTGTCTAGTAATTTTTGTATTGTGATATATTTATATTGTAATGTTTGAACTGAATGTTCTTATCTTGCATAAGATCATCCTTTGTGCAACTGCTTATGCTCCCCCTATCCATAGGCTGACAGGAGACATTTGCCTGTTATCAGTCATAGTGGGCTCCAGGTGAATTGCTGTGTTGTCTTTATCAGCTGGAAACAAACTGATTCTGAATGAGGTAAAGCTAGCTGGAAGCCTAGGACTGACTCTCTGTGTTTTCACTTTCTCGTCTTAGAGGAAGTCTAAGACACTAAGAAAAACAAAATAATTGTCTTTGTTTCTGCTGTTTTCTTTGAAGGTTGGGCGAACTTCAGAAAGCCTG
Source organism: Centrocercus urophasianus (assembly GCF_019232065.1). Lineage (NCBI taxonomy): Eukaryota > Metazoa > Chordata > Aves > Galliformes > Phasianidae > Centrocercus > Centrocercus urophasianus. The sequence goes on from NW_024884586.1 coordinate 3,013,033, forward strand.
GTGTTACATTTGTGCACAAATGTACCTGTACATTCTTGAACAAGATCAGTATTCTCTGTAACCTCATGCTTGCAGTAGACAGAATTGGCTGACTGAGAGCAATAGGGCTGCATATTTAGAAGGGCTGCTCCTGGGATGTTCTAATCTTTCCTTCATTTTCTGCAAGCTACTTTCAGTTCTCCCAGTGAGAACAACAGTTCTCGCTGTTTCCTCTCATCTGCTGTCTTCATTTCATGGTGACATGAAGAGACTTTCTACGGCATAAAATGTGAAATGCAAAATGATGTATTCTGAGCAGCACACACTGGATGCAAGTGTGATACCTTTAGTTGCAACAAGAACCTTGAAATGAATGCATTGTCATTCTGCAGCCCAGGGGCTCATTAGGGCTAATCACTGATCTCTGTTCTGCCTTTGCATCTTTGACCTAGTTGCTCTGCTGAACTTAACACAGTTGCTAGTGAGACACAAAGCAGACCCTTGGCGCAGCCCTGATCACAGAGCAGGGAGAGATCTGGCGACTTTCACACAAATCCTTCATAATTAAGGCTTCCGGTCTGGGGTTTAAACTTCTTTCTCTTAAAAGCCTGAGAGGCGCTTTTCTTTATTTTTCAGGCTGAAAGTTAACCTTCTGCTGGTGGAGGCAGAGTCCCCTGATGGTACGAGCTGCCAGCAGACCTGGGAGAGGCAGGTGCTCTTTTTGTTCCTGCTGCAGGATTTGCAAATGCGCTTCCCAGTTTTTCCTCAGTTTCACGTGACAACAACAGCAGCTAGTGGAGTGTTGCACAGATGGCTGTACTCCAGTGGCAGCTCTCATTCTGAGTTCAATGTTCATAGCATTAATCCTCTCTGCCTGCTGGGAGACGAACTGCCGTACAAAAGGGCTGTTCAAAGGAGTCCCATTTCTCCATTCAGTCAGAGATAGAGTTCCCCTCCTGAAGAGCTTTTTTCGTTTTGTTTTTGTCTTTCCCCCCATCCTGTTGCAGTTTGACAAGATGATGAATCAGAGGCGAGAACTTCTGCCAATGGCAAGAGCTCAATTTGGCATCCCTTGTTCAGCTGGCATCCAAAGGGTACAAGCCATCAAATTATCCTGAGCTCCTGGTCCAGCTGAGCCTGTTAGCATATGGCCAGAACACCCTTCCCTGCCTTGAAACATGCTTGAAAGCTGAAAGACATCACTAAACATTTACCACAGTAGGGACATGCTGGGGACAGTTGGACATTTCTGACAGTAAAAAATGTGTTCCCTACAGTGCTCTTTCATACCTCCTTAGTAGAGTGCAAAAAGCAATTTGAAAGCTGCAGCAGTATGGAAACATTGTGCAGTTGCACAATTGATGTTCACATGTTTCGGTCTCACACAGGCTCATGTAGACCATCTATTATTAATTTTAGAAGGAGAATAGCTAACTGCTGATAAATTTGAATAGAGTATTCCAGAGAGAGCTGTTTTATGGATGAGTTATCAAGAGTGGCAAGCCAAGAAAACTGACTGAAGTTACACAGAAAATCTGATGTAGAACACAATCATGTTTATCCAAAAGATTTGTAGGCACAAAAACATCTTCAAATGGCCCTGCTGTCAACATGTCCAAACTTGTGCTGGGTTAGGTGACAAGCTGCATAGCTCAGTCTCCTGTACTCTTCACCTAGCATTTCCCAAGGAGCTCCCTGGGGTGTCCTGGGATGTTGTCATTGCAATGGGGATGTATCATCACAATTTGGCCCTCAGAAGCTTGCCTCGAAGTATTTCCAGGTGACTTGTTATAGTGCTTGCTTTTGAAAAAAGTCTCGTTGGCTTCAGAGGGAAGAGTGGAAAAGCATTTTTGGATGCTGAATATGCTTTGTTTAATCAGCTGATTATCTGGATTAGAAATTCTGTTGTGCATCAGATTGGATTTCACCATTGCACTGACCCTCCTATGCTCTTGCTTGGGGCAGCAGATTGGCTTTTGGGAACATATGAAATCCAAAGGGCAAACACTGTTTTTTCAGTGCAACTCTTTTATTAGTAACAGCACATTACAGTAGGTTGCAAGAGGAGCGGTTTCACCCCCTGGACATGCACAAGCAGCTGTCTGGCCAACCCTTTAATTTCCCGTGGAAAGCACTGTCCTTGTAATGCTGCCTGTAAGCAAGACACTGCTCCCCAGCATGGGAAGCACAGCTCCTGCTAGAGGCTCTTTCCCTGACCTGAGGCTTAGGCAGGGAAAGAGAGTCACTCCTGTCCCTGGATCTGCTAGAGGTGATCTGTGCAGATCTTCCCTCTCCAACAGCAATGTGCCTCTGATCTGACACTGTCCTGGAACTGTTCTGTCTGCCTCTGCTCGTGATGCTCTGTGAGACGGGAATTGCAAAAGGTGAAAAGGTTGAACTGTTCCCCAAGTTGCTGTGGGCTGGGAGGAGACTGCGTGTTTTTCAGGGTAGAGAACTTGTGTCTGTGGGAGTGATCTGGTGATGCCCTGGGCAGAAACTCTTCTCCTGTGAACTAGGCCAGAGCTGTCATGGCATGGAGGTGCTCCTGAAATGGCTTTGCAGCTGATGTCCTTGCAGACCCTATCACTGTGTACTGACTCTGCCTTTCTCCTGATCACTTTGTTCCTTGGGATCATGGAAGTGTTTGAAACGGTAACACTGACAGTGGGGCCTTTTTTCTTTCTAGCCAGCAATTGAGTCCAGGTTCCTCTTATAACTGAACTCCCTCTGAAAAAGAGATTTGTTGCATGCAAAGACTGTTTGGAGACAGATGCTGAAACCTAATGTGATTTGAATTGCTTTAAGTCTACACACTTGGAGCTGCGTGTTGTGAGGGGATTGCTCTACCAGCTGATTGTGTACAGGACCCCATCAGCAAGTATAATCTCTTCTGTGCCAGGTGCAGTGAATAGTGTAATACACTGTCAAATTTGGCATTTGTATTAAAATTTGCTTTCCTCTGCTATGGAGGTATTATCCAGTTTTCTGCTCAGATGCATCAAGAGCCAGGGTCCCTGCTGTGTTTTATTTAGTATTGGCTGACATGCGTGGACAGTAGAAAACAAATGTAAACACAAATCAGTGCTATGCGGTACAAAAGCAGAGCGCATTTTTCTGGGGATTTATGAGCATCTGGGAAGAACAGAGCGTCTGGGGGCATCCTGAGATTGCAATCTGCAGCATCTTGTTGGCAGAGCCCAGCACAGTTCTTGCGCAGCTGATAGCTCTGTTAGTGTGTGTGTATGTATCTATTGTACAAGTAAGGCCAGATCTTCAGGGAGAGGAAGATGAAGCCAGAGAGTTATGCTGAAGGCTTCCATAATTTTTCTGGCAAATCCATGCATCTTGTGTATGGCAGATGGATTATGAAGTGGTCATTTATCTGGAGGATTCAGGTGTTGTTGCTCTGGCCAGGCTGTGTGATGTCCTGAAATCCAGAACAAAAGGATAGATTCGTTGTTCTTCATCTGATGAAAATTTTTATGATCCCTCACTGCAAGAAAGACATTGAACCCTGGAGCATGCTCAGAGAAGGACAATGAAGCTGTGAGGGGTCTTGAGCATAAGTCTTATGAGGAGCACCTGAAAGAACTGGGATTGCTTAGTCTGGAGAAGAAGAGGCTCAGGGGAGAACTTATCTTTCTCTACAACAGCCTGAAAGGAGGTTGTGGTGAAGTGGTGGTCAGCCACTTCTCCTGTGTAGCTAGAAATAGGATGAGAGGGAATGGCCTCAAATTGTGCCAGGGAAGATTCAGATTGGATGTTAGGAAATACTTGTCCTGGAGAGTGGTCAGGCATTGGAATGGGCTGCCCAGGGAGGTGGTGGAATCACTGTCCTTGGAGGCATTCAAAAAACATTTAGATGTTGTACTGAGGGATGTGGTTTAGTGGGGAATATTGGTGATAGTACTAGATGATCTTGGAGGTCTTATTTGACTGTAGTCATTCTGTAATTCTATGATTTCCACACTTGCTTACAATCTGATTTAAAAGCAAGAAAAACAATCACATCCTTGCAAACAGGGAATTCTGTAAAATATATATGTATATTTTTGGAAACACAGACACATAGTGTTCCCAAAATGAAGTGGTTCAGGACTGTTGCAGTGGCTGGGAGAAACTAAGAGCCTGCTTGACTGTTTAGCTGCTGCCACCAGAAAACAGGAGTGGCAAATTCATCAGCTTGGACAGATTGCCCTAATGACAGTGGCTTATTAATGTCTACCATATCAGTTATGTTTCTGTGGCAGCCTCAGGTCTGACAAATATGATAGAGCTGTCTTTTATCAGCAAATCCTCTAGCAAATCCCTTGCTGGCCCTAGTCAGGAAACCATATGGATAAGAAAATTATTGTTCCTGATCTTTGTTATTGACTGGTTCTGTTCTTTGTGTATGAACCAGCCAGTTGGGACTGGTTGCATTCCTCTGTAATTTGCTGTGTGTGTGACTGAGCCAGTGATGAACAAATACCTTTCATCATTTGTTAAGAAGTTTTATTCATTGTTTTAGCAACCAAGGAAATGTTGAAGGTCAGACTGAGCCCTTGGGGAAAATGAGTGGAAGCCTTGGTTTCTGACGACAACAGGACACCTTTGAATTTAACTGACTTTTTGCAGAGGAGATGTGGAGTTTGCATAGGTATATTGGCCAGGGTTGAAACTTTTTCTGTTGCTGGTTGGTTTTTGTTTGTTTTGTAAGGGTGACTGCAGGAGAGTTTTATTTATATTTATCCTATGATCTTCCCCTTCCAAATTCCTCTCTGAATGCTACAAGATGAAGCAGTATGCAACTGTGTTATCTGTAGGTCATCTATTAGTACGTGATATGACAAATCATATAAAAAGAATAGTAGACTTTAAAAAATCTTTTTATAACCAATTTTGAAATCTAGAATGATTTCCAATATAAATGTTGGATATCCTTCAGCAGGGAAGAGAAAAGGAAGATAGTAACTGAATAAATTAGATAATCTGATAAAAATAACAGTAAAAAATAAAATAATAAGAAGGGCCTCAGAGAATGATTTGGATTGGAAGGGACTTTAAACACCAATCAATTCCAACTTTCCTGCCATGGACAGGGACATCTCCCACTAGATCAGGTTGCCTGAAGCCCCATCCAACCTGACCTTGAACATTTCTGGGAATGGAACATCCACAGCTTCTGTCAGCCTGATCCAGTACCTCACCACTCTCACGATGAATAATTTCTTCCTTATGTCTAACTTAAACCTATCCTTTTGTAAATTCAAAGCTGTTCCCCCTTGTCCTATCACTACACTCTCCAATAAAGAATCCCTTACCTGTAGGACTCCTTTAATTACTGTAAGGCTGCTATGAGGTCTCTGTGGAGATTGCTCTTCCCTAGGTTTGACAGCCCCAACATTCTCAGCTTTTCTTCATAGAGGATATTCTCCAGACAATAGATCTATGATGTATGCAAAACAGCAGGTCAGGTGTAAGAAAACCGAGTCTCCATTTAAGTGGCTATACAGACTTCTTTTTCTTTCTCTCTCGGTAAAAAAGAAGGTGGATATATCCAAGTGGATGTTCAGTATAGTGCATTCAGTTCTGTTCTGTATCGGAAGGCTGTTAGTAGATGGGAAATAAATTGCCCCTATTTCCAGCTTTGGGAAATATGTGAAAACAAATGATCTGGAGGGAAATTGATGTGCGTGGCTATGACAAGATGAGAAAAGGAAAGGCTTGCCTTTTAAAAATAATTGAGTAGTTTGATCTCGCTCAACTGATGATTCATAGAAATGAATTTTGGCTGTCTTAACAGAAGCTTTTGTAGAAGCAATAGGAAATAGGTGGCTGAAAATGCACAAAAGTTCTTTTGGCACACTGCTTTCTGAAATAGAGGGTAAAGCTCTTTCTGATGGCATTATAGTTGCCATGATCTTTAGTTAAGTTAAAAGCATTGAATTTATTTATTTATTTATGTATTTATGTATACATTTATTTATTTACCTTAGCGACAAATAAAGCAGGGCAGAATTGTCAGCCATCCTTTAAAACAGTTGTCCAGTGTCAACTAGGTAGAGTTGTGCAACTTGAAGGGATCTAGATTGATTTGCCCAACCTAGACAGGTTGCCCAAGGAGGCTGTGGATGCCCCATCCCTGGAGGCATTCAAGGCCAGGCTGGATGTGGCTCTGGGCAGCCTGGTCTGGTGGTTGGCGACCTGCACAAAGCAGATGATCATTGTGGTCCTTTTCAACCCGAGCCATTCTATGATTTACTGTATGTATAATTGGATGACCAAGTCAGTAGAACATAACAACGCTATGTTAAGGAGATGTAGCCGTGGTGGTTTTTCACTGGACAAAATGCATGCTTTTAAGTCATTAATGGAACAGGTTGAACTTCATGGGCTGAAACTATTACTAAGTTAGTTGATTTTAGAGGCTTTGGCCTCTTTCCTCCCTTCCTCCTCCCCCCCATCCTGGCATCATATACTTCTTCCTATCTTACTGAATGCAGAGACATATTGGTTAAAATATTGTCAGATCTCTTGCAATTTTTGGTGTTTTGTTTTTACTAGAGAAATATTTGAAGTCACCATGTAGAAAAATGGAGACAAATACTGCAAAAAGCAGTGAATCTATAGGTTGAAACTATTATACCGACCAATGCAGTTGGATGCTGATTTCTCTTGAAGTTGGACATCAGAGTGGGTCCTCCCAGAGGGTCTAAAAATTTCTCTTGTGTAAGTGATCTGGTATCTTTGTGGCATATCTCAGCTGCAAAACTTGTTGGGGAGAGAGCACTGGTTATTTATTCTGGGTTTTGGAGTTGTCAGGGAGCATTACTGTCATACTACACAGGAGTAAGAGAGCTTGTGTGCTGCATAGACAGTCATGGTGAGCTACAAGCAGAGCTGAAGTACAGTTGAGATCCAATGCCCACTTCTACTGTTGCTAGCAGAAGAACTTCTCTGATGCCTTTCCAGCTTAAATGGTTGGAACTGTGTACACACAGTAGGTTTCCTTTCATTTTAGTCCTGCGGTACATAACTGGACTTGCTTCTTTGTGTCTGTGCAGTTGGATTCTGCTGTGTATTTTCACTGTGGATGATCATGGCTGAGAAGCCTGCTAGTCTCCATTGGTCTTGACAGGGAAAAATACTAGGGATATAACTTTGAAACTGAAAAGTGCTGCACTATAATAAATTGTGGCTCTCTGGTTGAACATGAGGATAAAATTTATTCCAGACCTGTGTTTGAGTGGAAGAGTTTATGAATGGAACTGCAGCCCCTGGGCTGTATTTCAGCATTAGTCTCTAGCTTGGATTTGTGCTATTTCCAACATCGACAAGGATACGTGTTTTAAAAGCTTTCATTCTTCCACTTTTAAGATTATTCAAATGTAAAGTCTGTTATGCTGCAGATGGCTGTAGAGTATATTCCATGAGAAAAACATTTTGGTTTTGTAAAGAAGCAGGTTAATAACTGTTTCCTGAAACGCATGTATTAAAAATGGCTCTATACTTAGTTGAAGGAGAACTCGCTCATGCTCAGAGGAGTCACAGTAGTGTTTCTGCTTTACCTCCATTTCTCACTGTTCATGTCTTGTTCTGAGGTGATCAGCTGTGCCTCAGCTCTTTCACCTGTCAGACAGGTAGAACTCCACTAGGCAGCCTCACCGCCCTGTATGTTGCTTGTTATCATCTCATCAGAAGCTTAAATGGAAGACACAATCTGTAGTAAGTACCAGTTTTTATTGCTTCCATTCAGATGGCAAAGCTGGAATACAGTAATGTCTTAGTTATTCAAGAAACAAACAAAATAGAAGATGCTTAGGTAGCATGTGTTAGGAAACTGGGAGCCTTGGACTGATATGTGAACTTTCTAGCCCCTGAGCAGATAAATAGCAGCTGGGAAAAATAAATGCTTTAAGAAGAAGTAGCCAAAACCTGCTGTCAGTTACCATACTGTGGTTTCTCCTTCTGCCTACAACTGTTTATTCTCAGATAGATTGTGTTATAATATTGACAGAGACAAAAACAGTGTGCAAAACACCAAACAGAAAAGAAAAGCTTAGACAAAAATTTTGAGGTGTGATTTTTTACATCTGTTAACTGGCAAGTTTTTTGGTTTTTTTCTTTCTCACAAACATTTAAGGATGAGGAACTACTGTAGCTGGCTGGGAAAACATAAATTGTGTTTTTAAGGGTATTTTTGTCTGTCTTCATTCTTTCTGGTGAGTCGCAATCTTAAATCTAAAACTTATTCTTTGAATTAATGAACTTATTCTCTAAATAACAGCATACAGAGTTTGGACTAAAAGCTGAGGCAAGGTCTGGAGTTTCCAGAAGTTAGGGACACAACAACCATCAGGAACTGATTCTTCAGAACCAACTCAAAATGATATCTCACTATAAAAAAACCCTGAAGAAAATGAGAGTGACAAGAATCAGAAAACAAGCAAACAACAATTTAGACTGAAAACAACGTTGCTGCAAGAACTAGGGATTCTGTGAAATGATGGAACAAGCTACATTTACTGCACTGGCAGATCCTTTGAGTCCCTTGTTTCCTATGAAGAAGGATCACTTACACCCTTCCCTTTCAACTTTTGACTGTGACAAATTTTGTGGGTTTTTTTTCAACTTCAGTTCAAGTTCGCTTAATAGCCTTCACTGGTAAAGATATGTGCAGATAGCAATGAGCAAAAAGATGTTGCAAATGTTTGTTTTTTTCACTCTGAATATTGCTACGCAATTTGGATAAATCATGAAAATCAACATGATTGGAAACTCTTTTAAAAGAACAAGAATGTTCTTTTAAAACAGAGATTAGGAATCTTGGTCAAATAAATTAGTTGTGGTATTTTAAAATTCTTTTACTTCCAAATCATTAGATGAAACAATTATCTGTCCATACATTTTGTTTTCTAGTTTCCTAAAATACCGATGTAAATATTTCTATTTTATCCTGTTCTGTTCATAAACACTGACTTTTGACTTAGACTCCTATTTTCCAAACAAAATGTTTAACCATACGTTGTCTTCTTCTGACACTTGTGCTTAGGAGTCTGTTTGCTTTCTGAGAAATGAGTGCCATAGGTTTTTGTTTTCTTTTTTTTTTTTTTCCTGTTTTTAGTGCTCAAAGAGAACTTCAGTTTTTATCTCCTCAGCCCTAAAAATTCCCCATTTTGCACATGCTCTAGTGGATTACTCGGGACTTTGATGAGAGGTACAACGTGAAGCAACTGAGACTCAAAGTGCTGATGAACTTTTGAAGATATCTGTGCAGGAAATTGGAGCTTGGTTTAGACTATCAGTGTCAAATTCTCTGTCATGTCCTTCAGACTGTAAACATGATGAGCTACCAGTCTATCTTTTACATCTACATGATGCAGACATGCTGATGTTTCTACAGCCAACTCTCTAATCCATTCACAATGTATCCTTAGCTAGACCCTAGCTCACCTTCCTTGCTTTCTTCATCTTTGCATGGAACTATTCATCTCTATGTGGCCCTGAATGAGGGTGTGCATTAAAATACCACTTATGGGCTAAGATAAAGTCACAAATTGCTCGGTCAATTTGAAGAGAACCTTGGATCTCTTCATTCAGTGTTCAAGTTCTTCTCCAGCTCCTGTGATTTGTTGTTGTTGTTTGCAGTATATAGTAGTAGATAAAATAAGTAAAAGTTTATAGACTTCTTTGTTTTATGTGAAATAAAGCTTCCTACTAAACTAGAACTGCATAAAGCTCTTTACCTTGGTTTGCCACTGACCTTACCACTGAAGTTTTCAGACAGATTGCTGTGTTAAATCTGCTGTTTGACCCACTGACACTAAAGAGATCTTGTCTAACAGCTGAATGAGTAATAGGGCTTGGCTGCAGCAGAGTAGCTTTGAAAGAAAAGATTTAGCTGGCAAATAGCTTTTATTTCTTCCATGAGAAGAAGAAAAGTTTTGATTGAAATAAATGTGCTGTCCTTAGCATGGGTAAAGTACCTTGTTGACAGTGCTTTGGAAGACTTTTCTATTACATTTTAAGAAGTTGCTTAGGTGTTTCCTCATGTGGACTTTTGCCTCCTCGTTTCCCATCTCTTCTCTTTGGACATTCAGTTGTGTGATTTTTCAGAAAAGATGCATGTATTAAATTACATGCATTAGAAGTAACCCTGTTGTCCCTTGTAAGAAGTGCATTTCCTTCTTGATGCCTGAAAACTTTCTGTGAGGTAGGAGTGAATGACAAATATTGAGAAGTGGGAAGCTGAGTGGATATTCCATTAAAGGTGCATGTACATCCTAGGCTTACTGCCTATTTTGATACTTCTACATTGAATGTATTGTCTGGTTAAAGCAGATAATTCACTAATTTAGCAGATTAAGCACTTTATATCAGCTGTACTGAGGGTGATTCATCTTTTGAAAAGCACCTAAATGATTCATGCGGTTGTGAACTATTGACTTTCAGTGATACTTAAGCTCTGAAGTACACAGACTCTTTGAGGGCATAGAGGATAAGACTTCTGTCATGTTTCTGAGAAATGTACAAAGATAGTGTTTGGGAGTTGCCTGGATGAGCCAAGTTTGGAAGTCAGTTTTGTTTTGACAGGAGATGTGCTATACACCAAAGCACAGGAGTGAGGAGGAGATCAAAGCAGGAGTGAAGGGCTGGAACAAGTAGGAACATGGCTCTGCTTCACCTGAAGGCAGTTATGTGCCTCTATGCATTCCCTTGATGCAGAGCTGCTTTACTTCTGGGTTGTTAATCTGTCCTTAGTGAGGTTCCTGACAACAAAGTCCATTTGGTGCTTTGCGAAACTGACTTTGAACAGTGAACACACAGATTCTGTGCTGTGTATATCAGCCAGTCAATGTCTTCAAAGGGCCATTTTTCTCTCTTTTCTATTGGGGAGCATCTTTGCACCTCTTACATAGCATTGAAAATGAGTGCTTGTTCTAGCACCTGCACAGCACTTAAGTACATGAAATGCAGAAAAAGCTCTCTTCTCTAAAAATTATATGTAGAGAAAGGGTGAGATGAATAATTTTAGCAAACCGAAATAGAAAACACTGAATACATTATTGTGCATAATTCTTCTCACTTGTAGGCTGAAGTACTGTCATGCAGAATTGTAGCCATAGTTAGTATCCAAAAGAACTCTTTGTCAACGGAGTCTGTTTTCAGCTACGTTATTCATAAGTTTCATTCCTCCTTCCAGCTGTTTCCACAAATTGAAAGACTTCATTTCAGTTTATGGATGCTATTTCTCCGTTGTTCATGCCCACAGCTATTTTCCATGCCCAAATATCTTTCCTGCATGTGCCCCTCCCCAAAGAAAAGAAATGCAGACCCTATGAAAGAAGCCAAGTAGAGTGATTCTTTGAGAAGAAAGTCCAAAATGACACAGTGTTGTAGCTGACATCTGGAGAAGTTCAACAGATTTTCTTTTTCTGCTGTGCCTCTGTGGCTGGGTGAGGATATTGGGCACAGAGCAGAATGTAGGGTGGTTACATTACCAAAGGGTTCTCATTTTTGTATTGTGGCTTGAGTTTTCTCATTAAAACTGTAAGGACCAAAGCTTGCTTCTGAAAGAGCTGAAGGGAGCAGTTGCTTGATGTTCTGGTAGTACAGCTACAATTGGAGGAGAATTTGTTGCTCAGAGCAACTCCAACTGTACTGGCTTTTTAATAGGAAGACTGGTCAAATGGTTAAGAAAATACAGATGTCTGGATAATGCCTTGAAATTGTGCCATAAAATTAAGCTACAGTTTGAAAAAATACAAAGCCTTCCAACTTGAAACTGTCTTCACGCGTGTATTTTCTTTAGAGCCGCACCTGAATGTGGAGATGTGAAGATTCAGCTAAACTGGATTTAGTGTTTTTCATACCTCTAAATTTTCCAAGATCAGAAAAAGTATCCACAGCAAAGCAGTTGCCTCCTAAAATGCAGGATAGAGAAAACCTCTTGAATATGGATGTCCAACTGTGAATTCTTCCTTCAGGTTAAACAGGAGAAGATTTGTCTGGATAGGAGTTCAGATTGTTGCAGAAAGAAAAACCAGAAAATAGATGTAATTATTCTATGGAGAAACCATTAAAAAGTTCACAGGTTTTTATCTACCTTTTGGTGGATGAGGATTGAGTTTTGAGTAAATCCTGGCCAAGTCTGTGGTATCAACTGGAAGCCACGTGGAATTTGGTAATACAGACATCATGCCAGATGAAACTCCTTCATTTCTGTTCTGAATGTTTAGATGTTTTTATTAATCAAACCCAGGGAAAAATGTGCTCGCGTGAAGTTTTAACTAAAGAGTTTTTGCATAATGGACTTTATGAGGCCTTGTTTTTTTATTTTTTATTTTTTTTTTTAATAGCAGGCATTATTGATGCTTGCTTATGCTTTATTCTAGCTAATTCACTTACTGGAAGGCAGGTTTTGTTTGTGAAGGTTATTAAATTACGTATTGCAGTATTGTGCATATATAGTTGTACAAAACCAAACAAACCTTTGTATCTGTAATAACTTGACCACGTGTAGGTGCACAGTTTGAGTTCTCTACTTACTGGTCTTAGACGTATATACGAGTGAAATGAAGGAGGAGCAGTGAAAGAATAGGAGACAGGAGGGAAGTATGAGATATGATTTCATTTCTGATATCATTCTCCATGAACACTAGCAGATGAGTCTGAAACTACATTTTAGGTGATAACTACATGAACATAAACACTATGAAAAAAGATAGTTTAGGTTCTCTAAGTTGTCTATAACAAAAATCTGGACATTTCTGTTTGTTGATGTGTTGGGAGTAGACTGTAATTCTGAAAGTTGGGTTGATGTACTTTTCTAGAACAACAATGCTTTCAAAGATGCAAGAAAATTATTCCTGTTTAGCGAGCAGATTCAAATTCGATATCTACACTTCTCAGATTAAATCCATAAGAAAGAAGAAATGGAACACAAATGACAGCCTCAGTGTCAGGCATGTATGAAGCTACCAGCTGAACGTTTATTCCAGTGTGTACTCCGATGAGATGGGGAAAGTTTGAGTCAAACTTTTCTAGGGGTTTATTCCCTTTTTGAACGAGAGTTTTCTTGTGTTCGGATAATTGTTTTTACACCATGAAGACCATAGAAAGATATATTTCCATATGGATGCTATGCCAAATTTACCCTGTGGCATGTGGAATGCTCTCTGTTTGGTGAGAAGCCAAAACATTCTCTGTAAGGGAAAAGAGGATGAAATTGTATCTGATCTGAGTGCTGATCTGGGTCCCTCAGGCTTATCCTGCGGCTGTTTCTATGTCAAAAAGGCAACACTGGATATGCCTTTTCAATGAGATCATTGCAAAATGAAATTGCTACTAAATTATATTTTACTCACAGTTTTGAGTTGAGTAAGTAGTATGAAAATTAGTGCTAAAATTTAAATAGAAGTACTGGTGCTGGACTGATGCTCCAGATGCTGACTGGATAGAATTAATCATTTCATGCAAATATTTCAAGTTCACATTAAATGTTTTAATAATGTTAAGCAGAAGTGATTGCACATTACAGCACTGCAGCTGATTTGAAAACAAGAAAGGGGACCCTGCTCCTTAATGCTCTGGCTACTTGTTCTTTCCAAACACGCTCAGCTGAGCGGAATGGAGAAGGGTTGTGCTTTCTTCTTTATATGTTTCTGAAGCTGTGTGCCACCTTGTGCTGATTGGCAGTAGAACTATCTTCCTTTCCTATTGCAAGCAAAGAAGTGAGATTTGAGAAGTTGCAATCACCAGAGGAAGATGTAGTGTGGGAACAGTCTGTAAGAGGCTGCGTGAAGGGGTTTAGGTTGCAGGGATCATGGGCAGCAGTGCCTCTTGAACCACAGATGTGGGCTTTGATCTTCTCCAGCAACAGAATGAAATGGTTAAGTTTTGTAGCAGTTCTTTGCATTGAGTCGGTTCCTGCTCCGCAGTCTGTGAAGACAGACTTTTTCCTTAGCAGGATTCACCAGTACAGTGGTCTATTCAAGCCTGCATCTGGGAAGATAGTTAGTGCCTTCATTTATGGAATTCCTGTCATAGAATTTAAGTACTTTAGAACAGCAACTGGTCTCTTGGGAGGTCTCTAACGTTATGTACGCAGCAGTAGGTAAATAATTTTAATAAAGGGAATGAGAAATTCTTACAAATCACCAATTACTGTCTTGCAGCCTGGAAAGGCTTAAAAGATGTTGGAGATGGTTCGTGGTTGGGTTGTGCATTTCTTTTTACTTTAAAAAGCCTAAAATCTATAAAAATCCCTTCCCTCTTCTCTGCCATTCTGCATGCAGTGTACGTGAGGGCAGAGCTGGTGTGTCTGCATCTGCTGTTCAGTGTCCTTGCTCTGCTGGGAGCTCTTGTTACTGCAGGATGCTCTGATGAACTCTACGTTGGCAGGAGCCACTGGCCATAGCAGTGTTAGGTGCTGCAACCAACTCTGTATGTTAGATGGGTGATTTGTTGCCTCCTACTACAAGGAATATCAAAACAGGTTCAAATGCTTCCAGTTGTTTCACTGTCTAGCAGTTGGAGGCCTAGTGAATGGAGATCTGTAACACTTAGGGTATCTTGTTCAAGATTCCTTTTTGTGCAGGTGATAAAGGTCTGTACTGTGGGAGCTGGCTTTTGTCTAGAGAAAGGTGCCTCTTCTTCTGATGGCTGTTTACACCTGTGATAGACGGGAAGATGCTCTCTGCAGCTTGTAGGTTCTAAAGGAAGAAAACTCATTTACACAGTAGCTGTGACACCACTAAATATAACTGGAGACCGTGGCAAAATTTCATTTGCAATAGATTAAGTTCTTCATCCCTTTAGCTTATAAAAATGTCCCTCCCTAGCAAGAAAGAGCTCTTTCTCTATTGGATTTTACCTGGTATTTTTCACATTTGTGCAGGGCAACCCTTGAAATTCCTTGTATTTCTTCTAATGGCTTTTCAGTGTTGATTCACACTTTCCTTTTTTGTTTTAGTGTGGAAGAGTGAAATTCCAACAAGGCTGACTTAGTGAAAACTGAATTAGTGCTGATGGCTGGAGAGGAACGTAACTTGATCTTCTTTCTACAGCGCTCGAATCAGGAACTGAAATAATTGTTCTAAGACCCTGGTCGAGATGCCAGAAAATGGAGCGATGCTTCTGCCAGATAGTCACCGCAGAAGTGCCAGACATTCCTTCCCTCTTTGGAGCTTAGGACTGTGTGTGTTGGAGAAGGAAAGTACACACAGGCAGCAGGGGTTCACAGTGCTTTTCTCTCTGTGTGCTGAGCATGCAGTGCGGTACCACTGGCAGGCCCCTTAGAGATGTGTGTGAGTGCTGGCAGGGGGTACAGACACAAGGCTCAACTACAGGAGTGTTTTTTTTCTTTATTTTTCTTTTTTCACTGTTGAACAGTGGCATTAGTCACTCTATCACAGGATTTAGCAGAGGATATGAGGTAAAGTCCCCAGAAAAAGGGCTGAAGGGCCCATCACACAGCATGAGAAGCTAGCTCGGTCCCTGAAGGGTTCGTGGCTCACTGGAGGAGATGGTGCTGGCTGCCAACCACTAAGCCCAGCTGCACTGGTTAGTGATTTGTGCTTTTAATTGAAACCATTGCACACTACTATAGCCCTGCCTTGTGGGAGCTGCTGGTGCAATAAATCTTGATTTTTTTCATATTAGAAGGATGTGTACTTTGGGGATTTTAATGTCTCGTGATTGTTTTATTTTTTTTTCTTTCCCCTTTTCTGTTGCTATAGCTACTATGATTTTTGTTAACAAAAGGGATGAGAAGTAGTTTGCTGCGCATAGTTTACATTATTGTGATTCTGATATGACTGCCAGTATTCTCTCTGTCCCTTCCTCTTTCCTGTCCCCCCCCTTGCCTGAGTCAGTTCTCTAAACAAACTGCAGGACTCTGGAAACTGCTGGCCTCCTTCAGTCACCAGAGGGTTATATGTGCTTGGGGATTCAGCTTCTGCCCATGAATTAGAGGCTCAAAAAACTGAGCTTGAGCTTGCGTTTGCATATTTCACGAGCTGTTACCAGCATTTGGTAACTTCCCACATGAGTGGGATCGTGCCCTCTTTGAGGGACATTGGGAGTTCCTGGCTCTTTCAGTGAGGTCTCACATCAGGTTACCACAGTGCTCAGCAGAATATAGCAGATCCATTTTTCTTGAGGTATTTTTGGGAAAATAGAAAGTTTACTCTGTGAGGAAAATACTAGTGATGGAATGAAAGAACATCTCAGTGGGGAAAGATGAGTTTCTTTCTCTGATGAACATGGGTGCAGGCTCAAAGTAGAGGGGAAGAAGGGGCACATATTTCTCTTTCCTTCTTATTGCCTTTTTTTTCCTTCAAAATATCGCTTGATTTCCTTATTTTCCTTTTTTTTTTTTTTCTTCTGATATCATGTTAGCTGTCTTTCATCTCACCTTTATTCTACCAGTATTCGACTCTCTGACATTTGTTTGATCCTCGTCTCTCTTCCCATTTCTTTACAGTCATCTTCCTTGATTTCAGTGGCACAGCTAGGAGGAAAGTAGAGGTTCACTCTTTTTGCTGGCATCATACTCCTCTCCCATTTTTCCTTTCTGTCTTTTGCTGGCATCATACTCCTCTCCCATTTTTTCCTTTCTGTCTTCTCAGTCTTCTGAGATGAGAGCTGGAGCTCTGTCTGCCTGCTTACACCCTGCTGTGGTTCATCATCATGGGAGCACAGGGTTTTTGGGTTTGTTTGGTTTGGCTTAAAAATCTGTAGAGGTTGAAAGAGGGTGTCATTAGCCAGTGGGCTCATAAACACGAAGGGGATCTGAGTCAGAAAACCACTGTGAACAAAACAGGTGCTCATTGCCCCAAGACATGTCAGCTTGCTGGAATGCAGATGCAGCAGACAGAAGGGGATGGCTGTCAGTGACCACAGAACCTGGGGAGTCTTTGCTACTCATGTGTTTATGGTGAGACCTACATGTCTGGGCCCCACCATCTTTAGGAGCAGTTTGAATTTAAAATCTTCTTTGCACCTATCCAGATTCCCTGGGTAACTGCCAAGTGCAAAAGAGGCAGAACCAAGGTTGTTCTCATTTCTTTGTACAAGCTAGAACAATTTTGTCAAATATTTTCTACTTACATCCATGCAATCTCCAGCCAGTTCCTCATCCTCCTGGGGTGCTCTTATATCAACACATTGAGACAGTCCATCCCGCTGAATAGTTACTTCACTTGAAGTGTTAGCACTGACAGCTTAAGTGTCATGGACAGGACCTTCTTGTGGATACTGACTCAGAACAGTAACGCAATTAGTAGGACATACTGATCTGAACTGAAGAGGCGCATAGTAATGCCACATATCAGTTCATGACCTTACTGAGGCTCTATTAGCCAAGACCTTCCACTTCAAACTTAAAACAGTACCTTAAGATAATGTCAAATTGCTTTCTGCTTATGTCAGTGAGTTTGGTACTTTTTCACCGCATAGTATTAGAGATAAATCAAAGGACCTTGAGCTGGTTGGCATCAGTTGTTGTCATCACTTCTACTTAAGACCAGTGTTTTTCAATCCTCCTGACACTTGTGAAGCATCCATGCCACATTCTTCTCCAGATGCTCCTTGCCACCTTCCTCTGAACTAGTTCTCCTGGTGATATCTACACTGGCCAGGAGAGTTAATTATCTTCAGATTGACCTTTGCTGGAGGCTGTAAGCAGGGTCTGGGAGCAGATTCCTGTTCAGATCTCTGTAAAAACGTGGTCTGAGGTTTCCTTCTGTGCCTGTTAGCAACGTTGCGTATTCTCTTCTGCTTAGCAATGGGAGAGCATAGTTAACACATGCTGGATGTTGATCCAGGCCTCTTGCTTTACTGCTCTGGCTTAACAATGAAGTTGCTTTGTTCCTCTATTTATTTACAGCGTGGGCCAACATACCGAAGGTCACCACATCTCTTTGCAAAGCTTGCCTGAACCTGAATATTCAGTGTGATGAGCAGCCTAACCTGCCTCTCTGAATTTCAGGGTAATATTTTCATCAGTCCTTGTTTTATTTCTTTTTATCTTCTTTGTTTACTTTTCCACTTCTTTCCCTCCCCACATTAGCATTTTTGTCTTTCATTTTTCCTTTCTTTTTCAGACTGTTACCTTTTTCTTCTGCATACTTTGTCAGGAGAGGAGAGACAGGATGAGGTACAAATCTGTCTGTCCCTTTTCCCACCCTGTCATCACTGACAGGTGAAGGAAGTGTTGCTGTTGGCATGGTAGAGATAATGCTTGTCTGTGTAGGCACCGTAAGAAAAGCATTTCTGTATCCATCCTGGCCTTTGGTAGGTGTCTTTCTACCTCTTTGCTCTCAGGAAGGGCTCAGCAAAAGGAGTTTGAAGCAAGCAGACTAAAAGAAGTCCAATGGCCTTCTGAAAATGGATGAGCTTTTGAAAGAATCATTTGGTGTGTGCCACCATTCTCAGTACTCAAGTTAAACTCCTTTGATCTCAGTGCTTTTCTTGTGGCAGTTTCCCAATTTGTCACAAGAAGTCTGTTGCAAAATGAAAGATCATTTCAGGGGGTTTCAAACTTTGTTTTCAAACTCTCTAAGTGTAAACTTTCCTGCTGCCTCACAGGGTATGGGAGAGGAAGCTCAAGGGTCCCTTTGCACAGACCTGTTATTCATTTGTAGCTCCTCCTGCTCCTATATAATTCACTGCTTATGTACTTACTCCTAAGTATGCCCTTGTACAAGGTGTTTTGGGAAGGTGTTGCTTACTCTAAACATACTAAGAGCGTCTGCATGAAGAGTTACTGCTGAGTAATTAGTATACTATAAATTATCCACTGCGTACAGACAAGTTCTGATTTGTTTCTGCTTTACAGAGTAGGAATTGGGAAATGAAAATGAAGGGTATTTTTCTACACTGAAAAGTTAATTGTGGTTTAAAGTACTTAATAGTTCAGTATACTAGATCTTGCTGGAGCCACTCTTTGTGCATACTTAAGGCATTCCCAGGTAGCACAGCTCACTTTTAGAGAAGATGTCCATACACAGATGCTGCCAGGAAACAGCCCAACTGACATAACTCAGGCAATTTACCCAGTGTCTCTGGGAAATCCATGGCAAAGTGAAGACTGAGTCCTTTCAAGTTTCTGTGTGACTGCATTAAGATACTCTTCCTCCCATCATATACATTATTCAAACCTTATGCAAGTAATACTACTGCTATTACTTTTGCATTTTGCACTTCAGTTGTGCTCAGAGTGGGAGCCACATGAGTCTGGCAGGAAGGAAGGGAGGTGGGCTAATAGCACTGGAGACAGCAGCTTGCTCTGTTTTATAGCTGTGACCCATGTTTACCTGGCATAATGGTCTAATGAATCAAAATCTTGGAGCAGTTGCAAAGTTGGGATGCTTCTCAGTTGTCCAGCAGACTTCATTGGTTAGTCTTGGGTAAGGAAAGCTCAAAAGTGAAATGATATTCAAGTCCCTTGGTTCCTTCACTGGCAGTTTGTGCTGGCCAGCTTTGAATTGTACTATGATGTTTTTAGGAAGTGGATACGCTCTGTGGAAATGCTGAAGAACAGCCTATTTTGAAAGAATATTTTTTGCAAACTGCTTTTCTCCATTTCTTTCATGTGGTCTTTATCATGCAAATGAAAAAGAACCTTTATGCCTTAAAGCTAATTTACTCTTGCTCCTTAGTACAATTATAATGTTTTTTGTGTCATGAGAACAATTTGCTATTGTGCAAATAATTTTTATTTTTCAATTAGAGGATTATAATTTCATTGAGGAATAGCAACAGGAGCAGGTGAGCTTGTGAGACTTGAATGGGTATTTTCATGTAAATAACTCAAAGATGAAGAGGAAGGACAAAGGAAGAATAATAACGAGGAATGTTTGTCAGACACTATTTATAAGTAGGTTATTTTCATTCAGACAGACATTGCTGCTGCCATTGCTGAAGTGTTGGCGTTGCAGAAACCGAAGTATATATGCCTAGGATTATTTTGTACTAAACCTTTTCTTTCTACAAAATGTGATGACTGGGGGCTTTCAACAAAGAGGTGTTCATAAAGTCTACAATGGGACTTGTTGAAAGGAGTTAACCGATTATGATCGATGCTCAAGTAGAGCAGAAGAAAAAAGTCACTTTTCCCTACAAAAGCCTGATTCAGAACTGAGGCATGAATATATTTTACTTGCTGACGGTACGTGAGAGTAATGCAGATGCTTTGTGTCTAAAACCAGATTTAGTGTTTAAAATCCACATAGAGTTTTTGTTACATTATCTGCACAAATTTCTGCTGCATCCGTGTCTGAGAACAAAATACTTGGATGAATGGTTTTTATCTTTTTCGTCTCTCCTCCTTTTCAAAAAATTCAAAGCAAAAAAATGTAGCACATTTGCAAGGCCTAAATTTTATTTTCCTCCTATGCACACTGGGAATGTGTTTATAATGATTATAGTGCTGTTTATGAAGAGATTTCTGCCTTAAAGAGAAACTTGAAAATGTTGTATACAATACCACTATCTGTAAGTGCACGGGGACATACTAAATACCTTTGGCATTAGCATAAGAGCAAGTTGTTTGGGCTTCATCTTTTCAACTCAATATATTCTTTTAGTTAGATAACATTACAAACTGTCCTTGTGTCTTTCTATTGGTATTTAGTTTGAAGTAGCACATATTTGAAGACATTTTAAGGAACTTGGATGAATGACTGAAAATCAGCTTTAACAGAAGACAAAAAGCATGACTGGTTTGCAGATGAATCAATTCTTTGCACCAGACGGCTGTATGACTGTGAGGGACTAAGAAAGCATGGCTAGCATGAGCATCAGAGAATAGGGCTGCAGCATTTCAGATTGAAACCATTTTAAAGGTTAGTGAGAAGGTGTTTTATGGCTGACTAAGGCTGTGCAAGTTCACAGTGCTGCCTCAATTGCTCTGTCTTCTTACTGGAGCCACAAAGCCATGGCACATGCCTGCCATCAGCCCTGCTGCCCATGTTGCTGTGGAGTTATGTTTCCTCCGAGCTTACAATATTACCATCTAACTGTGCTTTAAGTGTTTTAAATTTTTTCTACCTGATATTTCAAATTAAGATAAGCTTGAACCAGTCAATGTGCTTTTTAAAATACAGGCCTTATCTACTGTATTTAGTGAGAGCTCTTTGACGTACTCCTTTAGCACAGATTGGTAGTGATCATGATGAATTTACTTCTCTGCTGGTATGGCAATAGTTATAATTTATCTAAATTGGAAGGAAGTCTTTATGGGCTACAGACTGGGCTAGATTGTAGCCCAATCTTGGTAGAAAGCAGCTATAGGGGGCTGCAATAGATGTGGCACATATCAGTACATCTTTCACTTGTGTAGAAGGGAATATTCAGTCCAAAAGCTGGATTCAGTCCAGCTTCTTTGACTAAAATCTAATTCTGGTGATGTCTGAGACAGAGCACAAACAAAACATTTATTGGTTCTTTTTAATACTGAAGCAAGTAATATGAAACAAGAGCTCTAAGTTCCAGAGAGTTCTTGTAAATCAGTTCAGAAGTTCTTCAAGTAGAATGTGTCCTTCACAGCCTGAGAAAGTTGATCACCCTAGTATTAGAGAAAATTCCACCCTAAAAGGCTGGTGAACTTGCATTATGCATTGGACTCTTCTATTTTCTTGTCTTCATTCCATTTGGAAGCTGTAGTTACCCCAGCAGTGTTGGTGGTATGAGGAGAGCTTAGCACTTAACTCTTAATTTGGATGTAAGTTTTGGACCTCAATATATGCATCTACAACTAGGTTGCATTAAGACCCATTGTTGGTTGTATCAGTAAATTTCTGTCAGAGGTGTGGTTGTCACCTAGCTGTGAAAGCCTAGCAGAGGGCTGTCAACTTGACTGGAAACAGGCTTTCACTGGGTTATCAGCAGATAAACTTTGATGAGATTATGGAGTTAATTCTAGCTCAAGTATGTGCCTTTTGCAGTGTCAAAATGGTGGGATATTTGACAAACTCTTTTTCTTTGTGTTTGTTATTTGCAAGCATTATTCTCAGCTAGGGACTGGGATATTGGCAGCTGTATGAATGGCCTGATATTGTTTATTTCCCATAGAAATTATGCTAGAACACAGTGCAGCTCAGGCTTGTAGGCTTGTATGCTTTGCTGGGATGTTTCTGAACTCTTTAGGACCAGCCGCAAGGACAGTTTATTTTTTTGTCTTGCAAGAAACCAGTTGGTGTGATTACAGTTAGGTTGTCTTTGTGCTGTAAAAAGAAAACTTGGGATGAGATAGATGAATTAATTCTGAATCTCTTCACACCAGCTCTTGTTGAGCTGCTAATTTAGCTCTCTGTTAGACTGTCTGGTACTGCATTGGTAAACTTACCAGCTCAGAGAACAGGTATACCTGATGCAAGCACATAATCCTTGCAACAGCATTCTTTGGAGTCTCTGTAGAAGCCTCTAAAGGCAGAAATCCTTTAAGATTTAATTGGACTTTCCACTTTATCAAAGCTGACGTGTTGTTCTGGGAGGACATAGTTGTTTTACTGGAAGAGAATAGGCAAACTGTCACAAAGCTAAGTTGCATCTCTTAAATAGAAGTTCAGCTGTAGAACACCTCTTGAAATGGGGGCGAGATTTCCTAAAATGCTCAGAAAAGCAAGTTATCTATTTTAACTGACTTCTTATGCCTGCAGACATTCTGCTGTAGCTACAGCTAAAAAAAAAATTAAGTAGACCAAATCAGTCATTATTAAAATGTATTTCTGAGATTTTGTCTTTATCACAAGGTGCGTTTTCGAAAAAATGTCTTGGTCTTCACAGCCTGCACTGCTCCCTGTTCTCTTGTCAGGTCTCTGCCTTGTGGGGCAGACCAAAACCCATATAACCCCACATTCTCCTGATGAGTGGAATTTTGAGAAGAAAAGCAGTCTGTTTTAAAAAGCTGCAGAACATATACAGATCTCAAGAACCCACGCTGTACTGATAGCATTATCTCGTTTGCAGTACGGATTGGTTTGGTCTGGGACAGTTAAATATAAGATAATCTTTGTAACATGTAAGACAACAAATATTTTGCATCCAGAGAACCGTCACCCACAGACCTTGCTCAGAAGTAACAGCAGAAGGTCAAAGCACACTTGATGCCATTGCTGGACACACACATTTTATTTGTAGAATTTGCAACTGTGTTAATTACAGTGCAAAGAGAGAGAGCTTGGGAGCCTTCTCTCAAAGACTCCCTTCTCAAGTCATTAAGAGCTCTGCATAATCTGCTACTTCTTCTTTGCCACTTTTCAAACCTCATCTGCTCTATGCTGCAGTTTGGATCACAGCAAATGCCTGGTTGAGAGAGCTGTGTCTGCATGAGTGTTGTCTTCTCCTTGTATGAGTTCAGTGCTGGTCAGTAAGCAGCCAAATCTGGATTCTTCTTCATTAAGCTGCCATGTAAACAATGCTCGTGTTCTCACCACTCCAAAACCTGACTTTGAAGGATTTTGTTGTACTCTAAGGACTACTTTATTGGAACTCTATATATTTAATGGAAAATATACCCTGGAAATGAGTGCAAAATATACCCTAGGAATGAGTGCAATAAGTGGAGTGCAGTGAATCTGTTCTAAGTAGGGAAAAGAACCATATGGATAGGAAGAGCTATTAAGTAGAATATTAAAAAAAAACAAAGACACCAAGGAAACACAAAAAAAAGCATGCATGTTTGTTGAGCTGCAAAGTTTCACACAGAAATTGCTTTTCTGCTCCCGTTTTACTAACGGAATGGAAGATAGAGAATATGCATTCCTAAATTGAATTATTCGAAGACATCTATTTATCTAAGATGTGTGAGACATCTGAACTGAAATGTAAATAAGCAGGTTCAATGGGATCCACCTTACACAGGAGAGAACTGTTCTTACAGTGCAAGAACAGATGGCTGGATTGTGTGTAGGAAAATGGAAGAGTTTCTTGAGCCCTCATGGGTTCTCAGATGGTAAAAACAAATACATAAATTCTAGCACCTAAGCTCATTAGATCAGAATCACAGAATTATTTGTGTTGCAAAGGACCTTTAAGATCATCTAGTTCCAGCCCCTCTGCCACAGGCAGGGACACCTCCCAGTAGACCAGGTTGCTCAGAGCCCCATCCAGCCTGGCCTTGAGTGCTTCCAGGGAGGCTGCATCCACAACCTCACTGGGCAACATGTGCCAGTGTCTCACCATCCTCACAGTAAAGAATTTCTTCCTGATTTCTAGTCTAAATCCACCCTTTTCCTCTTACCACTAGAGGCTGAAATACGAGTTATGGCTAATTAAGGGTTTAACAGTCATTCTTTGGTTTCACAAATAAATCAAGATACTTGACTTTTTAGGCCAGTGTAGTTAGCTGGTACACTAGGCAGCGCAGAAGCCGTGTGACATGACTATTTTTGGATTTGTTTTTTAACAGTATGTCATAATTCTTGGGAGTGTTTTTTCATTGCTTCATGAAGAATAAAATATAAATATTATGATGGTGAATGCTCTCACATAAACCCAAGGGATGTGATTCTTACCAAAAAAGTGATTCATATAAACTTACAGGACTGTCAGACTCATTAAAAAGCCCTGAAAGAACATGATTGTTAAATGGTTTGGTTCCATTTTTTTTTCCCCTGCCTTTTGGCTTTGAGATTTTGTTGTTTATGTAAGACTTTAAATTATTGAGTGCTTTTAGCTACACTTCTAAGTACTTCAATAAATTATTGAAAAGTTTTCTGCCATGTTATTTGGATATTTGGATTTTCTCTGCTTATGCTGGAATAATACCAACATCACCTGCAGCAAAATGCTCATGAGAAATGAACATCAAAGGAAAATTACATAGAAAAATCTTTACTGTGTACAACAAACTCCACTCCACTGCATGGAGAGAAACATACATATCTCTAAGTGGATGTATCTTGTGAAATGTTACTTTAGGATTCCCATTTTGCTGAAAACAAACCCGTTTGTCGTATTTAATATTCAAGTTATCTTTGAAATGTGGAGTTAACTTGATATTTTTGAATATATAGAGTATTTATATATAAATATGTAGACCACAGTGGTTATATCAAACTGCTGGAAAGCTGAAATTTGAGAAGTGCAAAGGTTCCATAAAAATCGTACAATTTGATGTAAATGTATGCTTGCTTTTTTTCCTTTTGATCTTGGGTGTGGGAAAAATGCAAGATGGATGACTTCTAGTGTGCTTTTATGCTGTTTCCTATCTTTTATGAGTGCCAGATCAGTATCCTAATTTTAGGGTCCTGTAAGCTTTTTTGGTCTTCGACAGAAAAGCAAGTCTTGCAAAATGACTGTAACATATGCCTGCTAACAGTCATTTACCTTATGCCACACTTGTATGTCTTATTTTTCTCACCTTGACTGCTAATAATTTCTTTAGATTTAATGCAGTCAAAGCAATGAACATGTGAGTGGAAACATTAGAAAATCTCCCAGTTCCCTATAGAGTGTACAGTCCTAGAAAGTTTGACCAACATCAGAGGCTTTTCTTTCTTTTCCCAGGCAAGTCCTTTTCCAGCCAGAACAGGCAGTCCTTTACAGCCTTGCAATCTTGATAATAAATCAGTAAAACTGCGACACTGGAGGAATTTGGGGAGTTTCAGTATAAGAAAAAAAAATAAAAAAAATTGTTACCAACTGGAAAGAAAGTCTCCATGCACTCTGGGAACACTGAAACACACAAGAACACCGGAGATGGATAAGTAGATCTGGAATCTGTAGTCGGTGTACTTAACTCTGCATTTAGAACTGTAATCACCAGATTTTCTGACCCAATTTGTGGCAGAACTGTTTGTAATGGAGTGGTTAAGAGAATGTCCTTCTAAGTGCAACGGGTGTGTTTGTACAAGGATTTTGTGTGTTGTCAATACCCAGCTTGCTTTTCAGCATCACATTGCAGTTGGCTTCTCAAGCTGTCTGGACTTACTGTGGGTTTGAGTAAACAAGATGTTTTGTAACACTCCTTATTTTTGCATTAACTATATCATTAATGGTTGTAAAAATTGGTAGTTCTGGTCAGCCCCAGGAAGGCAGAACTTCAAATCGCAGTACGTATTTTAGCCTACAAGTGAAGGAGTATCTCAAGTCACTAGGAAAGTATTGCCGGAGCCTAGAATCCTTGTAACATCAGGTGGAATAAGTTCTCTCTCATTTATTTCATGATAGACTCAAGACAAGTAAAGATGCTTTCATTTCTCTTTTTTTGCAAAGTATTTAAGTGATTACAATGACAGAGGAGATTACTAAAAAGAGCAGCACTCTACAGAAGAGAAATGTGAGATACAGTTAGCAGTGAGGTATAGTGGCAAATGTTACTACTTTCACATCCTTGGGGCTATGTTCTAGCCCACATCCATAGCGTAACATTCTCCCTACCTTCCCTACCTGCTCAGCACAACATCTCTATTGAGGTAGTGGGGTTTGGGCGAAATGTATTTTGATCTTGAGCTGTTCCATAGCAAATTTGCAGCAGTGTTACAGCAGTAAGGCTTGTCATTTGGGAGCATAGTTCTTCATTCACTGCCCTTCCTTTCTTATGTATGTGAGGGACCTTGAGAAGGTAATGCCTTCTCTCTGCATTTATCTCGGAGATTTTTGTTCTAGATTTTTTTTCCCCTCAAGTTCTCCTTCCAAACCTCTTTACTAATAAGAATGAATCCTAAAGTTCTGTTTACTGTTTTTATACCTTTTGTGTGAATTCACTCGCAAAGGCTTCTCTATATTGTCTGCCATCTGCGTCTTGGCTTTCTTCCATGCATCTGGTATTCCTTTTGCCTCTTAGTTGTACAGAAGAGCAAACAATATTTATGTGCTTCTGACAGCTTTTTAGTTTCTCTTTTTGAGATGACCATTAGTCAGGAGTTGGTGAAGTCAGGAAGACACTAATGCTCCCTTGTAATGGGAATTCTAGAATGCGTGACTGGTAATGTAGGGTCTTCAACATGACCAAAATTTAATTTAGAGCTTTTGATTTGTTACCAATTCTCGTGCCTTACTAGGGAAAAGTAGAATTCAGTAATGACTCTTTATATTATCTGAGGCCTTTAGCCAGTAGAAGGCAATTTTATTTAAACAGTCTTGTGGCTAATAGAAGGAATAGGCTAGAAACCTTCTGTAGACATTTTCATGTCACAAGCAGATCTGAAAACTATATTCAACCTTATTGCTATTGA
Source organism: Centrocercus urophasianus (assembly GCF_019232065.1). NCBI lineage: Eukaryota > Metazoa > Chordata > Aves > Galliformes > Phasianidae > Centrocercus > Centrocercus urophasianus. The sequence continues at coordinate 3,040,179 of NW_024884586.1, forward strand.
ATATATTTCACTGTTTGAAATTATTTTTGTAATATTCATGCACCTATACTTTAGAATTATGAAAAAAAATTCTTCCTTCAATTTAGAAGCTTTTGTGTGACTGGAAGCCAGATATAACTATATTACTAGTAACTTGGATGAGGATGTGAAGCAACAGCAGTAGAGAGATAGGATGTTGTTTCTCAGGACCATAACAAGAATAATTGCATTTTATAGAATAAAAAGCATTCTGGAGTTGTGCTTTTACAGAGTGTAGTGCTTATAGCAATCTTGAAAAGTTAATTGTCACTGGGTCTTTACTGATGCTTAATTGACTTTTCTTCTCACAGATATCCAGATTTCTAGAAAGCAGAAATGACCATGACTGCCAACAAGAATGCCAATATCAACAGCAGAGCTGGAGGGAGTAAAGTGCCCCAGGACAGTCTGGATAGGTAAGTGAACTGAAGGCTCTGAGGACTGTGAATTGTGGACTCTGAGGAACATTTGTCTTTTTGGAAGGAAGTCTTTGTTCAAAGGCAAGAAAACTCTACTCTGACAGAGAGCTTTGCTGGGTTGAGGGAAGTTTTTTGTAAATCAGAGGAACTTTGGTATGAGAAGTCCTGTTTTTGGCACGTTTCTGTTGCGTTACTGTGGCTCACTGGCAGGTTATGATGATTGCAAGAAAGAACTTGTGTGCAAGAAAGAACTGAGGCATTGTGTAGGCCTCAGCCAGCTAGGGCTAAATTTCTGGACCACGTATCTGTGTCTGCTTTTCTGGATTGCTAATCCCCAGTTTGTATTTTGCATCAGTTTCTGTCACATTTTGTATGCTTATCTGCTTTGGCAGATAGAGTGAAGTGACTGCCTCGTGTTGCAGGTCTAGCAGCAAGTGTGAAAGGGTTGAATGTAAAATACAGGGAGCATCTTCGTTGTTTTAGATAAGAATAAGAAATGCTTATTTCTGATCCTTTCTGTAGCATTAGGTCATCTGTGGAGGAAGTAGGTCAACTATTTACCATTCACAGGTAGGGGGAAAAAGTAGCCTGTCTCATTACTATGTAATGTGTTCCCCAGACTCAGTACTGTAGCCAAAGACGCTTTCACTCCCCAGGCCTGGCAATCCTGAAGGAATCAGTCTGTTTAGACTAGGCCATGGAAGACAGTGGGCTTGCAAAATTGGGCATGTTTATGTGTGGCTTGGGAATGCTAGAGTGACAAAGTTGCAGTCCATCAGGAGGCTGTGATGTGATTGTGCACAGTGATGTAAAAGCCTGTAAATAACAGGTATCTTTCAATCACGATACAGCAGAAAGTATAGTGTCAGTAATTGCTTCCTTGTGCATTATTTTACAATGAAAAAAGACTGTTTAGAAGATGTTTCCCTTGGGCAACTCTTCTTTGGAATATTGCTTTGGAATGCAAATAAACAACTCATCTGCAGTCAACAAGTTCATACATCCCAGTCAGAAGGAGTCTTGTTCTTGGCCACAGTCTTCACAAAACTTCACAAAATGCTGATTAATTCAGCTTGTGGCCTTCACGGAGGACAGATCCACTGGCTCCTCCTCTTCTGTTGTTGACAATTGCAAAACCATTGCAGACATTTGCTGCTCTTGTAGAACAGTCTGTTTTGAATCTCTCTTCTACACTGCCTTGCTTAATAACATGTCAGTATCTTCACTTTTCTTTCCATTTGGATCGAAACATAACTCTGATGTTAATGACATAGAAAAAGAATGCATAAATAACTTGCACAGACTTTATGGAGTCTCTGTACTGTGGTAATACTGTTATGCTAGGTATTAGACATAGTGTCTTCCTCATTTATCTACCTTAGGAAGTTCAGAACCCTGAAAGACATTAAGCAGGGTGCAGTAGAATAGTTTTGCATCCAGAAATGAATGTGCTAGAGGGGAAAAATGATGGAATTCTCATTTATTCCTTGAACACTTTGGGAGCATGGTTGTACTAATGTAATTGACATGCTCCAGTCACTTTGAACAGGGAGGGCTGGATCAGTTTCAGCCATGCTTTCCTGAGGGTAGCACACCTGATAAGCTGTACCAAGGCAATTCCTAGCAGCCAGAAGTACAGTGTATGTATCAGAGGGTTATACTGGGAGATCTTTGTTGTTTCAAATGAATTTGTAAAGATTGTGATTCAAGTGAGTAGAACACAATTTAAAACAGGGAAACAGGAATTAATTTTTGAGATTTTTTAGAATGGAGGCAATGAAACCGTTTTTTTTTCTTTTAGTAGTTTACTTTTTATTTTTTTTTTTTCTTTTATTTAAAGCAGAATCTCCGTTTTGTGTTTAAACTTTCTGGCTTTTTTTTTTTTTTTTTTTTTTTTTTTTTTTTTCCCAGTTTTGATCATCCTTCCATATCTGATGCACATATGTTTGCCACTTCCTTGCCTTTTGTGTCTAATCATCCTTTTCTCTCGCTATACCTTCTCTCTTGTCCACATATCGTATTGAATCACAGTAGTTTCAGGAGATGTTCCTGAGTTGGATGGATGGTCATGTCCTGATTACCATGGGATAGGTTGACTACAAAGTAGAGGTGAATTAATAATCACCTTGATAATCTGCACTAGGCAGAACCCTGACCCTGGTCTGGCTTCTGCTAGTGACTTTCTCTGTGGTGTTGTCACACCTTTCCCTTGTCTAAATCTTTCATTATGTTGATTTGCCTTTCTTCCTCCAGGTAATGTTCTAGTTTCACTTTTTAAATCGGGCATCCGGCTGCATCCATCCTAGTGCCTTTTGTTGGTCATATTATGCAACAGTAGCTTTGTTAAGGCTTAGCAGAAATTGACCTACTATCCTTATACAATTCCTGCTTCGTTAGTTTGTGCATTTGGGATCTCTTCAAATCTGTAGAAAACAGAATAGTGAGGGTGTGAGGAGAAGGAGTGGATAAAGGAATCCCTCGAGACATACACACATGTGGTTATTAAAACTAAATCCTTAATAATATCTGGCATTCTCATGTCATTAATCATCCTTTCATCAGTGCAGACAGATTGTTAAGTGCTGGGAACTTTGGTCTGGACTTGAGCAAACCTTGCACCTACTCTTCCATTTTAGAATCTTTTCCATTCTTAATATCTTTGAAAATTTTGTAAGATACTAATTTATTGGATAATAACTGTCAAACAAACTGTCTTTCCTTGTCATTGCTATCTGTTTTGATTAGAATTTTTTAGAAAATGTTTTTATAAATACAAGCATGAACCTGAAGCTGACGAAAACCTTTGATTTGCACTTGCATGACAGGTGAGGAGATGAACAGATTGTCATGCACCAGTTCTCCATCCATTATTTTGACTCAAGTAATCTTCTTCACCTGTCTTTGTGAAACCTTGTAAGAGGATATCTGAGTCAGCAACGGGGATTCTTCATCTTAGTCAGACTGTAAATCAATGGAGTAAATGCTGGCATTATAAAACTCGAAGGCTTGCAGAGTTTATTGCAAACACATTCAAAGATCCACTTAAACTAAACAGCTGTTTTCTCATTGTAGTACCTAATTTGAATGGAAATTTGGAAAACTGCATATATAATTTGTAGTGTATAGTTTCAGTAAGGGCTGATACTGGTGTAACACAGATGCATTTGTCTCCTGGTGTCTAAGAACTCTTTTTGGTGTTATTTCCTTGTCCTAGTTTTGTCACAGTTTATGCAGATGCAAGGTATGATACAGTGATGTAGTGCTCCTATCTCTTTCAGGTACAAATCACAGTGAAATCTATAATAGTCTTTCTGACAACTTTGTTTCCCAAGCCAATCATTGTAGACCATAGATTTTAATTTTAATCACAACTATCTTCAATGGAGAGAAGGTGCCTACACTGTCTATAGCATACCTATACAATGTCTTTCAGGCATCAAGATTCTTACAGTAACTCCTTGGTCCCATTGACATGAGTTACCCCTCATGCCATTTCTTCTCCACAGTTGTGCTAGTGGAAATTTAGGAAATGAGGAGGAGACAGAAGAAAATGAAGACTTTTTAAGAGGAGGATAATCAGTTTCTCACCTGAGAAACTGAGATTCATTGATTTCTTCTATGAACATAGGAGAAAACCTTTTGATCTGAAGACAGTGAGGTGGTTTAAATAAACATACATACTGATTACTTTTGAAAATATCTGGAGTTCACTGATCATTTGTTAAAAGTGGACATTTATATGTGCCTTAGGTGGTATGAGTTTGACTGTGCTCTGAATAGAAAAAATATTGTAAAAAGATGACAAGGATGGTTAAAGTTACAGAACACTGTCTCTATGAGGCAAGAATAGATTGACCTGCAGTCTTCAACCTGGAGAGGAAAGGAGTGGAGAGTGGCGTTAAGAGAAGTCTCTGGATTTATAGGTGGAAGTGTGACGGTGAATAAGGAAAAAAGCATTTATTTTCATTTTAAAACAAATAGGCTTCAATGTAAACTAGAAGGAGACAGTTTGAAAGGAAGATACTTCTATGCAACATGTCTTTAAGCAGTGGAACTTTGGCAGGAGGTTGCAGTTGACAAATTCATGGAAGAAAAATCTATAAAAGGCTTTTAACTACAGCAGCAAAATCTGTGAGGCAGCAAGTCTTAGGCCTTAGGCTCAGTAGCACTGCATGCACATCTTGTTCTTGCTTCCTTCTTTAGGCATCTGCCTAGGTCTTGGTCGATATCGGAGACAGGACTAGGGGTGCTTTTTGGCCCAGTGGGAACATACTGTTGTTGTTTCCTGGTATGTAGCTGATACATCTGCAAAATGATAGTTAAAGTTACGAAATGACACTATAATTCTGGTTTACAGTGAACTTCAAGGACACAAATTTAATCCTATCTTGTGAGTCAGTAATATGTAAGCCAAGGAGCAGAAGCTCAGGAAAGCACCTCATGTGTAGTTGATTGTTCTTAACAATTCTGTCAGGAAGAAGCTCTGCAATCTTGTTTACTCTCCAGTGGGAGAGCACAGCAATCAACTGGAGTGTGACTGTTCAGCAGCACGTCTTCTTGGTTTGCATGCCCAAATCAATTGCAGCTCTCCCTACAATGGCTTGCTTTTCCTTAAAAAATAATATTGATTTGAAGTCATTTCATGTTTGTTTTCTTCATAATTTATGCAGAAATTTAGCTTGAATTAATGCATTAATTTATAGTGTTTGCGATTAATATTGTGATTTTTCCAGTGCAATTTTAAATGTAGAAATGACTCTACCCACTGACTTAAAAATTGCACCAAAACTGTATAGTACTAAAATAAGCCCGTAGTTATCTTTTTGAGGTTATGTTCTACCTAGCAAAATACAGTTTTCAAATTTATTGAATTTATTTGGCCTAGCAAAAAAGGAGAAGAAATTAAAAAATAACTGGAAATAGAAGAACTGTGCTCCTGCTAGGTGATGTTGCCTTGAAACAAGCAGCAGTTTGGATGAGAAACGGAATAAATTTTGGAAGATGAATTTTTAATATAGAAAATATTTAAAAAAAAAATTATGCTGATTTTAGCAGCATGTACATAGAGAGACTGCCACAATAAACTGGAACAAACATCCTTTTAGTTTCATGTCACAGGGCTTGATTTGGGAGGTGGCCAAAGCAGAAGCCAGTCTTTGTTCCAGTTATGCGAAAGGACTGTGGCTTTTAGTCTGGAAAAGTACGTCACTGTAATCTTGTTAGTTTCGGCACGGGTTGGGTTTGTGGTGTAGGCTGTTGTCTTTCCACCCAATCTACACAGAAGTGGTATCATTCTCACTGAATTGGAGAGTGCTCCCCAGCTGGGCAATCATGATTTAATAACCTGATAAACTGTGGCTGCTGATGTCAGTGGGTTATGGAGCAGAGCGTCTGAAATTTGCACCAGCGAAGAATTGCTTCTTCAAATTACTTCGAGCACAGAGTTGCAAGTTGTTAAGATCTTGGTCTAACAACATCCGTAGATGTTTCTCTTTCTAAATACTTCTAGTTGGATCTTTGAATCAGATACAATCATGCATGATTAAAACTAAAATCTGGACTGATCTTATCCACGCAGCTTTGCGCTTTTGTTTTCAGTTCATTCCGTCTGCTTTAATTGACTGGTACCTTTGAAGCAGCGACTTCTGTGCACATTAGCAATCAGATTTCCAATAGGATATTTCTGATCTCTGAGATGCATCTCTCTTCTAGCCTGGAAACCTGCAAACCTCTAAGTATAGGTTTTGGTTTTCACCTCCCAGCAGTGAGTAAGGCCATTCCAGCTGTCACCAACCATTTGTCAGCTCCATTAGCCTGACACGCACCGAGATTTGTTTGTGCTGACTTTGTGGCTCGTGCCCTCAGAACTTATGTTAATGGGAGAGAATTTTAATTGGTAGGAACTGGCTTACTTCCAGCGTAGGTGAAGATGATGCACAATATAAATCAAATGACTCGTATCTCTTCAAAGATACCTACAGTGTTCTTGCTTAATTGTTTGTAATTCTTTACATGTAACATAAAATAATGACATATTTCCCAGCTAACTGAGCCCATGGAGTAAGTCTATGTCCAAGCTGATAACGAATCTTGGATTATTTGCTGTTATTATAGATAACATTGCTTGAAATTCAGAGGGAAGAGTCCTCAGGCTGATGCACCCTCTTGCTTCTAAACCAGAGATCAGGTCTGGGCTGGCTTTCCAGGGTCTTTGCGTAGCCCCTATCAATCCTGTGAAGGGGAGGCCAGATGCTCTGTCTCTCAAGCAGCAGATCTTTGCACACGGTTGGTGCTTACTTCTTGTTTTGGGGTCTTACCGATAACTCAGTCCTAGTCAAGCCAAATTCATTGAATTTACAGCAAATACCTTTTTTGAGTAAAATTAATTCTTAATACTCATTAATAAACCTAGCTGGAATATTTTATTTCCTTTGAAGAAAGAATTTTGTGGTTGTGGCTTGGGCAGAGGATTTAGAAATATTTTGCCTTCGGAACTGAAACCTTGAGAATTGTTGAATAAAGGAATTTGCAGATGTATCTGGCATTAGGTTTAACTGATACTCTGAAAATGTCCACACTGTAATGTGAGCAACAGTGACAATTGTTCACTCTAAGACCAAACACACGATGAGTTTCATCTCCATGTTAAACAGTAGACACTGTCCAAATTTCTTGTCAAGATGCAATCCAGTCTGCCTGTACTCACAAATGATCTTCTGACTAGTGCAGAGGAGTTGTGTTCAGAGCCAGACTCAGTGCTGTGGATGAACAGGTAAGGCAGGTCACTGTGAAGCAGCTCCCTTTTTGTTGCTGTGAGTATTGAAGGAGATACCTGGCTGTGTTCACCATGGTAGAGCTCTGGTCTCACCATGAGAGAAATATTAATGAAACAGAAAGGTAAACACGGTGTAATTTTTAGCATATATTCATTTCATGTGAATATGAATTCAAGGATTTATGATATTTATTACTTGCATAAGGTTTTCTGGATGGAGCTGCTGTGAAGAAAGCAATAGCTTGAAAATCAGAGGACTCATCTTCAGCTTCTGTGCGTGCCTCAAGATCTTGTGTGCATGCAGGAAGCCCGTGTCCTTCAACTATCCTAAAAATGTGCTGGTAGTGCATTTTCACTTCTATTTTTTCCTCTTTTAACATATTTCTGCTGCATGTTCTTCAAAGCATGAGGCTCTCCGTGCTCTAAAACAATGAGGCTTTGTTCTTCTTTGAAACTCATAAGTGTGCAGTTTTCCCAGTAATCACTGTGTGGTTCCCATCGTTTTAGCATAATTATGATGTTCTCTTATCTCTCTTTTTTTTTTTTTTTTTTTTAATAAGTATGTGAATAGTGATAGAAAATCTGCTTCCTTCCCTTTTATGGATGACTGCATTTCAGTTATGGTTTTCACCCAAGTTCAAAACACCATGGGACAAAATCTCTCTACCTGGGCTCAAAATTTCATTGAATGGTTTAAAGGAGTCTCCATAAAATATCAGTTGCAGATATGCAGGGGGTCACCAAACCACTCTTCCTGTGTAAAAATGTCTTGAATGATGTGGCCATTTAAGCTTAAGAAGATTTAGTGGGATGGTTGGATGCCAACTGACGTTGTGTTGTAATGATATACTGTGGGAAAATATGCTGGTGTGTTTGCTGCTGCCCCAACTCAGCATCAAAACAAGCAAACAAATGAAGAAGGAAACTTTTCTGTGCAGTGGACATGCAGGTGTAGATGCTAAAGTCAAGAGCAGAGAAGGCAACAGAGCTGGTAGTAGTTGGTGGTTTTGCACACCTTTAAGGAGATCTGATTCAGTGGCTTGGCAGTTGCTGTTTCATGCATAATTGCGTGTCCAGGCTCTTGTTTTCAAGGATTCTGGTGGGAGTGGAGTGAGACTTTGGCTTGGAAATGAGTGATCTGCGATTGCCTAAAGCCAGTCCTTGATTTTGTACCTTTCAAAAATCAAGCTTGTTTTCTCCATCAGTTGAGGGGTGGTGGAGGCTAAAATTGCTCCCAGTCTGAGCACCCCTTGCTGTCGGTGTTTAGAAAATGATACAAATAAGCTTCAGCCAGACCACTGTCTAAATGGAATAACTGATGCAAAATCCATTGTACTCCTTTGAAGAGGAAACAGCTTGAACTGTGCCACTGACAGCATTTCAGAAGGCTGGTTCCCAGCAGCTCTACGGTATGCTTGGTTCAGAAAGAAATACAAAGCTGCTATTTACGTGGCGAGGTTGGTGGTGCATTTGGGACAGCTCAGCCCTGAACTCAGCCTGTGGGAGATAGGATGGTGCTTGCTGTTACCAGAAACAAGTCAAAGCATTGGTTGAAATGACCCTGAAATTGAGAAAATCATGAATAGAGGCTTTGATTTAATAGCTGCCCTATATCTGTCGGAAGCATTGGTGGAATGCTGACTTTATGATGGCCTGAGGCACCATGTTCCTGTCCCTCGCCTTGGTCAGATGTGACCTTTGGGGAGGTGGATCAGGAGGTCCATGTTTGAAATCTCTTCAGAAGGGCTGCAGAAATGTTCTTTCAACCACAGTCTAAAGGTCTAAAGATGTGAGAGAAGAGCAGTTTGTGAGGAAAAAGTGAGAGCTGCTAATTAGATGAAGAGATGAAACTGGGAAAATGGACCTCGTTTTTGGCACTTCGTTAGACTGACACTGAAATCTATATTTATTTAGTCACGGATGGTTTCTATTTTTGCACAAGTGTAATCAGTAGTAGAAGGCCTTGAACTAAGCAGTTATATATTTTTGCAGCAAATTATTACAACAGCAGGGTTTTGGAAGTGTTTCTGATGTCTTTCTAGTGCTTTTACTGCACTGAAATGTAGTGAGTAAAAGCAATAAGCAAGATATTTGCTAAAGCATTCAGCGCTGCATTAGAAAATCAGAGCAGGAGTTCTCTGACTTTTTTTTAATTTATTTTTTGGAATGGGGATAAGAGTTGGGCAGAAGTCCACAGGGGTTACAGTACAGGAGTGGTGTGCAAAGCATTTTTACAGCGGACTGCCAAAATTTCATAGTTTCTGGGGGAAGTTGTTCTTAGGAATGAAAATCGGTTTCTGGATACACCGACAAAGATACAAGTCATGAGCTTTACTAATGATATTTCATATTCCATGAGTATCTGTTAGGAGCTGCTCTATGAACCTCATCTCTTTACACTTAAGCTGTTGGAAAGCCAATGGTGTAGGGGAACAATTTCTATTCTCTGCCATAGTCAGTCTAGGTTTGAGCCAGAAGTTTATTGATAAAGACTGTGTTCTTTTAGCTGCTTAGTGTGCTATTTAGTTATCCTAAAATGTAATTTCCCACTTGAGCAGAACAGCAAATTCAAAGACACAAGGAGTAGAAAAGCTGTGTGTTTCTTCCCTGGTGGAAAAAAGCAGTTTGTCCAGAAAGGCAGAGCGAGAAGTGAACTGATGTAGCATTCTCATGTTCTTTTCACTGACTTTGTCCTCTAAGTAACTGTAATGACTATTCCACTATTCCCCAGGTAATATGGTGTATAGAAACTGTGAATTAGCCAAGTGCTTGATACAGTATCCACGCTGAGTATCATCCTTCTATTCACTCTAGGGGAACATTAACAGCAAACGGCCTTTAAAAGGAAATGAAACTTTAACTGTTTCCCTGCAAGGAGGAAAACAGGTGCTAATGGAAATACAGTTAGATGCAACCCGTATTATTACAATACATACGTACAAAAGATGCTTATACTGCCTAGAATGCTTTGAGCAAGAGAATGTTTGAGCAGAGTGTCTCACAGTAATGCTCAGCCATCTGTAGAGGAGAATCCCATCTCATTTATTCCGCATAAAGCCGAGGAGTTGCAAATTTGTGCCTGCAGTCTTTAGTGATGTATAGGACTTTTGGGTCATCCATCTTTATGTTTTTCATTAGATGTGATTTTTTCTAAACTTCAGATGTTTCATAACGTTCACAGTGAGGTTAGTTGCATTTGGGCCAGCTCCAGTACATAGAACTATGCATTATAATTTCTCAGAAGTTGTCCTTTTTCCAGGTAACAGCACAGCTATTTGAAAGAAACTACTGAAGTAGGATAGAAATGCTTTGTAATACAAATCTTGCTAGCAAAAAAAGACTTTTTTTTTTGGTGGATTCTGGCTGGCAGCAGGACTGCTCCTATGGGCACATCAATGGAGTGGGACAAACTGGTATCGGTAATGCTCAGGTATGGGTAGTTTGGTTAACCTTCTTGTTGTCAGCAGGAGGTGCTTGCAGCTGACTCAGCCCTGTGTGTGTGCAAGGGAACACTTGCCAGGGACGCAGCTGTGCCTCGGGGCTGCAGTGGAGGCTTGGAGGAAGACTTGCCAGTGCCAACAGTTGAATAACTGCTCAACCATCAGATGGCTCTCAACTGAAACCTCTATCCCCTTGATTTGCTGCTGATTTAGAAAACCACTTTATGTCAACATAGGCAAATAGAGGAGATGGCAGATAGCCTGTGTCCTTTCCAAACTGAGTTGGCAGAGACTTGAAAGCATTTGCATGTAGATTTTTAACCTCTTCCTTTCCTTTCTGGACAGCAGTGTCATCCACGTGGTCTTCAGGTTGGGCAGGCTTGTTAGCCCTGTCTATCTGCACGTGATTTGGTGTGCCTGGTACAGCTCCACTTATTCTGTTGGCAACAGGTAGCTGGGTCACCTCAGCTTAGAAGTTCAGAAACAAACTGTAAATGACTGGCCCCTGCAACTTCCAAACCAAAGCATAATTAAAACAAAACAACATAACTTTTTTCCCAAGCTGCAGGCAACCAGAAGGAAATGTTTGGCTTGCCAGATATCTCACACACCTGCCCTTTCAAAATCGGCACGTCAGAGAGCAGAGAAAGGCTTTGCTGGTGTTAGTCTTGTTAAACATTAATGCCAGTTTCCTCCCTTTAAGCACACAAAGGGACAGAGGTTTGACAAACGTCCTCAGACTGTGTGTCATTCGCTGCCTGGGAAGCGGAGCAGCAAGCTCTCAGGAAGCACAGAGGACAGAGCAGGCGCAGGGCTGGACGTGGAATTCCTCCCTTGCATTCTGCACCTTTCCCGGAGGGAAGAACTTGTGAGTAAGTCTGGCTGGGAGTGCTGAGTGACCACAGTGAGAGACGGCTGTACGCTTGCCAGAGGTGTGGGGGGAAGTGAGCAAAAACTGAAGTGAAAGAGCGCAAAGTGCTGTAGCAGTGAATTCCTTAGCTCTCTCCTGGTTTTGTAGTTACACGGCTGCTCACAGGCAGGAACTCAGCATCAGCTTTCTGCTTGCTAAAGATAGTGCTAGGAAGGTCTTTAATATCAATGTTTGCAGCTCTACTGTAGGATAAAGGACACTGTGGAGCTAAAACCTGGTTGTACACTACATCTCTTCCCTTTCTCCCCTATCTCTCGTGCTCTCAGACAGAACCTAATTTCTCTGCCTAGCTAAGTGCACATTTCTTCTCTAGTCTGATGAAAATCCACATTTCCCTTTAGCTGCTAAAAGTGTTTTTTAAGTCACAAAGATGTACTTTTACCTATGCCTTCTGCCAGTGTTAATTGTAGTGCTGCTGGAGCACTTGTGTGTGTTGGCTTTTATGCCTGATTTTTTTATTACTTAAGTTATTACTCATTGCACTGTAAGAAACTCACTTTCTAGGCGAAAGACATCTTGGATAATGTTTTCCACTGAATAAATAACAGGGATTTGTGCTTTTCAAGAAGCAATAACAGTATCACAGGCTTAAGTCTATAGGGCTCTGAGGGAAGTAACTTAAGGTCAGAATGTAGACTTCAGTTGCTCCAAATATTCACGAGCTGAGAGCCCCTGGGTAATAGGGAGTTTGTTGTTCGTGTTCATAGTCTTTAAGAGAGCAAATACTTTTGGTGATGGACTTATAAATATTACAAGTTGCTTTTTCTTTCTCCTCTTGTGCACACATGTTGGTTTTGCTGCATTTGCTCTGTATAATTTTCATTTCTTGCTGCTTTGCCTGATGCTATCTCTGTATCTTCCTGTAGGAACATGAGACTTTTTTTGGCTCTGTCCCAGATGGAAAGGATGAAAGAAAGAAAAATTGTGTGCTTGCTCTAAGTCACCCTAATGCGTCTTGTATTAAGTAACCTTGCAGTTCTTTATTATTGTGTAATGTTCCTGTTGAATGTCAGTGGTAGCAAATGATTTTCATCCTCAGGACTATATGCAAATTCCCTTGTAAGTTATGAAAAATAATAGAGTATTGTCCAGCTTCTTGTAAAAGCAAATAGGCCAACAAAAGAGCAAAATCCACAGTTTTATATGAAGCCAAGGTCTTCTGAGAACAAAATCTTTATAAGGGGAATACAAATCACTCAGATATTATCCTGACTCCAAATTAAAGCTTGAGATCCCGCTGCTCTTGTAGGTGTGGTGATGAAATGTGGTCTGGGAGGCTCATTGCAGTGTGGTGAGTAATGTACATGCTTGTATTACCCTTGATTACAGCGAAGAGTGATTATGAGTGTCTCTGTCTGAGGGAAGTTTGTTCCTGTTGAGATTTGCACTGAAATCCCAGTAAACAAAGCAAAGAGAAGCTAATGTCTGAATCTCTAGGAAACTTCCCTTTAGATCATAGTTTTGACTATTGCTGTGCAGCAGTGATTGAGCACTGGCTGATCGTCATCTGTTGATATTCAGTGAAATTGTTCTGAATTAGGGCCAGGATGAAGTTATATTTAGCCTCGACTGGACTGTTATGTAGATAAGTACAATAGCAACAGGCCTTGCAAATTATAGGTTGGCTCTTTTTCTTAATCTTTCCTTTTGTGTGTATATCTACCAACAGATTGAGGAAGAAATAGATCAAAGTATTTTTCAAAATTGTGCTCAGCTAAAAAAACAACGAAGCCCAATCACTCTTTTCTGGCAAAGTCTTTCATATGTCACTCAGTGATGGGTATACCAACATATTTCCTTATTTTCCTGGCTTATTTAACAACAGAAAATAGAACAAAGGATACAGCAACAAGTCAGATATAGAAACCTAACTTAATTTTCAGTGCAAATGTTATTTAGAGTTGAAACTTTTTTCAGATGTATGCATTTGGTTTGGGTCAATGCATTAAGTCTTCCCATAATAATGAGTTTTGCATCAGTTTGCATCTGTAGCAATTTCTCTTTGTAGCTCTTGATCTGCGCTGACATAAGAAAATCAAACTCCAGTTCAGAAATATTTGAAGAAATTGAATGAAGGAATACCATCACTGAAATGGATAGAAAATTCCCTCTCACAGTCAAGAGAAGCATTCCATTTTGCTTAATGTGCACAAATCTGTACACACTGTAGCACGTACCAAGGGTCATGTTTGTCTGTCATAGCTGGAATTTATTTTGCATTCCATGAGGTCAGAGCCACTGAGGAAAATTAAGATGATAAGAAAGGCCAGGGTTCTGAAGCCTCGCATCACTCCTCCTCCAGAGGCTGAATGCAGCCTCTGTACAGGAGACAAGCTAGTTCCCCTCATGACATGTACAGGGTCAATTCTTCATATGTATTTTATTATTTTACCTGTAGTTGTGCTCCTTTGTTCCTTTTGTTGTATCCTCACTCCGCTGGGGAAAAGAAGACTTCGAGTGGATTTCTTCTGAACGCATGAAGTGCTGCATTGCACTTGAGCACTTCTTTCTGGTATTTGAGGAAGGGCCAAGTGATCTTCCTTCCTTCTCCCATACTTTGGACCACCACTAGCAATATCTCACTTACCAACTGCATCTGCTCTTTACTGCTTTTCCAAGTGCTGAATATATCTTTTAATTTTGTTCTTGCAGTTCATATAGTGATATAATCATCAAGGTTGGAAAAGACCTCCAAGATCATATAGTCCAACCATCTACTTACCGTCAGTATTTCTCCACTAAACCACATCCTTCAGTACAACATCTAAACGTTCACTGAACACCTCCAGGGATGGTGACTCCACCACCTCCCTGGGCGGCCCCATTTCAGTGCCTCACACTCGTTTGGAAAAGAGTAGAAAAGAAATTTTTCCTAGTACCTAGCCTGAACACCTCCCCTGGCACAACTTGAGATCATTCCCTCTAGTCCTATTGCTAGTTACGTGGGAGAAGATGCCAATCTCTACCTCACCACAACTTCCTTTCAGGTAGTTACAGAGAGTTATAAGGTCTTATGTAAAAGTTGTGATTTCTGAGGGATACTGTTGCTGTTCCCCACTACAGAGTCTGTTATGAATGTTGGCTCTTTTCTTTAAAAAAATAAAAACAAAACAAAAAAAAACGCAGGACTGTTTAGATCATCTTCAGGGCTTCAAGTGAATATGAATGCATTGGTAGGAGAGAGGACTCTCTGCTTTTGATCCCAAAACTGACTGGACAGTTAATGGAAGAAAGTTAATGGAAAGAAATTCCCTTTATTGCATTGGAAAGAAACAGTCAGTTATAGGCATACAGACATATGGAGCTCTGGGCAGATTGCAGCGCACTCTTCCAATAGAGGAAGGAGAAACTTAGAAAAAATTAACCTCAAGATGGAGAAACTGTATTTCTCTGGTCTTACCATTGTAAGAGTAATATATTATCAAACAAAAAGCTGTTATGCTGCTTTATCTTTACAACAGAAACATAAAATGTGCCCTTGTGAGGAAAAACATCCTGTCTCAGTCATGTAAGCTGGAGCTTGCTGATTATGTGCCCTTGTTTCAGCTTTGTGCCTGTGCAGAAATTTGCACAAAGTTGAACCGAGTTACTGCAGTTGTTATGATGAAAGGATGGCCCCCAGCTATTGCCAATATGAGGCTACTCAGGGGCCTGAGCACTCTTTAGTTAAAGTCAGTTACTACTTCTTTTCCTTTATGTTGCATTTGAAATGCCTTCACAACCCAGGTCTCACAAGGTTGTTAAGCCAGACTGCACCCAGGGCTGAAACCGAGGTTCTTCTGTGTTCATAGGGATAATTCAGGAGGTTCCAATGTGCTGGATTAGGTTCTAATAGTTTGTACTTTATTTCACATGAAGAGCAGTAACTCCAGAGGCAGCACAGACGTTTTTAGACCTTTTGAAACAATTTGGTGTTATCCTGTTGTGGCACATAGTACTTTCTCACTGGGTCCAGATGTCTCAGGCCTCAGACTTGCTGCGCTGTGATATTAATAGTTGAAATGATGGCAGAAATGAGGAATGTCTGTTTCATAACAGACATATGGATAATGGCTTTCAGTTTTATAACCTGTTTTTCAAGGATGCTTAGACTTGTTTATGAGAACAGAAAACTGAGAAAAGCAAATCTGTACAGAAAGGTCTCCCTGGACACCAATGGGCTTCCAAACTCACATCTCTGTCCCTTGGAATGATGAAATACCTTAACAAAGAGGTAACACAGCCAGCAAAGGGAAGTTTGGCACGTGTTAACTGACATATTGCATGATACAGCAGTAGAAATTGGGGATCAGAACTGAACCAGTAGGTCTGGAAGGACAGTATGTCATTGTGGAGAAGCAAATAAGACATTTTTGTGTTTATTCTGAAAGCAATTTGTCTGAGTGGGCAAGATAGAAAAGTTGTTAAAGACCAGGTACACTCCACATCTCCCTTATTTTTCTCTGTATCTACCATGAATTCATTCATAGGTCTATTTGGTGATGTTTTGTGTGACCTAAAATTTAATTAATAAGCAAAGCAGGGAAAGCAGGCTTATCTGTACTCTGGATTTGTGTGCAGCCAGGGCTCACAGCTTTCTGGCTTATAATTCTGTTCTTTTGCCTTTGGGTACAGAGTACTTCAGTGAAGTATAGAATGACCTTGTGTGGCTTACTGGCTTGTGAGAGCAAAAAAGAACAAGACCTATCTTACAACAGCTTTTCTAAACCAGAATTCTAGATTTAGAAGTTGCCAAACCCAGAACCGCCTCAGTTATGTCAAAAATTAAACACCACAATTCATAAAAGCAATTTTTATTTCTTCCCAAGGTGTGTGCATGTAAGCATGGAAGACTTGCAAAGCTCTGACAGAATGAGTTCCAAAACATTTCATGTTTTGAGATTCCCAGCCAGATAAAGAAGCACGCTGAAAAATTACCTGTGCTTTGAAAAAGCAGAGCTGAGAGCTTCCACGTGCTCTGGTTGTTGGAATGGTCATGTTCAGACACGCTGTTAAAGAACAAGTTTCAAGGACTGGTGGTTCTTAAATAGACACACAGGAGCTTGTGTGTTCTGCCTGATTTAGGAAAATGCTATCATTTGCTGTCCTGACACTCTTTAACAAAAAAGCTGAGATCGCAAGAAAGCAGGTGTGACTAAATTGCTCTGAACAGCCTCCAGAACATCACAAAAAATCAGGAAAAGTGAAGACATAACAGTGGAAATATCTGTTGCAAGTATTATTCAGAACACGATAAAGGAGAAGAGTAACAGTGAGGGAGGCTTTCATTCTCAACTTTGATCCACTTTCATTACTTTCAGGAGAAAATGAGGGCCGGTGTTAGGAAATCTTCACTGTACCTCATTAGGAAAGAAGGAGTGGATGCCCTTGACATTTAAGTTCTTGCTTTTGAGGTTGTTTTTTTTTTTTCCACCTGCAGCCACCTTCTGATCATTGGGGTGGAAGGTACAGTGCACGTGTGTGAATCTTCTGCGCCTGATTGCCTGTGCTTGGGGCAGTACCTGAACAAAGGGGGTGAAAAAAGACTTAAACATGGCAGAGTCTAAAAACCACCCTGTGCCTGCGCTTTAGCAGTGCAGGAGACTGCCATAAATTTAGATCAGTGGGGAATCTAGCCCTCTTACTCCAGATATTTTCACATTTTCCTGTTATCTTCTTCACCCTTAGAAATTTCTTGGCTAAGGCACGTACCTACTGCTGCCTGTTGATTGATCACATTTTGTCTTGCAGTCATTTGTCACAGTCAGATTTTCTTGCTGTCTTTGCTTTACGAATCCAATGTAATTTGAGTATTTAGGACCTGACTCATCAACTTTGATTTATTTGAAGATTTTGTGTTATACTTTTTTTTTTTTTTTGTACAATTGTAGAGCATATTTGCCACTTCACGTAATCTACTTTGGCAGAACGACTCCTGAAATTCACTGGTGTAAATCAGACGCTGCTTGTAAGCCATAAAAAAATAGTTCAGCTACAGCCAGCTGAGTTTCTGCGCACTTCTCTCTAGTAACCAGCCATAAGGATTCAGAGCTTTGAAGGGGTTTGTTTGTAGGACAGTTCTGTCTCGCTAGCACGGCCCACCATCACTCCTGTGAACTGAGTATTTGAGAACACAGGAACTATGCTATTTAAAAATAGCACATAACACTTAATATTTATGTTTGTTTGTTCGATTCACAGAGTCCTAGCAGCCATCATTCAGTAAACTGTCTCTATTTTTCATTCTTTCTTTAAGCACTTCAGGATCTTCATACACTTTGGCAGATCGTATTGCTTTGTTCTGTCGAAGTGCTGTGACTCCTTTAACAAGAGCACACATTCATGATACTGACCCTCTTGCAAACAATCTTATTATGCAAATTCACTGTTAAGTTTGGAAAGTAATTTCTGTTTTGTTTTTTCCAAACTCCCTAAGTCAGCAGTAAAGGAGGAAATGAACTGTTATGTAGGGTTTTGGGGATTTTGAGCTGCGCTCCTGGTGAGAGCTCAAAAATAATAGGGCATCTGGTAGAAGAGTGGCTATTAAGTTGCCACTTACATCACTTTCCTTTCCAAGCCAGAGGCAAGAAAAGACAAGTTCTACTTCTTACTTCATTACCATGTTGAATCAGTTCAAAAACCACCTAACTGCCATGGCCTGGCATGGAGTGTGAAAAGTTCATCTCCCTTACTTATCATAAGCCTTATTTAGATTTAAGAAAATTTAGTATTTCCTGTAGTTGCCTATTTGACAAATATAGAGAATTACGATAGTGTATGCTATGCCAACGTACAGAACATTCTGTAACAGACAGGCTTACTGCCTGACATTTATGGGATCTATTTAGACTCAGTAGTCCAGGAGGTCCCTTTTGGCTGGTCTTAATGTTCCCATGGCCCTCGGTTACAAGGAGTATCAGCATTACTCATCCTGGCATCCCTTTCTGCTCCTGGTAGAATTAATCTAAAGAAAGATTTGATTTGTCTTTAGTGCAGCATATAGAGAAATTGCCCCAAACCTGGACAGTCATTTATCTTTGGAAAGAGAATGTCAGAATTCAAAGTATCATCATTACACGTGTTCTTCTTGGTTGTTTTGGCTGATCAGCAAAGCTGTTTCATGCCACACGTTTGTGATGTGTTGCCCCCTGTGCTAAGCACCCAGTTAGACCAGTCTGACTTCCCAGTTATTCTCAGTCCTTGTATGCAGAGAAAGAAATATTTTTTTTTGCCAAGTATCCCTCAACATTTCTTCAAAGTCATGATGTTTTTTTAGCCTTTGAGTTATTCTACTGCTTTACACCTACAGAGACATGCCTGGCATCTTTTTATACTGCAGTAGTTCTTCCATATCTTATTTGTGTAAAAGTATGGATTATTCTCATGAGCTTTCACAAATATGTCTCTAAAAGCAGAGGGCTTTTCTGTTTGTTTGCTGAATGATGTCCTGACAACAGTGCCCTTGGAGCAGCGTGAGACTGTACAGAGAGCAGTCAGAATTCAGCTGACTAAAAATTGCTTTCTTTTTTGGTGTCTGTGTGACGGTAATGTTATAGTGAATAAAAATAGTTTTATTCACATTTTTCTTGAGAAATACTCTCTGAAACTCAATTACTGGGTAAATTAAGTGTTTTTTTGTTGTTGTTTTTGAGTTTTGCTGTTCACACAAGGAGGAAACGTCTGTTGCTTTAGTTTCAGATTTCTTTAAATGCTTGTTATGGAAATGAGAAGTTTCTTTTCTTGTATGGCAACCAAATCTGCTAAATACACAAACTAACACGTGTACAGTTACAGCTAATTCAGATTTTATTTACATTGCTCTGATATGCATTAGGCTATCTTGTTAAAAGGATGCCAAGCTCTGAGAAAAATCAGGGATAAGCAGAAAAGCTAAATAATATACTAATAAAGCAACATCTTCCCAGCAAAAGGAGCACAAAGTCCTGAGGAATATAAACAGTGCTGGGTGACTTTCAGCTTGCCAAACTTCCATGTTTCTATGAAATGATGGGATTTCATCAACAGGAGCCTGGAAAGACCCACCATCTTTCTGTCAACACATTCCTTGATCATCCTTCAGTAAATGGGCTCCCACAGGATTGACCTTTTTGGAACAGGGAATTACCTGGAATAGAGAGAGTGAAAAACTGTTAGTATTTTGTAAGTTTAAACAGTCAGTGGGATTTGCAGAACTAAAGGAGTGCTGAGCAGCTTCTCCTGATTTGTCTGCCTTCAGAAAAGAATGATCAGTGCAGTCATTCCTGACATTTCAAGAGAGCTAGAATGGTGTGAATTACTTCCTCGAGGAAGTCACTTAACCACCCTCCAGTCACTTTTAATCCTACATCAGAAATGCATCTCAAGATTTTTATTAGTGTTTACAAAATCTTGTGGATAATGGAAACAAAATGCTTAACAAATGCAACTTCTTTTTACTCACCTTGCTCTTGCATCCAGAAGAAGTATAAAGGCAGCTTTATAGCCACAGCTTTTGCAGCCTCCTCTTTTTAAAAGCTAGCTAATGAAGTTATGCGATTTGTAAAGCCTATGCTGTTTGCCACTCATTTCTTCCCTTTTCTAGAGTTAATGTTTGGCAATGGAAGGGGGCAGGAGCTGTACACCAATTTAACTGGATCAAAAGATCAGGCTCACTGCTTTTGCTACTGCTTTTGTGCTGCCTGCTTTCAGAATATTCTCCAATAATTAAATTCTCTCTCTTTTCCTCACAGCCAATGGTTAACACCCACAAGGTGCAGGCAGGAAAAGAGTCCTGTTTAAAACTGGCAACTTCCCAACTTTGGAGTGAGATATGGTGTGAAGGCTCAGATATTTGTGGTCCCAAGAATCAGCCCTTCTCCACCACCTGTATTTTGAGTTCCAGCCAGCCTTGCTTAGGGACCTCACAAAGAGAGTATAATTTCAGCATTTTCATTTTTTGTTTTGTGATGGTTAGGGTGCAAATTACCTCAAAGTAGCACAGCAAGTGATTCTCTTGATGTGAATAAGATAGAGTTCCACTGTAGTCCATCCTACTAGGGAAAGTAGACAGCACATGATACTAGCCCTTATTAGAGGAAATAATCTTCCAGACACACACTGGAAGATATATCTCTATTTGAGAACCACAGTTCCTGTAGAGCAACTTTTTTTCCATGTTTGAGTGAGGAAAAAAGAAACTGAAGAGATTGAGTTGGAACTTTAAGTTCATATATATTTAGAGCTCCAAGTGCTATGCTACGGAACTCTTATCAACTCTTTGAAAGGGTAGATAACAGCAGGACAAGGGGAAATGGTTTTAAGTTGAGGGAGGGAAGATTTAGGTTGGATGTTAGGGGGAGTTTCTTTACAGAGAGAGTGGTGAGGTGCTGGAACAGCTGCCCAGAGAGGCTGTGGATGCCCCGTCCCTGGAGGTGTTCAAGGCCAGGCTGGATGGGGCCCTGGGCAGCCTGGTCTGGTATGAAATGGGGAGGTTGGTGGCCCTGCATGTGGCAGAGGGGTTGGAGATTCATGATCCTTGAGGTCCCTTCCAACCATGGCCATTCCGTGATCGTGTGATTCTGTGGAACAATTCACAGCAGCAAAGCATGCTCGGAAGGGATGGAAGGGATTCCATCTGCTCCCTTTGCTGTGCAGAGGTGAGTCCCACTGTGAAGGTAGCTCAGGGCTTGTGCATGACCAGTTTACGTGTCACAGTGGGCTGTGTTGACCGGTGTTTGCTGTTGAGATGGCAATTCACTGTGCCTACTGACCGACCAGCAGTTGGAGAGCTGCTCATCTCAGGGTGCATGCTGGAGGATTACATGCATCGCTTGGGGAATTGGAGCAATGCATTCCTGTGCTTTCTGTGAAATGTGGTTAGACTCAAATAGCACTGCTTGGAGGAAGATTCTGCTCAAGCAAACTTGTTAAGAAATCTGCATTTATTTATTTTGCTGTTTATCCACAATATTTTGACAGTGTATGTAATGACATGTTTGTAAGATGCCATACAACATCATTCTGTATGCAGGAAACTTCAATAAAAGCATTTTGCTTAACAAACTGTCTACAAATGATTAAAAGTTATTTGTTTCTGTCCAATAATACCCATTTAAAAGACTGTGGGATTATTTTGCCCTTGAGAGAATACTGTTCTAAGAGAAGTAGGTTACTTGAAGGAAGGAACATTTTATTATCTGTTGTTTGGCTTTTGGAATTATTTTCTTGATTCTGTTATTTGCCACTGTCCTTCAGCGAAAGCGTGCCTGAGGCCAAAGAGACGAGGTTTTGCTTTTCTTTCTTGTTGGATTATTTCTTTTTCTTCTACCTGAATGACTGAAGTTTACAGAATAACACGATGTGAAACAATCTGTTAACTATCGTACCCAAAGTACTTGACAACACACATATCTTAAAAGGGCTTTTTGCTCTGCGGTCCAAAACTTGTGCAGAGGATGTGAGTGGGAGTTTAACTGCCTTCAGGGGTTCAAGATCAAGCATGAAGTGCCGCCGCTTCATTAGAAGCCTAGAATTTAGAAGAGTGACTTGTATTTTATAAGTAGAAACGTTGTGCAACTGCAACTTTTGCAGGTCATGCAAACCTTACTTTTCCCCCTTGCACGTCTCCTGATGAATCAACAAACCTCTTCCCAGCAGTGAAAACAACTGGGAAGATGAGAGAGAGATGGTTTTCCTATTTCTATCAGAAACATAAATATTCTGAATGAAAACAGCAGTGGTATTTGATTAAAAGCTGTTGGATGAGCAACATCAAACAGAGACCAGGAGTCTGGTCCACACATGAATGGCGGGATGCTTTCAGGGACCTTGTGTTCACTGCTTGCTATTCTGGGGGGTCCAGATATTCCGCATAGGGCATTTGTAAACATTATTCCTGATTTTTCTTCATTGCCTTTTAAGTACAGTTACATAGCGGAAAACGAAGCCATAACAATCAAAACAACAAATTGTTAACACCTCATCACAAACAAGACAACTTAGAATTTATGAACAATTAGATAAACATAAGATGTTGATGGTCTGTCCATCACGCAAAGAAATTTGCTTGGTGAGTCACATATAAGACAGGAGCCTAGAATGGGAAGCATGGATCCAATAAGTAGAAGCTATGCTCCATACCCCTTATGGTAAAATGGAGCTGAAGTAAGGTACCTCCTTCACAAGGCTGTTTTCATACACAGGGATAAGTGTGTTGCATTTGTGTGGAGTTATCCTGGAATGGTTAATAAACTGCATCTTAGAATAGCCTTTGTAGATTTCCTTGGTGAATTTGTATGTTCTTAGGTACAGGATTTTTTTCTGCCAGATTTTATGCTCTTTGCAGCAGAGCTGTTGCAGAAATGATTTCTGTGGTACCCACAGATTGAGCTCCTGGTCTGATTGGCATCTATCAACCGCAGCGTAAGTAAAAAATAATATTAATAATGATAGGAAAATGTCTGTCTGCATCATAAAGGTGACTGGAGATGGTCACAGCTTCCCAGATAAGGAAAAGTGACAGGAATACATATAGTATGTTTCTTATAGTGACCAAGAGTCAGAGAGAAAATTGTCTGCATGTTCTTGGCTTCTGCTATCTTCTTACTAATTTGCCCCCTACTGGCTTCTATTTTATTCCTGTTGTCAAAACACATTATCATTTGAGTTTTTTAAATCTCGAGGAGCCTAATTAATTTGGATGTCAATTTTCCCATGCCACAAAGGGAAGAAGTGTTAATATGTGCTGAAGAATTCTGCATAGCCTCTTTGCAGGGTCTGTCCAGTCCCTTAGCAGAATCTAACAGTAGATTTAGTTAATGTGACTTCAAAGGATGCAATGGAAGCCGTGCTCTTTATGTGTGAAATACATTTCCACTTCAAAATCTTTGTATTGTTGAAGCAGATGTCAATGCAGCTCTAGGGCAGGCGTATGTGACATACAGATGTAAGGAGAATGAGAACTTGAGTCTAAGCTAGAGGAGTGCTAAGAGTAATACACGTTTGATAATCATGGTGTTAAACTGAAGAGATCTAAACAAGACAGCAGGGAAAAATGAAGAGTCATGGCAGCCGTCCAGGTCTGACGAGGCTGATTTAAGTTGCAGTAGGCCAAGGTGATTCTAGGTAATTCTCTGCAAACTCTGCTGTGACAACCAGCCAAAACCGCATCCACTGTCACCTGCTTTTGATCGTTTGAGATATCTTAAGACACCTGTCTGAAGCTGCATAGAATGACAGGAAATTGAACTTCTGGGACCCAAAATGAAAAGAATGTGTTCTGATATGCATCCTTTCTGACCTAACATGAAGAAAAGTTTTCACTGAGCTTTAAGTAATTGTTAGTGAAGCATTTGTCGTCGTCTTTGGCGTGAGATCTGTCTTTTCCGTAAGAATGTATGTTTATTTTTTTAAAATGAGGAAGGAGGAGAAGGCACCAAAAAGTGTAACTTCTGTGCAAAAAAGGCTTGATTTCCCAGGACTCTGAAAAAGAGAAAAGTGCCTTTTGTGACAATTTCATAGCTGTCTTTTTCTGATTAGAACTTCCCTTTTTCTCTGATACTTCTGAACTTTGGTTGCAAAGTATTACTACCTATAAGAAACTGGGATGAAGCCTCATGATTTGGTTTGGGGCTATGGTGTTCAAGAAGAAAATATCTCAAAGTATGTTTCTCAGGAATTCCATCGGTGCTCTGGACCATTAGATTCATGCATAGTGGTTGGCACCCATGTCTGTGGGTTTCTACTGGCTACTGGAAGAAAAGCACCTAGCAGCAGGGATCTTCTGTGCCTTTTTCTCCTTTGCTGCAGCTGATATTTGCTCCTGTGACTTCTTTTGGTCAAAACAAACAAACAAACAAACAAAAACTTCCGCTTGGATTTTATGTGTACAAGATATTTTATAAAAAGCAAATGCACAAAAAAACCCCAAACAACAAAAACTTAACTTGATGTTCTTTGTAGAATGCAAATTTGGCTGTGTATGCAAGTCAGTGCACAGGGGTCCTTCCTTTTTTTCTTTGTTTTTTGAAACAGAGAGGTTCCTAGGGCAAAATGTCAAAGGAGCCATGATTATTTCTGCTGTGGTTGTAAGCAAGCATTGTGGCAGAGCAGTAAAAATCCCCCTTTTTTGACATGGTTTTGGCTTTTTATTGCTTTTTGTTGCTGGTTCATCACTGGTGATTGATGGGTTGTTTAATTTCCTATTGTCTTTTTTGTTTTTAAAGTCTTTGTAGCAATGTACAACATCCAAGTAACAATGGCTAATTTTGCAAATCGTTGCAAATACTTTTTCTGAGGGTTTTTTCCAAGGTAACACTGAGACCTTTCTGTACAGTAAATATTCTTCAGTGTGGAATGTGGGAAGATTAGTCTGTGTTTTTCAGTCTGTGATACTCTTTTGATAGAGTTACTTCTGTTCTCTTTGATAAGGAGGACTTAATCCATTTGCAACAACATCAGACCAAAGACAAAACATATCTTCTTTTTTCCAGTCTTATTTAATTTACTGTATACATTGGGGATTTGAAATGCTGTGGCAAAAATGCTGTTGCTGACCACAAGGATCCTTTGCTTCAGATATTATGAATTAAAAACTGACAGCTTTTGAAACTGGTTTACCCAAGCAGCCAGTGAGTAAACTCGTCTGCTTGTTGGTGAGCCTTAACAATTATTGCAGTGGGAATCTTCTCCCTGATGATCTCCTTTTCTTGCAGAGGGAATCCTTTATCTGGGAGGCCAGGAATCTGTCCTGTTGGAGTTGGTAGATGCTTTCAAGGCAATGGTTTGCTATGAGAATATTTTTGTTGTGTTTAAACTCAGGAAACTTGAAGAAGTTGGGGTCAAATAGAGGTGAGAAAACTGGCTTTGAACGTGCTGAATGCTCAGCTTGTCACTGACTTCAGCTAAGTGCTGTTTCTCTCTTTCCAGACTCTGTGGCTGATCGGTATCTCGTGCCTTTGGGGTAGTTTTGTGGTGCGTGAACAGCCCCTGCTTTGCCTGCAGCCAGAAGAAGCTTGGCACATAGCTCTAGTTTCCCTAAGGACTTGATGTTTTATTTCTTTCTGCTTCTAGGTGTCAGTCAGTCTCTCCACCGCCTCTTTTGTCCCCGCCAAGAAGCCCAGCCTACCCGCTCAGTGACAGCGAGGACTCTTGCCAGGCCACGCGTCTCACCAAGGCCTCGGGCTCCCGGCTGCGCCTCAAGGACTGGAGCAGCCGCGCATCCGTGCTGCACAGCACCTCCACCAGCCCATCAGACACTGACTCTCCCAGCCGCCCTCTCAAAGCCATCAGCGTGGGAGCTTTGGATAAAAGGCTGTCTGTGTTCAAGGCGGAGGACCAAAAGGAGAGCCCGAAGGAGGCTCAGGATGGGGATGCAATAGGGAGCCACCCTCTGGCCCGGAGCACTCTGTCCCTAGGCACTGCTGTGAACCTGAGGAGCCTATCCCTCAGCCGGACGAGCGTCCGCTCCCAGGTGCTGGACATCAGGCAGAAGATCACAGAATGGGAGTGCCGTCGGGAGCCGTCTCCCAGGATGAACGTGTGTGTGGACAAGAGGGACGCTGCGGAGAGGTCGGGCAGTGAGAGCTGCCCTAGCGTGCTGACCTCTCCTTGCAGCGACAAGACGTTTGATTTTAAAGGGTTCAGAAGAATGAGCCGAACGTTTTCTGAGTGCTCTTACCCAGAAACAGAGGAGGAGGAACTGCTGGACAGGGATTCCTGCCATCGGGTGGAAAAGAGACCAGGCAGGAGTGATCTTCCTTCTGCCGCTTTTCTCAAGGGCCACATGAGGAAAGAGTCCTCTGCTGTGCTCAACAGAATACAGAAGATCGAGCAAGCGCTAAAAGAGCAGCCTGGCAGGGGCCTCCCCCAGTTACCAAGCAGTTGTTACAGTGTTGATAAAGGGAGGAAAAAGTCTCTGAGTGCAGTGGAGGGACTGAGTGAAAACCTAAGTAACAGCAAAGGAGGGAGTGTTATTTTGGGGAGTGAACCAGAAACACCTACTGAGGCTGAGATAAGCAGTAAGGCAAAGCAGGGAGTTATAGCAAACTCCGCCGACCCTAAACTGCTCCTTGAAAGCTCAGCAAACGCCGTGGTGAATCCTGTCCCCAAGCCCAAACGCACCTTTGAGTACGAAGCAGACAAAACCCACAAGAGCAAACCAAGCAATGGCCTACCTCCATCTCCTACGCCTGCTGCTCCTCCTCCCCTCCCGTCCACCCCTGCACCCCCTGTGACCAGACGGCAGAAGAAAGAGTCACGTTTTCACAGAAAATCCCAGAATAGGTAAAACTCGAGGAAATGCCTCCTGCTTGATCTTCAAATTAGTAGCTGTGGTTTATTTATTTGTTTATTTACTTTTAGTAACGATAGGTCAGATTCTCCCCCCCATAGAGTGCTTTTGACCTGAGAAATGCTAGGAATTGTGTGTTTTGTTTTTTTTTTCTTTCTGCTGGACTGCATGGATGGGATGCATGGGTGAAATACTCCTGCATAGCCACAGTTTTGGAGTTCTCCAACCTGCGTTCCTCAAATCCCTGGAAAAGACTTTAGGTCATTTTGGCACAAATGCCCTTACACGAGATTTTTAATGGAGCATAATTTCATTATCCCCTCGTAGCAGGACCATAACTCATCTGTTATAGTTCTGTCTGTCTGTTTACTGCAAAACATGTCTGCAGCAGATTTGTGTTTCCAAAGCTTGCTACCACAACAGTTGTGTCAGTTTTATACGATAGTAGTGAGGTTGTTTAATTCAGTGTTTAGAAATATTCTCCTAAGTTACTATCAGCAGCTGCAGAGGATTAATGTTGAGAAAACTATATTTTAGCACAGATTATTCTTGAGTTAATAATGAGCAGAGTATGTGGCAATGTTTCCACAGTAGCCTGTGGAGTTTGACTTGTTTTAATTACATGATTCCCATTGGCTTTTTGGAAATGGTGAAACTCATTCTGCTCTCTGTTTAGAAAACTATAGGAATCATTGGTAAACATTTAAACTACTGCATTTTGAACGTGTTCAGCTGTCTGTGAATGTGTACAATGTACAGCTGAAATCTAGTGATGAACTTTGTAAGTAGCTACTAGACAACATTTCAGAGGAACACTAAGAATTCTGTATTTGGAGCTTGATGGTGTCTTAATTAATTACAAGTTGATGTCAGCACAACCTGACCTGAAGTGTTCCAGGGCAGAAGAAGAAGATCAGATTCTCTTCTTTAAAGAAACACCTGTTTCTGAAGTGGATCAGACAATTCTGCTGGTGGTTTTGTTTTTTTTTTTTTTTTTGTGTGTGTGTATGTGTGTCTGAGAAAGGGAAGACGGGTAAAATGTGGGAAGCCAAGCTTTGATTAGCAGTGCTTATCTTGGAGTCCTGGCAATAATCTCAGTTAGAGCAAACTGAGGTTTTAATGAGAATCTATGAAATAAAGCTTACCTCATTTTGCAGCATAGCGTATGTAAAGTACAGAAGACAAACAATGCTTTTTCAATGTTCAGATATAAATAATAGTCTTTATTGGAAAGCTATGGGACAAGTCATAAAACAGCATGTATAAAGTCTGCGTGGTGAGTGGAGGAAGGAATGGATCATGAGAGGTTATTCTTGCCACAGGATCACCTTGTGACTAAGTAGACAAAGTCAATCTTTGATTACTTGCTCACACTGAATTTGGGGCCATACAGGTCATCTAAGAACCACAGTATTTTGATGCAGTTCATTTTTGAGCTGAAATTTTGAAAGCTTTATTCAGGGAGAAGTGCAGTTTGTGCTTGTGCCTGCTGCTCTGCAGGCTGAGATTCCTGTAATTTTATTAGAAAATGGGGCAACATGGTTCAGCAATGGACTCTTGGTCCTGAATATTGCTGATAAGCAGGAACTCAAAGCAGAAGCAAAGTTTATCAATTTAAGTTGTGATTAGAGAAGTGTAGGCTTTAGAATTCGTGGTGCTATCATGTGTATCTGTTGATTCTTGTAAATCAGTTTGACATTTTACAGAGTAGGTATTCATTTCCTTGGAACATATGCGTGGTTTTCTCAAGCTGGAATGTCATGAGAGGGGACTATGGATATATATTCTTTCAATAATTTGGTTGAGAACAGCTTTTCTGGTTGTTGATTGAACTTCACAATGAAATGGAGGAAGTCTGTCTTATTAGCCTGATAGCAAAGAACCACTTCGTGTTCTGAGGACCTGGTGCCCAGGTAGCTTCCACATTTAATATCCACGTGAGATGAATGTTCCCTGGAGGCTGGAGGTCTGATACTGACGAGTGGGAGAGGAGTGGTGGGATGATTTAATGTTAATCTGTGTTGATTAACAGTAAAGTATGGGAATCAGCACAGCCTACGCAAGCCTTACAGCAACACTCTTTAGTGAGCCCATTTTTCAGTCCATTTCATCTTTAGCACTAAATCAATCAATCAGATAAACACTAGCTCTGGTAGAGCTGGCAGTGCAGACCATGTACCTCCCAACTTCAGTGTGGATATTGTCTTAGAGAACATGAATTGTGCAAACCAGGGAATAGGGAGGTCTTAACACCAGCTTCCTGCAGTGTGCATTATTATCCTAAGTCCAGTTACAAGTATGGGGCCAGACTTCTCACCCATGGTGTGGGGAGTAAACCTGAGCAAGAGGGGCCAGGACTCTCTTCCTCCAGGAACCCATCTGGGCCAGCTGCTCCTTGCTTTTTTCTTTTTTTTTTTTTTTTGCCAGAAAGCCCAAATCTTCAGGACCCAAGCATCAGCAAGGGTTACTCATCCATCCCAGATAGCATTTATTTCCTCCATACTTTGTGCTTTGCTGCCAGTGCTTCACGTGGGCTGTGCAAGAGAATTAGGTGACTTTTTTTAACATTTGACTGTGACTTTGGCATTTTCACACTGTCCTTTACATGGAGAGGTATCTGAAGTTTCAAGACCTGCAAGTGTTTTCGAACTAAGGTTTACATCTCCTAGGGCAACCAGTAGAGAATAGTTTTCCAGAGAAATGTCTTTTTCTTGAGGAGAAAGAGCTGCATTTTTCTTGGACTTCTGGCAATGGCAAAAAAACGTATAATCTGAGAGCTGTGTAGCTTACTTACTCTGTAACCTTTGAAAATGGTCACATACTTTCTCTGTATTTTCTCCTTCTCTGTATAATGGGGATAACAATACTTCCAATCTCATAAAAGTGTCACAGTTTGTTATACTGAAGACTGCTGTCAGTACAGGACTTGAGGGTCCTCTACAAGTCCTCTTGAAGCATGACGTGCAATTTATTTTTTAGTCAGTTTATATGCATTTCTTAACCGCTCAGATAACAGTTTGAGTCATTTTGCATTCTAGTTACTAATTACTTCTTGTTTTGAACTTTAGAAAATCGTTTGAGTTTGAGGATGCATCAAGTCTACAGTCATTGTACCCTTCCTCCCCCACTGAAAATGGGACCGAGAGCCAGCATAAGTTTGGATCTAAGAGCACTTTAGAAGAAAATGCCTATGAAGACATTGTAGGTAAGAAGATGTTGCAGTACATGGATTCACACGCGTTGTTGAGTTCAGAGCATGCATTGTTGAACATGTACCTTGTGCAAGAACATTCAGTGCAGTGAGTAAAGAGAGATTAAATGAAGGGTAAATAACTCCAATGTATCAGAGCAAGCATAATTCTCCCTCAGCATGCAGGAGGTCTTGGTCCTCTCAAACTTCGTTGAGCGGTACTGGAAGTAGGCTTGTTAGTTTTGTTCCATGCTTTTCAAGATACAAGCATTCACATTCTCTTTACTACAGCCTTGTCATGAAGCATTGAGAGGTATAAAAATGTAAATAGATACAGTTTACAGAGCTACCTAATAGCAAGATTAACCTCAGAGGCCTTGTGTAGTCAGCCTAAGCCTTTCAGGACTTATGGGAGGACTACCCCAAAATGGTTGTGTACAGCACAATTCCTGGTCTCCCTTCAGTCCCAGTTGCTGGTTAAAGAAAAATTAATTTCCTTCAGCTACAGAGCCATCAGGAATGCACAATGAAAACACTGTTTTGATTAAGCTTCACCAGAAAAACATGTTTCTTTTGGTCTTAGAAGGAAATGTATGGTCTGTGCATACATTCTTTTAACATCAAAAAAGTTGTTATAATTACTGAAAATTGGGCAGCCCTTCAGAGCACAGATTTTCCACACAAATGATGAATATCTGCACTATTTTTAACTCTTTCAGTGTTGTGCTACTGCAATGGATACAAAAGATCCTTGATTTTCCTTTGAACAGTGGATCTTATTTACTGAAAACTGGAGGGGTACCAAGATAGTTGGGGCCCTAGAACACATGTCCCCTGAAGACAGGCTGAGGAAGCTGGGCTTGTTTAGTCTAGTGA
Organism: Centrocercus urophasianus; assembly: GCF_019232065.1. NCBI lineage: Eukaryota > Metazoa > Chordata > Aves > Galliformes > Phasianidae > Centrocercus > Centrocercus urophasianus. The sequence goes on from NW_024884586.1 coordinate 3,071,075, forward strand.
AAAGGAGGCCCAGAGACAATCTAATACTGCATAAAATGTTTCAAAGGCAATCAGATGTGATAGAACGAAACTCTTTTTGGTCATGACAGTTGATACAGCAAGGGACAGTGACCACAGATTTTTGCTTGGGGCTTTGACCTACTGAATAAATTCTGTCTTTGCTTTGTCAGCCTAAGTGAAAACAGGACTTTGTTCTGGTAAGCATCTTTCTTCAAATGAGAAGAAATCTTGAGTTCAGTAAAATAAAATCACAATGGTCTCTTCCAGCTCATGGGAACTATAAGCTTGCTCTTGCAGATTATAATTTGGGTACTTTGGCAGTGGGAAAAGAATGCAAAATTTCTCATCTGTGGATATACACAGAACTTCACTGTTTTGTACTGATCTTTAACAGTCTTATTCCAAATCACTTCATTCAGTACAGGCAGTGCGGGGGAGTACCAGGTCAATATAATTCTTATAAGCTGTCAAGCTTGATTAAAGACAAGCCAAAGTAGTTTGATCTCCAGCCTTATAGAAACTATCACAGTTTTCTGTATCACATCTGCATAATTTATACCAGTAGTGCTAGACCTCGATCTCAAGGTACCATTTTTATATCATGCAAACCAGGTGCCTGTACGAGTGAGCTTATTGTATAAATTTACATCTGCTTCAAAGCTAGAAATAATTCTGTCACTGCTGTGTTAGATTTTCTTTGCAAAGTGTTGCCCAAGAAGTTTTGGAGTTTGGTTGGTTTTTTTTTTTTTTTTTTTGGTCTATAACTGGTTGAATGAGGTTGATGCCTCATCCCTGAAGGCATTCAAGGCCAAGACTGGATGTGGCTCTGGGCAACCTCTGCTTGGTGATCCTGCACATGGCGGGGGGGTTGAAACTAGATGATCATTGCGGTCCTTTTCAACCCAGGCCATCCTGGGATTCTATAATTCTATGGGTATCTTACCTTCCCTAAATGCTTATAGGTAGCTCAAACAGCATCATTGTTTCCTTCTTTACTGAATGAGAACACTGATGAACTGTTGTGGCTAATTTACATTATTTAGAGAACTGCCTTTTTTGTGCAAAAAAAAAAATAAAAATCTTTAGGTACTTCAAAGCTGAAGTGATTATTCTTTGATGTCCAGTGACATCATGAAAAAGTCTTCGTTCAACTTTGTAATATTAATGTACATTTTAATAATGAAATATCTGCACATTCATTTCAGGACAGATACTGGACTGAAACATAATGATCCATTCTGTTATAACCAAAAATCACCTCTATAAAGGGGCACATATTCCTAATATTAAACAGAGCTGTATTCCTTGTGCAAAGCGCCATGTGGACTTCATTCATCTTCTGTACTAGCATTCACAGGAATGTGGCAGTCATAGTAAACATTGTTTTGCTTCTTGTGGTTTCGAGTGAGTCTTTAATCAGACCAAAATTGATGTGGCTTTACGAATCCAGTCGGGGAAACCATGCTTGGTTCTGTGCAAATTTAAGAAACTATCATAGTATTAAGAGATGTCTGAGACGGTTGCTTCTGCTGTGTTTGTGGACAACAGTATTTCCTGTCATATGTGCCATATGGTTTCAGTATTCCAGTCTGTTCCCCTAAATACAGTTGAGATATTTAAATACTGTTACTTCATCTGCGCTGCCTCCATGGTATTTTTCACCTGACATCGAGAAGAAAACACCTGTTATTGTCACCAGGAAAGGTGAGAGTAAAGTGAAAGCAATGTTAAGGGAACAGCAGCATCTTTGTCTTAAGAATATCTAATAAAACCATGTAAATTATCATTTGTTTTTGTAAGAGAACTTGCTTTCACAATGTTGAAATTAAATAAAGAAATCTGCTGTGGCAGGGCAAGAACAGTTACAGTGTTTGTAATTCCTTAGAGTGAGGGACAGAGTGGAACAGGTGGAAAATTCCTCTAAATCAGTCTTTCAGTTCATTTTTCTTCGTCAGTGTCTTAAGACGAGGAGCATAAATGTCTGCTCCTGCCCTGAAGAAGTGTTGGTGTTACCCTGGCAGCAGAGTCCCTGGGAATCCAAAGTCTATAGAGATTTGGCTGTAGTGTTCAGATTCTGAAAGATCTCATGCCTTTGTGTCTGGGGTTCGATGGGGTTCATTATGACAGAGGCCAGCTTGAAAACTTGTCTTGAAATCTCCTCCACCTCTTCTCACCCCCCTGTCTCCATACCACAGTTTATCAGTGCTCTGTGGAGGAGAGTAAGACAGTCATCACATGTTCTTGATGAGAATGAAGTCTTCTTCCCAGCACATAAATGCTCAGAGACAGCTTGGATTCAGACCCACCTTTGTTTGTATTTGTTGAGAAGCCAGTCAGAAAGTTTTTCTGGAACCTGTGAAGTTGTCAGTTATCTGAGTTACATTATTTCAGATTGGCTTTAAATAAAAGGTGATAGTTAAATTGTGTGGGAAATCTGGCCTTCTGCAAAGGGAGGAAAATGAGAAAAGGAGAAAAACAGAAGAAATGAGGCAGTTGAAGGAGCTGCGGGCAGCTGCTGTGTCTATTTTGAAAGCTCAAAGCAGAGTAGGAAGTAAAGCCTATTGCAATGGAATCTCTGCAACCAGGATGAGTTTCCAAGTGGGATCTTGATGGTGGGCTCCTGGTGGGAGCTTCCTACAGTCCATGGCCCGAGGGGCAGCTGGATCTGCTCGGAGAGTTTGTTGTGCACCCTCCTGCTCTCTGGACCTGTTCAATATCACCTTTTGGTAATTTTGAGCCTTTCCGACAACTGGACGTTTCTCTTGAAAAGTGTTTTTTTGCATCTTAAGATGAATTAGAGATGGGATAGCACTTAATCACTGTGATTCTGGAGGTATGTTATGAAACCTTGTTATAACTGATGCCAAAGGTGACTGAAAAGTAAAACCATGTGGTCATACAAAACTGTTTATCTGTTTTTCTCTGTTGTCCATCTGAGCATCGCATCTCAGTTTGGGGAGAATGAGTTTCTTATTTACTTCTGCAGTACCACAGGACAGCTAGCTCTAGTTGGCATGGGCCTTCCTTCCTCCTAGTCAGAGAGTTGTGTGATGAATAAATCGTTATAAAGCCCTCCTTTTTTTTGAGGGAGAGTTAATTATATTCCCAGTAGTCTTGTATTCAAGTTTCATTTTATCACTCAGGAAGCAAAATGTTATTTTGATGTTTCCAGCTCTCCTTGAAATGAGTGGGGCACAGGTGACTGTTGTACGTGAGTAAGCACAGTCTTCCAGAGAAATGAGAGTGCACGGAGCTGGATTTGTCACTATTTTACAGTGTGTCAGACCACATAAGAGAGGAAATGCAGCAATATGTATCAAATCAGTATTATTACATACAGCATCAGGGCAGCCTAACCCAGGTGAGTGCCTGAGCAGTTAAAAAAAAGCAGGTGTGGCTCTTCAAGTAGGATCCTGAGTGTGGAGGGGAAGGAAAGCCGGTGGCTTAATCTTCCTTCCCTATGGAGTCCAGTTCTCAAAACACTGTGATAGAGCACCTCATCTCTCCTGAACAGATTAGCTGTTTTGAATTCTGATGTAAATTGGACATGGTACATGTCATGTAACAAATGGGATGATTTAGCTGTTTTACTGAATACTCCATTAAGCGTGCCAAAAGCTGCAGAGATGATGACTGCGGTCCAGCTGGAAGATGTTTCAGCTTCACATTGCTTTCAAATTAGAATATTTTGCAAAATTCTTCCCGTAAACGTGGAAGAGGGTTAGTGAGCCGGGGCTCTTCATTTTTCCAGTAAAATCCCATCATCACATGCCACATTATTGTCTGTCATACTATAATACCACATTGTTTTCTATCATATAATCATCTCACATCAGAGTAGTTGTATGAATCTGGGAGAAACTGGATTTGCTGGGCTGCTGTGAAGCTGAAGCGAACTTGGAGAGACTGCACCTCTGCCAACTGTGCTGTGCTAGTCATCTCTAAGGCACTCTGGGCTTTTCGTCAGACCCTTAGCAATAGTTCTTGAGAGAATCTGTTAGTAAAAGAGCTATGACTGATGGTGCAGGCTGTCACCAGAGAAACGTGTGTTTCTGTTTTCTTCCACGACCCTCACTTGCCTTTAAAAGTCTAAAAATCATGTGAGATTTTTCAACAGTGCAATTGTGGTAATTTTAATGTAGGGTAATGGCAGCCAGAGTGCATTAAATGAAACAGTTTCCATATAGGCCTGTCAGAGAAGGGCCAAATACTCTAGCTGTCTCATTCTGTTGATGATTAGGCTGTTTGTTGTATGCCACACTGGGATACATGTTATTTTTAATCATCATGTTATGATTCGTTTAGATTCCTGTATTTCTCTGTGGAATTTGTTTCACTGCTATATCACCCTTACAGCTTCTTTTGGATTCTCTGTGAGCTTTATATCCTGGTTTTCTAAGACAGTTACTGTGCAGCAGTGAAATGGAGAGTAAAATGATTGTGATGATGCTCTCCCATACCCTAATTTAAATTCATAGAGAGACTGCACTGAAGTCAACTGAGTTCAACCACTTTGAAGTGCAAGCCCTTTTTTGCATGGTGTTGTTGTCCTGTGGTGACAGTTGCTCATTGGTTGCTTTCGTTCATGTAATTTTGGACTGAGTGCTAGATGGGTGAAATTTTTGGAGAATATTTTTATTCATTTATCAGATAAACTTCTTCTGCAGCTAATTCTTGCTTATGGTTACAAATGGAAGATCTTACAGATCCTGTAGAAGAGAGCAGAGAGCTGAAAGTCTCTGCAATTTTTCTTCTATTTATTGCCTGGCAAGCCACAATTGAACAAGCTTAGAAAACAGTGATACAGTCTCCATTGCCCAGGGCTCAAAAGGCTGATCACATTTTAGACTCATCATCCTACGTGTTGCAGATGCTCTACTACTTTTCTGAGAACTAATCAGATGCACCAGATGACAGGACTTTAAGCAGGTAGTTGTAACCTAGTGCTGTTTAGAAGGAGCTTTTCAAAGCTACTATTATGCATCTCAGCTGTAATTTGACATTGAAATAGTTCCCCTTTCAACAGATTCCTGGGGTAAATTCCTTAGCTGAGATGCACAGTTGCAGCTTCTCTGATGTTGAAAGAGCTCATCTATGTCTTAAAGATCTAAGCTCAGATATTTTATGAAAGCATGGGGATTTTGTGGTTTTCATCCATTTCATCTGAACGTGATCATAAACATCCTGATGGGTGAGTGCTCCTCCAGCACTGGTTGTGTGAATTGGTGTGCAAGTAATTTTATGAATAAAATGAATGAGTAGTGCATGCATAGAAGAGTGAGAAGCCTTGTGCAGTTCTTTGAACTTAGGTGCCCCAGAAATGCTGGGGACCTGTAAGACTGCACAGTGTATGGCTCCCTTGCTATTCCCTATGACAGATGGCTTGCTTGGGTGCAAGCACTCGAGTGTTACTTAGTCTGAGTTCCATCTATCTGGCTCCCTTTTCCTGCCCGTGTATTGCCATTGCTTCTTACTTCTTGCCTCTTGAGGGGTGTGGTGTTTGTTCCCAAATATTCCCCTCAAAGGCAGTTGAAACTTTGATCTCCCTGTTCTTTATACTGTAAGATAAATCAGTTGCACTGTATTTTGTGCGCAAGCTCTGGAATACAGGAAATGGGCACTTTGTCATTTGTGAGGTGCTGACACCACCTACCCTGGCCACGTGGAGCCTGGGCTTTCAGCATCATTCTCTGGAGATGGCATCTTCTCTATGTGAGCACTGGCTCCTAATTAAGGCACGACATTTAAGGCCATTTAATGAGCCTTTTCCATTGCCATATAACCATTACTTGTTTCTCCACTCTAGAAAGAAAAGAACCATTTCCCTCTTTTCTGCCATTTATAGAGAAGAGTCTGTCCGTTTTTTCTTTCTCCCCTCAATCTTGCTTTTCTCTCCTTTCTCAGCATGAGGCAGGCTTGCTGAATCTGCCTCTGCTTCCCATTTGCCACAGTGAGAGGGGCTGAACAGAGGAACGCTGTGTGCTGCCTCCGGACTTGGTGGGGCTGACTTGCAGAGCGTCACGGATGGAGGAACTGCAACCACTAGAGGAAACTCTTTGATGCTTAAGCTCAAGGCACTGCATTCCTCATGGCTTCTCTAAAAGTCCCTGGCTATTTCATCTGTTTTTTTTTCCTTTTCCCCTACGGACAAATTGTTAAATTGCCTGTGAGACCTTCTGAAGATAAATGTCTCGTAGATGAATGTCCTGTGTTTACTCAGCAGTTTGGTACATAGAATTTGAGAGAATGGGAAACTTTAGAAGGCTGTAGAGGGAACTGATCAGACTCATTTGGGAACAGGGCTGGTGATCAGAGACATTAATTACCAAAAGTTTGCTATTCCATGTGACCATATTTGTTCTGGGGGTCTGATTCAGCTTTCTTTGAAGTCAGAGTTTGTCTGCTCTTTTCTTGTGCAGCACTTAGATCAGCCTCATCAGGACAAGTGTGGCTCTAGTGTGCAGTCTCTCTCCTTCTGGCATTCAATAGAGACATCCATATGGAAGAAACAAGAAAATTACTTTACTCTTTCATTGTAAATGTGTTTCCCTTTTACAGCAAATCCAAATGAATACAAAGCCACTACAACATGCAGACTGTAAACATTCCTTGCCTTGGTCTCTGGGATTAGAGCAGTGATTGTGTTGAGGAGAAACGCAGTGATCAAAGCTGCAAACTTCTGGAACCAACTCAGCTATATGGAAGCCTTCCTCATTTTCATGTTGCAGCAGCAGCTGCCACCACTACCATTCCTCTGGTGTGGGACCCAAACCTGCTGGTAGCCACCTGTCCCCAGGCCTTCATGCCTATGGAAGGGTGTAATTATGTACTTAGATGGGGTTGACTGCTGTCCTAAGTCAGTTTAGGAAATCCACGCACATCTCTTTTGCTTGCTTTCTAATCTTGGGTTTTTTGGGGTTCTTTACACTCAGAAGCCAGTTGGTTTCTGCTTCCTAGTGCTCTTTTTGCATGTATGATCTTTGTGTCTTATCCACCAAGAACAGTTTATAAACTAAATAATGATTAAAAAAATAGTGACTATCTCAGGCTTGAAAACAGCTGAAGACCCACACAAATAAATAATCTCTTTTAGTTCATTGACTGAACAAAATATTTGGTTCAAATGCTGAATCAGCAAAACCAGATTGATCAAGCTGTTTCAATGCCAGAAACTTCATGGAGAAAGAGGCTATTCTTTTTTTTTTTTTTTTTTTTTTTGAATTTAAAAAAAAAAAAAATAGATGAGGCAAATTTAATCTGAACACAACATTTAAAAAAAGAAAAAGAAAAAAAAGAAAAAAAAAACAAAAAACAACAGAGATAATTTTATTTTTAAGTAAATGAGAACAATAAAATAAAAGTGTTATTGAATAGCAAGCCAAACTTCTGAAGAAAATCAGAAGGGTCTTTCCCTAATAGGGAAAGGGTTAAAATCCCTGTCATGTCTCCACTGACCTCCACGTTACACTGAAGAGGAATTTGGCCTGAGCTTTTTTCTGGTAGAGGATCTGAGTCAGAAAAGCAGCCTCTGCTCTTGGTTTCTTACTCCTCCCTCTCCTCTCATCCAAGACTTCTCTTGGCCTGTTTCTAAGCTTAATATTTTATATCAATATTAGTATTGCTGAGTTTAGCTGGGTTCAACCAATTCTGCTTTCCGTGATGTCTTGGAAGGAGAATCGCCACAAACTTATAAACTGCTTTGTGTTTTAGAAAATATTTCTTTTCAGCTAATGAACTTGTTTCTCCTTGGGAGTTTGGATAGTAAGCAGACTAACGCAATAAGATTTGTTTTCTCAAGGAAGCATATGTTTAATCACTGCCTAATGTAGCTGAGTATTTTGAAATCTGCTAATCCATTCTAAAATTCTTGCTTGACCTATACTTGACTTGGGCTTACAAGAAATTTTATCATGCGAGCGCAATCCATTTAGCTGTGAGTAAGTAAAAGCACTTTGACTCTTGCTGTGATTATTGTATCTTGAGCTGCAGCATTTACAAGTAACGATTACTGTGCAATATCTATTTGCTTTTCTTTCTGCAGGAGTTAATCTGTTCCATAGTCCTGTAAGGATATACATGGCTTTAAATTGTTTTTAAGAATATTTGTTGCTTCACATTTGTTCTGTTCATTTTGTTCATCAAAAGGTCTTTCTTTTGCATACCTCATGCACCTGAAGCCATTCTTTCCACGCAGCATGTGGACGGACTATTGATAGTGCAGCCTCTAAAATCAGATTCCCTCTGGATGAAATAATAGCTTGTGACTGCCAACTCAAACATTCTTCAAGAGCAGCAGTCATTCAGGCCTCTAATTAAAACAATGCTAAAGCATTCAGTCTTTCCTTATGTTTGACTAGAAATCTTAGTATGATGCATTGCTGAAGCAAAACTGTATTTTACTTGTAACACGTGAATGTGTGAACTTGCTAAGTGAAAGCTCTTATCACTGTTATTGATGAATCAAGCAGTCCTGTAGTTCAGTAAAGTAGAAGGCACAAACTGGTTTTGTTTTCTTGTGTGCAAGCAGGAAATACAATATTCTGTCTAGAAAAAAGAAACTGATAGTCAAAAGGATATAAATATGAGCCTTGCTCTCACTGAAAATAACTGTACCTCAGCTGTCACCTCTGTAGAAGTGGTGAATATTTTCTGGAACAGACTGAAATGTAAACCATACCGTAGTTTTCTGTCCTCAATTTTTGATTAATACAGTATGCAATAATGCCTGGATTTCTTCTAAAGCTTATACGTAATTGTTTGAATTGTGATATAAATTCTACTAAATGCATGAGTTCTATAGTCATCTTCAGATAAAACTACAAAAACCAGCTTGTCCAGAATCTTTGAACTTCCTGCATGTTTCACATTTCTGCAAATTCAAGATTTGAATTTGAGCAGATGATTTTATGGGGATGATTTTCTAGGTAAGGTGGAAGAAAAACAGAAAACTGGAAGGGCTCTGTGTTTGAAAAGCCTGAAGTTCTATGCCAGTTGCTGATTATGTACTGTCTAAAGAAGGGGATGCAAAACTTTCATTTTATTGATGGTGTTCATTCAACTTTGTGCTTCTTAGTTTGGTGAGAGGTTTACTGAGTTCAGAATTCCTGCAAAGATGATGAGTTGCTCTACCAATCCTTAGATGGAAATGGCTTCTGAAGAGTCTTGGATCTCCCTTCAATCCATACTGTAAATGTTGTTTCTGGTTTTCAAAGGCTGAAAAGACAAAGATGGCAGAATGCTTTTCAATTTATTTCTCATTTGTCTCATAGTTAGTGGTCAACTGATCAAACCTCTCTATATTACTGGTGGGATGAATGCCCCTCCAGGAGATACTAATTTCACATTAGTTGAAATGAATGGCTGCTTTGCTAGAAGGCATGATGTATTTTAAACAACACTTTGAGGATGCAGCATGGTTGGTGCAGAAATTCTTCCCTCATCTTCTACATTTTCCAATCTTCTGTATCTTCTACATCTTCCAATCTTCTCTCTTGACACTGCTGAGCTAAAGTGCTTATTCTTTCTCTGCCTGCTCTCTGAGCAGAGAGAAAAGTGAAAGTAGCATTAAATAAAAGTTGTCTTATCACGTGTAAGGGTGGTATGGTGAGAACAGTTATTTATTGCTGTTCTTTTCACCCTGTGAGTGGCTGCTATAGATTTGTAAAATCTACCGATATACTTTAACATAGTTATGTGCCTTAGTTTTTATATATCAATAAATTCTGAACAGCTGCAGATGCTCAGAAGCACATCTTGTGAAATCTTTGCATTTTATTAAAAAAAAAAAAGTAAAAAAAAAAAAAAATAAAAAAAAAAAAAAAAGTTGTCTTCATAGCCAAGTTTTCCTCCAAATACTTCCAGCTGCAGTGAGAGGGATGAGTCATGCTGAAAGCTGAGCAGCTTTTCTAAAAGTTTTTCACTTGGTTCACATGACTATTTTTTTTTTTTTTAATTTTGCATTCCTTTCTGTTTTTCTTTTCTTAAAAAAAAAAAAACCCACCAAAACAAAAAAAAACAAAAAACGTGAAGGAGAATCATCCAAGGAAAACCCGTATGAGGATGTGGAGCTGAAAGGCCGTCACGCGGGCCGAAAATCCCATCAGCTCTCCGAGAACTCCCTAGATTCTTTGCACAGGATGTGGACTCCGCAGGACAGGAAATACACATCACCTCCCCAGGTAATGCACGGCGTCACAGGGCGCGAGGGCACATTTCTTTCTGCACTTGAAAGCTTGTTTAAAGCTGTTGCAAGAGAATCAATCGTGGCAGAGGAGGAAGAGCAGCTGTACTGAATGAAAAAGAGTATCTGGAAAACGAGTGCAATCAAATCCATAAATTGCTGCTGCGAGTGCTCTTGGCAGCTGCAATCGGGAGTCTCAGTGCTGCTCTGAAGAAGCTGGTTGCTGTTTGGAGCAGTCCTGACGAGCTACGGCCAGATGAGTTTAAGCAGAACCCTCTGCCAGCTGTTTGAGGAGCTGAATCTGGCCCTAAATCTTTTGTGTAGGTTGCGCCTCTTTGAGAACGACCTCAATGTTTGCTGTGGGGTTTTTAGCAGGATGGGAGGGAGAGGTCAGCTTCTTAATCTTTCCCATGTATTGTTACACGAGGCCTATTGTGACATGTTAATATGAAGTATGTAATGTGGCATGGCTTCTTGTAAGATGCAGAAGGCCAAGTATACCTTTTTACTCCCCCTCCCAGTGAAGAAATGGATAATAACATAATCAGAAAAACCAGAGTGCCTGCATTCAACAAAGCTGTATAAGCTGTGTTGGCAGCATAAAATAAAACACCTGCAGACTTTCTGTTTTGTGGTGAATTTTCCAAAGCAGTGTGTTTTCTGTGAAAGCTATGAAATGCCAGGTTGCTTTGTTGTTTATGGGATCTTTGTGTTCATAAGAAGAAATATAAATTTATCGCATGCTTAATTTTGAGATTTGAAACCTCTTTTAAAGGAATTTTTGTTTTGCACTGAATCAACAGAAAATTTGCATTTTAATGACAGGACACAAGAGTCTACTTTTTTGTCACGTAAACTGACCTACAAGAAAACAAAATATATTTTCTTTTGCTATATTTGGGTGCACATGAGCACCACAGTCCTAGAGATAAAAGTATTACCAAGATTCTTAGCATACTCCTGGTTCATCATCTGTAAAGCAGAAGAGTTTTCTGCTAAGCTACTGAAAAGGGAGCAAATGGGAAGTGACCTCTGGAGGTTCCTTTCAACCCCAATGATTCTGATTTTGTGAATAGAGAGTATAAAGTGAGTGATCAGGCAGAGTGAGGGGAAAGATAATTTTGTAGTGAGAGACATAGTACAAAGAACAATTATTTTGGGCTGTACCCTGTGTATTAACAGTAGTTGTGGTAGCATTTAAGCCATCCAAAAGGATGAACCATTTAGGTCCATGGTAGTAGTATGCTGTTTACTCTTCTGTGTTTTACAAAGGGAGACCAAAGAATTTATGGATTACAGTGAATTCTGTAAGATTTATCAATAAATAAGTATTCTTTAGTATCTATGCAACAGGGCTCTTTATTCTGGTAGCTTCTTTTTGCAGTGCTGACAGGAGTTTTCCTTAGTGCCATAATTGCGGTGTCATTCTGTTGATTCGTAGAGCAAAGGGACGCTAAGGGCAGGTCAGCTATGGACCTGGGTAATTCTTCAATGACCAAAAATAGAACAGTCCCAATTTCCTGAAAAATGGCAGCTTTGGCAACAATTTATCAACCAGTTTTTCCAGCATAGCAACATAGCTGGGTTAGCAACATGACTTCAGATGATAAACAAGGCAGAAGGGATAAGAAAGTCAGCAGGCTTTCACCAATCACCTCCCAAAGTGTTTCTTTCATTGAAGTATAGTCTGCTGCAGATTTTCCTGGCATGCAGACCTGTGGTAATCAGAGACCTCAAACACTGGCTTGTGGTAATTTTGAATCCCGTAGTGACTTCTCCTTTCCTGTTTGTTATTTCCAATTCTTTAAGTTATGAGCTACAAAAAGGGTGTCTTATTAATGACATTCTCTTTGTGATGCAAAACCTACACGTGCAGAGACACCCTACACTTAATTCCAGATCATATGGCCCTGTGATGGGTACGCCCTCCAATTATTACAAATGGGATATTTATTACTGCAGATGTACTGTTGTTATCTCTGCTGATAGGACATCAATGAATGCCAGCTGCCAGCTGTTCAAGAAAATGGTTCTTTTTTAAGGCATGTTGCTGTAAGGAGATATGTAAAGGACTGTGTGGTGGACAGTCAGGGTGAGGTGCAGTTATGGAGGGAAACCCTTTCTGTCTTTCACTTGCATCACAGGGAAGCTGGGAAGAGAACCCTAGGACTTGACCCTGTCAGCCTGCAATTAACCTTCCCAAGAAGTAGGCAGAGCTGCTCTGAGATCTGTTCCAAGAGATCCCCAGTTTTTTGAAGATGGATGCTTCTTGGTATTTAATCCTGTCAGTGAGATTTTGCTTTCCTGCTGCAGTAATAACCAATTTGTCTTTTAAAGTAAATTCCTTGGGAAGGCAGGACAGACTTGTAATAAGATCTTTGCATATTAACAGATCTCAAAACAACTTTGACACCATGGAAATACAGCAAGCTTGATTTCCTACTTTCTCAGGAATAAAATAGCAGCTTCAGTGTAGTCACTCTTGATTTTCACCACTGGGAGAGAGATCAGGCTTATCATATCAGTGTTTTGATGTCAGCCAAACTTTAGGTTAGGTTTGAGCACTTATAGCATTGATGTGATATGGGTACATGGAAATTCAAAGCCAGATGCAGTTTATTGTTTTCTTTGAAATTTAGATAAGGGTATTGGCCCCTATCTCTTCAGTTGGACCTTTACCCCTCTTTTTGCACGTACTTTGCAGAGATGTGGCTCACCTGGCATGATGCATTTATACGGCCACCACTCATGCGCAGAGCTTCTTCTGCACTAAATGTTGCTGAGAAGGGGAAGAGCTCAAGCTGTTCTTGTTCCCACAGCTACCTTCAAAGCCCAGCAGCCAGTCTCTGCGCGTTGGGAACTGGTCAGAAAGGAAGAGCCACCGCTTACCACGGCTACCCAAGAGGCACAGCCACGATGATATGCTGCTGCTGGCTCAGCTTGGCATTCCCTCCTCCCCTACCAGCCTTAATGAGGACAGTCTGAGTACTGCAAGTGAGCTGCTGTCTACACGCCGGGCCAGGAGGATCCCAAAGGTACTGGCAGGGTGATCTTGTCCCAACAAATGGTGCTCTGGTTGCAAGGCTTCAAATACAAGCCTTATGCTTGGGGATAGGTCACCTGCCTGCAAAAACCTGCAATTTTCTATCCAACATGTAGCCCTTACTGAAAGCTCTTTTTCTTGGTAGACAAAATATATTCCTTTTTACACAGACCCCAACCGTGAAAGTCCCTTCCCTAGGAGTGAGTAACTCTGCACTTTGTTTGCAGGTGCAAACATTGGACTGCCATCCTTGCAAAGAGTTTCTGCATTTATTTACAGCTTACCCCATCCTCATAACCCTGTTGTCTTGATTTGAAGTGGGAAATAATTTTCTACTTGTCAAGGAGTTCAAACTTTCCAACTCAAAATGAGATATGTAAGAGAAAAAGCAGAAACTAACTAGCAAAAAAACCCATCCCAATAAACCAAACAACAAATCAACCAGAAAGACCAGCCAGACCTTCTCTAGTACAATAGCAATAGAGAGAACAGGCAATGTGTTCACTGTTGGTCTGCGAAGAGTCAGCTTTTATTGTATATTCAACTCTTTTCTACTCTTTTTAGAGAGTGTATTTTAAAGGATGCGGCTGTAAATATTGTGAGTGGATGGAGATTCTTATGTTCCTGTCGATTAAACAAAATTCTGACTCAGCCAGAAACAATCAAAAGAAAGGAAGTTAATTTAATGTCCTTACTATTTACTATAATTTTATTTTCATGAGATACACTATTCTACTACACATATGAGCATACATCTGTGGAGGAAGTTACAGAGTAACTTACAGAGTAGCATACTTCTTGGTTTTCAGTAAAACTTGGAAAGTTTGGATGATACTTCTGTACCCAACTTTAAAATTTGTTGCATTCAGGGAATAGATATTCTCCCCATATGAAATTATATTTTAAGTATATGAATGTTCAGAATTTTATCAGAAATCTCACAATTATTTCTACTTTTGACAACTCTAGCTCCTAGAGTCTCGTATTACTGGATAATCTCACATTTTTATTGAATAAATATTAGTTATTAGATAAAAAACTCTTATCTGAGAAATAACTGTTCTGCATCACTACCCTGTGCCTCCACAGATGCAAAACGTAAAGGGAAGATAACAGGAATGCTTTATGAAACCATATCCAAATGCTTAAAAAAACCCTGGACTTCACTCACTGCTGTGCAGGTTTCACTATTGGTGAAACAACCCAAGCAGACAAAGCACTGGAGAGCCTATGAAGGGAGCACAGTATTTCAGCAAGACCTTTCATAGGATGGCCTCTGTTCTCTTCTAGGACTGATTTTGATTTAGTTATGGTTAGCTCCTCTGATTTGCTGTCCCAGCTCCTTTGGGATTCTCCCACTGCTATCTGTGCATCATGTACCCAGCCACTCTTGGAACTCTTGGAAATGGAGGGGAGGGGACTTGTTTAGTTCTTCCTGTGCTTGGTAGAAGTATAAAAAGAATTTATGCAGTAAATGTAAAATTTACCATGAAAATTAGGTACGTATTTCAATTAACACTCCTGATAAAACATAGCCAGCATGATTCAGCTGTTGGAAGAACTGAGTGAAAACTTGTTCCAAATCTGTGCTCTGTTACTGACTTTCTCCTCTGTCTACATCAGATTAGTTTCTCACTCTGTTTCCCTCTTAAAGCTGAGGTAAAACAGCCTTTGCAAATTGAACTATACTTCTATGAGTAAAGCTCCTATGGAATGAAATAAACTGTTACTGACTCATTAGGTCATTATGAAGATTAATTGCTTCGTATTCATGACTCTTCAGAAATTATAGTATATTGTTTAATTACTAATTTTTGGTAATCCCAATCTCTTGTTAAAGTCATTAAACATGAATGTTTTCCATTATCTCAGATTATTTTGGATAGAAGATTGTTATCCATGTTAGCCCTGTGAAAGGAAGTCATAAAGATGATTACCAGGAATTAAAATTCTGGCTGCTGCTGGCTTTAGCCAGCACCACAGCCAATTTCAAAATAATGTTGTAGATAAGATTGGAGAAAGTAAATGCAGCACCCCTGAAGGTCAGTAAGGACAGCACAAGTTGGAAGGGGGTGGGAGGAATCCATATGGGCCAAATCCTCAGCTGATACAATAGGGCTTCAAAGCAGCACAGTACTCTGTTAAGTGTAAAGGCTTTAAAAACCTAAGGCCAGCTCTTTCTCCAAGAGAGAGAAATGCAGAGGATAATAGATGTCTTTGAACACTCAGTCTCATGGTGATTTTATTGCAAATGTCTCACTCATTTTTGAAAATAGGATCTCGATTCTGGAGTTCTCTGTTTCTGAAAATATAACTATAGGCAAGGTAGTGAGATTCAAAAAGTGATTCAAGCATACAGGATGCAAAAACAGAGAAAAGCCCTTTGAGCTGATAAAGATTTTAGGGCACCTAGTTAGTCTGTCATCCACTGTCAAAGTGTTTGTTTGGATCGGTTAATTAATTAAGTTTCCTAGCAGAAAAGTGATTTGCCTTACTGGTTGTTCTCTTTCTTATTTTCCAGCTTGTCCAGAGAATCAATTCCATCTACAGTGCAAAAAGAGGAAAAAAACGATTGAAGAAACTTTCCATGTCCAACATTGAGACTGCATCCCTGAGAGGTGCGACACACACACCGTAGCTAACTGAATCCTTTTGACTGTTGCAGAAGTAACAGATTTCCTTCTGTTCACATCTGCTCCAGGTTCAACTTTGTTTAGAGCTTTCTGCTGTAAAAGGAGATAGTTTTTTCTTGTGAGAAGAAAAAAAATGGGAATGAGCTAAAAATAAATCAGATGTTGTCTATTTTATTAATCTCCTGACCATCTAGACTCCAGCCTGTTCTTTAGCTCAGATTTTTAGTGGTTTATGTCTGGAAGTTTTTTCCAAAATTTGCAATTTTAACTCTATAATTCTTAATTCTATATTTTTTCCTGGCATGAATGTGTGAATATAAGCTCTGCCTGCAATTCAGATTCTTACTGGAAAAGCGTGGTTCCAGAAGGAAATTCAGGCTGTGTTTATAGTATGATGAAATTTTAATGTGACAGAAACACATCTCATTATAAAGTTACTTTTGCATGGTGCTTTCACTCTGTCTGATCAATTCTGCCAACTGAAAATATTACTCAGACAAGGTTCAAAAGGCTTCCCTTGACTTCTCAAGTATATAACTGTATTAAAAAAAAATTGCAAGTTAGAAAAAGAATCAGAATGGTTTACAGAAATTGGGGTTCAGTGCAATGATTTTCTACAGTGGAGAATTAATTCTATGTTTTCATGAAGCTTTTATTCTCAAGCAGAATTGTAATTTATTCCAATGGAAAAATAATCACTCCAACTGTTTATTTCAAGATCTTTGAAAATTCCAGAGAGAGCGTCTGGATCACAAGGCTCAGTGTGTGATGTGTTTTTCCCCAGTTTCTCCACAGTAAATTGAGTTCATGTTTGCTTTGGTTTTGCATTAACTGATGCTTTATCTCCTTTCCAGATGAGAACAGTGAGAGTGAGAGTGACTCAGATGACAGGTTTAAAGGTAAGAGGTCAGACTTCAGTACCTACTAATCAGACACTGTCACAGACTGTCAACACATAATCTCCTACTACTGAGCACTGTTCCTGGCCATAATGTGTATTTTCCTTCGTGAATTATGTTAACTTTATTATTGCAGAGCTAACAAAATTTACAACACGGGAGTATGAATGTAGAAAGCATAGACAGAAAGAACTGTGAGGATCTAACAAGGTTGTGGCCACTGTGTCCTATAATAAGAACAGGACCTTCGATAGGTTTGCTGTGTTGGTCACTTCATGGATGCTTCTGTTTTCCAGAATAGTTACCAGGTGCAAACTTAGAGGAATGAGATTGGATATATAAGCTCTCTTCTTATTCATACATTGCTTTAAGTGCTAACTGCTAACTGCAGTTGGAGTCAAGGTATTGGGTGTGATCCAGCTTAGCAGTTCTTATATTCTTTCATAGGTATACAGTCTGCAAATTATAGAAATTCATAGAATTTATAGATGTTATAGAACTTACAGGACATCTAGGGTATATACTATAGAATTTAGAGAGTTTATAGAAATTTATTCCAGAGTTCTAAAGGAGCAGGCTGAAGTGGTTGCCAAACTACTCTCCATCATATTTGAAAAATTGTGGCTGTCAGGCCAAGTCTGACAAGTCCCCAGCTACTGGAAAAAGAGAAACTTCACCCCTGTATTCAGGAAAGGGAGAAAAGAAGACCCAGGGAACTACAGGCCGGCGTGCCTCATGTCTGTGCCTGGGAGGATCACGTGGTGCAGATTCTCCTGAATGAGATGTTAAGGCACATGCAAGATAAGGAGGTGATTTGAGACAGCCAACATGACTTCAGTAAGGGCAGATCATGCCCAATCAATCTGGTGGACTTCTGTGATGGAGTGACTGCACTGATGGACAAAGGAAGGACTTGATGTTGTCAACTTGAATTTGTGCAAGGCCTTTGACATGGTCTTCTACCACATCCTTATCTCTAAAAATCGGAGAGAGGTGGATTCAAGGCTGATCTATTAGCTGAATAAGGAATTGATTGGATGGTCATAGCCAGAGAGCTCAATGTTCAAGTGGAGACTGGACACAGGTGATATCCCCCGAGGGACTGTCTTGGGACCAGTGCTCTTCAACATCTTTATGAAATAGACAGTGGGATTGAATGTAACCTCAGCAAGTTTGCTGATGACACCAAGATGAGTGGTGCAGTTGACAAAATAGGAGGGGATGCCAAATGGAAGGACCTGGATATGCTTGGAAAGTGGAAATCTAATGAGTTTTAAGAAGGCCAAGTACAAGCTGCTACACTTGGGTCAAGGCAATCCCAGAGATGATTACAGACTGAGAGAAGAACTCCTTGAGATCAGCCCTGAGGAGAAGGACTTGCAGGTCCTGATGGATGAAATGCTGGTCATGATCCAACACTGTGCTCCTGCAGCCCAAAAGGCCAACAGCATCCAGGGCTGCATCAACAGGGGGGTGGTAGCAGGGAGAGGAACGTGATTGTTGCCCTTTACTCTGACCTTGTGAGGCCCTAACTGGAGTACTATTCAAGCCTGGGGCCCTCAATATAGGAAGGATGTTCAGCCTGGAGAAGAGAAAGCTCCATGAAGACTTCATTGCAGCCTTCCAGTACTTGAAGAGAGCTTACAAGCAGGAAGGGGACTGACTTTTTACATGGTCTGATGGTGATAGGACAAGGGGGAATGGCTTAAACTAAAAGAGGGGAGATTTAGGATAGATATTAGGAAGAAATATTTTTACTTAGATGGTGATGAGGTTCTGGAACGTGTTGCCCAGAGAGAGTGTGGATGCCCCGTCTCTGGGGTCATTCAAAGTCAGGTTGGACGGGATCCTGTCAGTTGGCAACCCTGACTATGGCAGGGAAGTTGGAACTAGATGATTCTTAAGGTTCCCCCCAATGGAAGCCATTCCATGATTCTGTGAAATTCCTCTATCAGTGTGCAGTACCTGTACAAACTCCACTGAGATCAAGCCAGTGAGTTAGTGTCTCACATTCAAGAGACCTGATAAATGGAGAGAATTACAAAAAAAAATCAGATCTTATTACTAAAAATCTATCGTGTTATTAGTAAGAGAGTTGAAAAAAAAAAAACCCACAGGAATGCAAAGCTATTGTAATAAGATGAGGACAAAGCCTTCTTATCTATCTACTGCAGGTTTTTTTCTTGGGATTTGGCTTCCCTACTTGTGCAGTCAGATAATGATCCAAACTCTCTATCAAAATAATTTATAATTCTTGTGTTGTTGGACCAGTTGTATGCCAGCTGGTCATCAGAGCGGATTCTTTTATTTTTGCTGGTTAATTACTGCTGCTATGACATCTTATTTCCCTACTGCAAGGAGAAACATGCCTTTTGTGAACTGTGTCTACAAATATAACCTTATGGGATGGACGTGTGCTGCTAGTAGTTTGACTGCCATTGCAGAGAGATCCTGCTGCGAAGAGGTGGGAAGAACATGCAAGCAGCTGTTTTTACTTAGTTTTTTTCACTTAATGCTGATCAGAACTGAGAGATTTGAAGACACATCACTGCATCAGGGCTGTTCCCACAGAGTTGTGCTGCACAGTGACCAGTCACAGAACCATTTTTCGCCACATGCAAGTCAGGCCTGAGGTGAAGTGTCATCCTGGAGGTTCTAGTGCATTTGCATGCTGATGGAAGAGATTATAATATAGTCTTAGACGTGAAGAAAAAGCAGACCTTTGGCAGTGTAACAGTTATGAACTGCAAATGATTTCAGTGACTTAGTGTTGCATCACTTCACTACTTGGCGAGAGGTTTGATTTATGGGAGGAATTAGTGAGGCAGTACGAGGGCCTGATTTTGTAAGGAGAACATGCTTAGAATAACATGCTGGCAAACTGAAAGTCCTTTGTGAACGGCTGTGGCTCACACGTACACATTATACCCCCAGGTAATGATCTGTATCTTTTTCTTTTTAATGCTAGCTCATACCCAGCGCCTCGTGCATATCCAGTCAATGCTGAAGAGAGCTCCGAGTTATCGAACCCTGGAACTGGAGCTCATTGAATGGCAGGAACGGGAGTTATTTGAATATTTTGTGGTAGTATCACTGAAAAAGAAGCCCTCTAAAAATACTTACCTCCCAGAAGTGACGTATCAGTTTCCCAAGGTAAAAGAAAAATTCTTACATACAACTTACTCTGAATGCTTTCTAAGATCCTTATTTTGCTAAAATCAATGATGCGAATAAGTGGGAAAATTAATTGAAATCTATTTCTTAATTGGAGTCAATCATTCAATTTTCAGAATTTGTATAAAGAAAAGAGCATTGAGAAGGTGGCAGAAAGCTTTCCCTATTTACAAAATTGTCATTTCCAGCGCTGCAGAGTTTGACCTGCTTTTAGGTGCTTTAAATATTGTGTTTAAATTCAGTTTCTAAATATTTCCCTTTCAACTCCATTTAGCTCTGTCAGGGTTTGTTCCAAAACTCACTGAAGTCAATGGAAAGACTTTTGCTGAACTAGGGCTACTCTGGCAACAGAAAGAAATTTCAGATAGGAGTGCATTTTAATTGGACGTTGTGCAACAGGGAGTTTGGGTTAACTTAGGCAAACCAACAGTGATTATTTGTATTGTACTAGCTTATAAAAGCCTCTCTTGGGGTCATGCCTCACTCTGCCAAGCACCAGTAAGAAACCAGCTGATGGGCCCTTGCTCTTCAGAGCTCAACAGCAAGCCCCCACCTCCCCTCAGCTCCTGAGAGGTGCTGTGAAGCTGGCCCTAACAGTAACTGATTTAATTTCAATTCTTCCCCCCCACAGCTAGAAAGGCCAACCAAGCAAATGCGTGAAGCGGAGGAGCGTCTCAAGGCCATCCCTCAGTTCTGCTTTCCTGATGCTAAAGACTGGCTCCCTGTCTCTGAATACAACAGGTACATCCTCTGATGCTCCTCTGCCTCACAGTGCTGATGCAGTGCATCTGGAGCAACTGCAGGCTTGCCGATGCCCAATTATGGAAGTAGCAGTTTAAGTCTTGGCCACTTTAGGCTCAAGCAGCTGTATTTAATTTTTTTAGGTTCTCTATTATTTTTCTTCCCCATTCTGCCCAGCTCACCATCCTGTGTGGCTGAAGGGAAAAGATCCGAAGGTTCCTCTCATTGCTGAATCCAAAAATGCAAATGGGAGTATTTAAAATGAACCTTAAAAAGAACCCTGCCCACTACCTGTTCTCTCATGTACCCCAGAATGCTTACCTGATGTTGCATGGCACCTCTACTGTCTTCTTATGCTTATATATGAATGAATATATATGAGGAGAGGGTAAAGGAAGGGAGAGCCAGCCTTCCGTTTTCTTCTTCATTTAAAAGAAACCTCAAAAATCTTTTTTTATTTTTCCCTGAATCAGTGAATCTGAACTTGCTGGTCTGGTGATATAGTAGTAACAGAAGGGGAAGAGAGAAGAAATATCCCAAAATATGAAATGTCTTTTAAAGATGCGTGGCATGAGGTGTATGTAAATGAAATGTTCAGTGTGTGTCTTAAGGGACTTTCAAGAATGGCGAGAAACTAGCATTCACCTAGGAATCACTGCAGCCAAAAATAAAATACACACGGAATGTTCTACTGGCTTAGGTATGACGTGTGTCACATAACCAGGTTATATTCAGTGTTGCTTGGCTGTATTACTCAATATTTTTAATCACCTGAGCAATGAAGTGTAGAACACACTGAAGTGTAGAACTCTGTGGACAACACTGCTGGAAGCAGCATGCAGATCTGCTTGCACAGCATTCCACCTCTTCTGCTGCTGTTCTGCTAGACAGATTTTCCAGGAGCCCATGTTTGTGAAATAAGATATCCCTATCATATTCTGCTATAATTGCATAAAGCCTGGCATCAAGAAGTGTTTTATATAATGCCATTTCAAACTTGCAAAGTAGCCAGGAGCGGTTATCAGCCAGTATGCAAATTCACAAACACATGGTGAATCTATTATTTTTAGATTAGCAAATGATTTCTCTAAGAGAATACCTAGGGTTCTCCCTTTAAAAACAAAGCACAGTCTAAAAGAGGATGTAACTAAAACATAAGGGATACACAGCATTTGAACACTGCTCTCAAAATCTGATTCTTACATTCCTTCTGCAGTCTGAAGGCACTGCTATGCCACTTAAATTCAGCACCTATCTCTTCTTATAAGAAAATAGCTAGGTTGTCCAGGACTGTGCAGACGTCTTTACTTTACTCTTGATGGAATTTTGACTCAGAGTATGTCCAGATGATTGACAGAGGGAGATAAGACCTTTCAGTGGCAACAGTCTATCATAGGATAAAGCGCTATCCTTTTTGACATGACCTACTTTCTACTTAGGCTGCAGTTCTGGTAGTAAGATCAGGACAATTTTCTTCCTTCTAGTGAGACTTTCTCTTTCATGCTGACTGGGGAAGATGGGAGCCGGAGGTTTGGCTATTGCAGGAGGCTCTTGGTAAGTACATCACCTTTATTTCAAACCATGGAATTCTGTTAAACAATATCTCTAAACTGTAGTCTGAACTTTGAGGGTGTCTCCTGCTATTTAACTAGAAAACTGGGTTGCTCGCTCTGAGATTTGGAAGTGAAAGGACTATTAAAATAAGGCTTTGAAATGTCTGTCTGAATCAAATCCCATTCGTAGGAATGGGATCCCATTTCATAGGAATGTGGAAAATTTCTTCTGTGAGCATTTACCTTTCAAGTTCTTTATATCATGTGCTTTTGAACAGCAGCAGAAATACCGCAACACTGCAAGCAAAGGCAAACGTGGTATTTCTAAACATTTCTGAATGAAGTTTATTTCTTGTGCGACTGCTTACATCTCTAAAGCTCTCTGCCAGTGTTGCCTAAATAACTGCAGCATATCTGTGGTGCAGGCAAATCTGCCACCCTGCTCAGCAGGGTGACAGTGGAGGGCAGCCCAGAGTCAGCATTTTCTCAGGGCCACACAATAAGGTGATGCCTGTGAAAGGAAGTCTAGGTTCTGAGGCTCCTTTTCTGTCCTTGTGACCAGGGGTGATTAGCTGTTGGTAAGGGTACCCAGTCTGACCTGCTGCACGATTCTGTCTTATCATGGAACTCATCGCTAGGGAAATAAAAGGGAAATAAACTGGTCACCAGATAAATTCAGAGCACGGAGCATGCTTATGTGTTGTGAGAGAAAGAAAACTGCACGAAAGACTTGCAAATTTCATTAAGCCAGGTGAAGCACAGTGTGAACAGGCTTCTGCTGCACATCTATGCATAACTGCTGGGATGGCAGCAATGCATACAGCCGTTGGCCATCCCTGCACTTGGATAGGGTTGCAATGGTGAGACAACTCGTGTACTCGTGTACATGTCAGTGGACTACACTTCATTAGAGAGCTTATATGGATAGTAAATACCATAGGAACGTTTTACATACTTGTGCAAAATGAATTGATAACTCTCCCCTTTCCCTTTTCTTCCCTCGCTGTCATTACTTCCCATCTTTCCAAGCTGGGAGCACCTCCCTTCCATAGTTTTCGGAGGCTTCCAGTAGACAGAGCAACTGTGTTAGAACAGTATGCTCCATTCTGTGTGCTGCTGGCACCTGACCCTGTCCTCACTCAAGTCTGTGGCAATGCTCCTTGTCATGCAGATAACAGATGCTCTGTCTGGGAGGAATTGCTGTATATGGGTGCTCTATTTGTAAGAGATTTCACTTGAAGTAACAAAGCAGAAAGCTTGTTTATCAATTCTGCGGGCGGTATTTGCTATAGGTAGCATTGTGGAGGCTTGCTTACTGTGTGTGTCTAAGTGTGGAAGAGTGGGCCAAAACAACAGGGTTAGGAGATGATTCAGAGATAATGAAGTAGAGCAGCTAGAAAGTATCCTTGCTGATGTAAATAAGCAGAACAAGATGTAGTGCAGCAGTACAATTTTTAGTGTGTCTGTTGTTATTTAAAAGGATAATAAGGTATACTCAGAAAATGTTGACTAGAATCAAATTTTGAAATGTATTCCCTCTACCATAGAAGGGCAGTTTAAGGCTTTCATAGTTCTGAAAATATCAGCGAGTTTGGAATCGTGCACAGAACTTACATTTGTGACATGCAAAGCAGTTGATCCTGGATCAAAATGAGACTGAAATAAAAGCCACAATGAAAAGATGTATCAGACTCCAAGCAGGTTAAACTGTTTATATGCCAGAGGCTTGGGCTCTAAAACAGATCTTTGTGTTTAAGTGTGTAACTTCCTGAGCAATTTCTGACAAGGTCCAGAGTATCTGCTCTGAGGAGTCCCATTCCCAACATGTCAAACACAACCACCCTAATTTGGGAACTACAAAAAGTTTTCAGCAAACACAGTGTATAAGAAAGATGGGGTCGCATTGCTCAGTATAGAACTGTAACAAAATCCTGACTTCAATGTAAGCCAACAGCTGCAGGGAGAATTCCTTAGAAAATATTCCCCAGCCTGAGGGGTGCTCATAATATTCAGCTGGAGTTTCTCACATCTTCTGGAGAACTTGGCAGTTGTTGGCAGTAGGCTCCTTGGAACCATAGAATGATTTGGGTTGGAAGGGACCTTTAAGATCATCTAGCTCCAACCCCATGCTATAGGCAGGGACGCCTCCCACTAGACCAGGCTGCTCAAAGTCCCATCCAGCCTGGCCTTGAATGCTTCTAGGGAGGATGGTCAGAAGCTTGCATGGTCAAATGGACCAACCCATCCAACCCTGTGAGGTAGTGCCCAGCTTACTGCTTGTGCCTTTTTGCAGAGTTAGGTGTTCTGGTGCCTCTGCTTAGAAAATAATTACTTTTTAGCTACTGAACTTTTTGCTATCCTAGTTCTTCTTTGGTATGTTGACATATGAACAAACTGTCCCACTTTTCTGCCTTTGGATTTCACATTTTTCCAGACCCTTTTTTCTGCCTGTGTGTGTATCCGAAGTCCTGCCAAAAGTACCTCAAGGGATACAGTGACAATTATGTTCTGTTTGTATAGCAAATCCCGTACAGTATCCCTTTAAAATGTATTTATATTATTTTGTTTCATTTTTGAAACAGGATTAGAATGGAATGTAACCTATTGTACTACTGCAAACAATCTGCACTTTCATAGATAGCATGAAGTTTTTCCAGTTACATTTTGCTACCTCCAAGGCAGTATTGTAGCTGGTTTCCTGGTGACTTGATACCAGAAGTATGCAACTTCATATAAAGGCAGATAGGTCGATATACTTGAGATATTACATATCGCTACTATTCCACTTTACTGCAAATAAGACATTCTTCCATATTAAACCAGGTTAATTTTACTTTCATTTCCATGCTTCTTTCCACCTATTTGCCAGGTTCATTTCTGCGGCTGTGTCTGGGCTGTGGCTCTGTGATAATTTCCTGTCAGCAGCAAAGGTGATTTGAGCAGTTCCTGCTGAAGGCTCAGTTTCACCTCACAGCTCACTCCCTTCCTTGGTGGGCATTGCAATACCTCAGTTGCTATGGGGCTGGGGAGAAAGGGAGAGCAAGAGCACCCTGTGGAGAAGGAACAAAAGGGAGGATGCTGTAATGGGAACTGGAATGCGTCTTGGGCTTTACTGCAATGGGAGTTGCTGAGAAGTGCTAGTTCCAGTCAGACAATACCGGAATCTGAGTTACTGCATCCTTAAAACAACGTCCTGCTATCAGCTGCCATAGAAGGCAGCTGGTTCATGGGAACAGTAGGAAGCAGACCTACCTAGCACGTTGGGCAGTTGTCTGAGAAGACTTCTTTCTCAGAATAGAAAGTTTGATATCAGGATTTTCTGGCTGTTAACTTTGTACTTGCAGAAATATACATGTCTTTCACCCTATCTTACCTCTCTCTTCCCTCTCACATAAAAATGCTGCCCGGGGCAGTTTTCTAGGCTAAGACAAGTGAGTCCCTGGAGTCAGGGGAGAAGCAGATGCCTGAGCAGAAAGTGTGTACATTAAAACATGAAAAGCAGTCTTTAGGTGAAACATCTTGCATTTGCTGGAGCAGGAGAGAGGCATTTGTTACACTGTGGAAGCAACTCTTGGGATGCAGATTAACATCTATGGAGCTGAGAAGAGCTCACTGGAAAAGCATTTCTTCCTGTTGCCATGTTCCCCCCATCCTGCCTTCCCTTGAGCATGTTTGACAGTGTACACTGAGTGCTCTGGCGTTAGAGTTTGTGTTTCACATATAACGATAAGACTTTAACATGAGTTTCTGGATTTAAAACACCGACAGCTTTTTCATGGTCTGTGTTTGGATTGGCCCTAGCTGGAAACCAAAGCTGCTGCAGAAGCTGGCTTGTGACTCTGATGGAATAACTTCAGGCTCCCAACACTTGAATTTGTTTTTGAGGAACATCTCTGGTTGTGAATTTCTGGCTCCTATTAGCTGGACATCACCAGACTGCCTCATGGGATTTCCCTTCTTCATCTTCATGTTTCCCTGTTTAAGGTTTTTGGATTGAGTCTGCATCTCACATTCTTCAAGACAGTCCTAGAGCCAAGCAGAATGTGTCTTTTTTCACAGTCCTGCAGAAAGGAATAGAGATTGTGCACTGTGTGCATTTCCTTTGCCATTTAGAGTATATATCATCTCTGTTATATGATCACTGCCTTAATTACTGTGAATTGCAATTGAAGCATCCACAATTCTGATCTCAAAGACAGCACAGGATGCTAGAGGCTTACCCAGAGCTAACGCATGTGCTTTAAAAAGGCAAAGAAGCTGTTGTGTGTTTGTCATGTTCCTTTTTCGCCCGGCCTGGCCTGGGACAGCCCTTACTTTTTCCTCAGCTTTTACTACTAATGCTCTCTGGGGAATTATTCAGAAGGTCTCAGTAAAGATATCTTGGCTCACCCTGGGAGGAAGGGGTATATCCCCTCTGGAGTCTTCAGGTTGATGTTAGTCTTTTTTTTTCCTTCTCTTCTACTGCTTTGAGATGGAATGTAGGACTGTGTTGCATGTTTCTCTTCCGTGATGTTTGGTAGGTTTGTTTTAGCTGCATTCCCCCTCCACACAGGGTGTCTTCAGATAGATGGAAAGGCTGGGAGAAGTGCAGGGGGAGAAATATTACCATCGATCCCTACTGCTTTGGTTCCTCTGATGTCACCACACTGGTACCAGTGTTCCTCGGTTAATTCTGGAGCCAGGAAAGCAGGAGCTTTTTTGTCTCTCTTTAAAG
The DNA here is from genome assembly GCF_019232065.1 of Centrocercus urophasianus. NCBI lineage: Eukaryota > Metazoa > Chordata > Aves > Galliformes > Phasianidae > Centrocercus > Centrocercus urophasianus. Next base: position 3,098,012 of record NW_024884586.1, read on the forward strand.
CCCCAAACCACTGAGTTAGGTGTCTGAGTGGCCGGTGGGTGTGCACACAGCCTGATTTGAAAGCAGGAGTGTGTGGTGTGTGAGAGCATCTCAGCAATGCCAGACTGGGAGATCATCTCTGAAGACATCTTCTGGATTTCAAGCACCTGGGTAGGGAGGTGAGCTTTGAAAGAGAAAAGTGGTAGGCTTATTTTCAGAAGCAAAAGTCGTCTGTTCCACCTGCTGAAGGCAGATGATGAAGCAGGTTTTGGAAACGTCACTCAGCAAACATCACATTAAACTCATTGTAACAAGACTGTCCTGAACCACTTATGGATCAGCCCTGAAGCAAATCTCAGCTCTTCCATCCCATAGCCAAGTTCTTGTCAGTTTATGTTCATGCTCTTGGGAATCTGTCTCTTGTTATCAACAAAACTCATCAGTGTTTTAGTTTGTGGTGGACTAAGGCTGAAAATATCCTGAGCTTTCTGAAAACAACTCAAAAACCAAAACATCATTCTCTCCACCCTCCCTCCTTCAGGAGGATGGCAATATGTCAAGGCAGAGTCAGCTGGTGCTCCTTTAGGACATAGCTTCCTTGAACTGGGCGTATCGATTGCATGGAAAAGAGAATGAGACAGGATGGGGCTCCAAGGCTGCAGCTATCTTGTTGAGCACAGCCTTCAAACTGGAAATGCTCTCTGGGAAGGGGGGATGTTAAACCAGCACTGTATGCTGTGTGCAGTCCATAAGTCTCTGCTAGTTAAGAGAGATAAGTCCAAGCAGAGAAGGAAGACACTGAGGATGGGAAGGTTGAGTTATCCCATACATTTTTCTGGGAAAAAGATAAACCTATAACACAATGAGCAGGTGGTTTAGGTCTGTCTTTGAACTGTAAACTAATGGCTGAGAGGAGAGTTATGCGAAGAGTTGCCAGTGCTAGAAATTTGAGAAATAATGCCTCTCACAATGGCTCTGCCTGAGGGTTTTATGTGCTGCCTCTTGCAGATGATTTGCATTCACTTGGGAGTCTGTGCTGTCTGCAAGGAAACATCTTTGAAATAATAGAGAAGTCTGTTCTATATGAGGAGGAAAGAGCTCCTAGACATGTAGCCTTTACAACGTTTGAAAGCAATGATATTTCATAAAGCAGAATCTTTTAGTAAGTGCTGAGCTGTTATTGTTTCTGATCTTATAGATGACCCAGGAATGTGATGTTTTTACTGGCAGTCACTGAGACAGCTCTTGGCTGGGAGCTATCCAAGTCTCCTGGCATGGCTTCGGCATTCCTGTAGATTTGACACAATGATTTTAACCAAAATCCCACATGCTTGATATAATCACTCAGTGCCTTCAGAAAGGGTTTTATACCTAATATGGACAAAAAAGGATTCTGCTTTTTCAGAGACGTGACGTGTAGTGAGCAGGTTTGGATCCAGAAATAGACACATCTGTATTCACTTAGTCCGAGTATTTTTTGTGGTCTCTGTTGTAATAGGCCAGGCACCTGCTGACTGTCCAAGCCCAGTTTGTGATATTCCAATTCGAAAAACACAGCTACCCCTCAGTTTCTCTTGATGGATGTGACACGTAAATGCTAAACATACTGAGGGCTGTTAATTACTGTACCTGCAGAGTCAAACAATGAAACAAAGATTAAAAAAATACGCCAGCCTTCTATGTGGATGCACAGGAGATGATCAGCCACTTTGGCTCAATGCACAAGTGGGAGAGAACAGATGGAAACAGTGATTCTGAACTCCTTTATCACAGCATTTCTGGGGATGATTCTATCACTCCTGCACAGCAATAATGTACAGCTGTGTGAGGAGGCTAAGTGGTGCCGGGTGGTTCTTTTACAGACACTTTTTATTCAGTGTTTCACAAGTACAGCTGACTCCACTAGATAAAAGGAATTAGGAGGACTATCCGTCGTTTCAGACCCTGCTTTCAGTTTTTTACTGGTGCAGAACTGTTCTACAGCTGCTCTGTGCCATATTGGATATAATTCCTGCCAAAAGCAGCACCAGGACTTCCTTGCATTGTATCTTGCAAATGTGTATCACGGTACCTGAAGTCAGTAAACTGCCTTGTTGAAATGACTCCCCTTAGGAAGTGTGTTCCTGTGTAACTGATGAAAATCAGTTACAACTATACGAAACTGCAGTGCTGTATCACAGCTTGTTAAAAACACAGTGGTGATCTCCTGTGCAGGGGTGTTTCAATCTGTGCTCACTGTATGCATGCAGGACACAGGCAGACTGCCTCTCTGCTCTACGAACCTTGCCAGTGAGGATGCTTTTCTAAAATGTTTGGTATTGGCCTGATTTGAACTCTTTTAGTACATAAGCAAAATCCTGCAAGTGGTTGTACCCTTTTTTCACCTTTTTTCACATAGTGCCACCAGACCTTTCCCTGCACAATCACAGGCAGTGTTGCAGATTACAGTAGGCTGAGAGATTACACTTCAGTCATGTAGGTTTAAACCATTTGCTTCTCTAGGAAAAATCTTTAATAGGATGGTTTCAGAGAACCATTTTGACAGGTTTTTTGGGGAGGAAGAGATATGCACCACTGACTCATTCTCGACACAGTTTAAGTTATTTAAGAGTTTCGTGTTTATCATGCATGAATCTAAGAAAGTTAATGATTCAGCTCATGAGGCTTGCCTTTGTTTAGGTCTGTGAGTTTGCTTTCTGGAAGTTAAGCTGTCTTTGAACATCATGAGAGAATCAGGAACTACAGCCATATTTCCTTCCCTGGCACTGTAATTGTCACCTCCCAGCATATGGTCCTGGGGTAGCCTCACCACAGCAGGAGCAGAGGACAGTGGTGGTATAAGGCATGAGTTACAGCCATAGTTAAACGCGCTTTTATGGCTTCAAGTCAGAGCAGTGTTTGAATACAGTTCCAATGCGCTGAGATTTTCAAAGTGGGTAAGAACTACTTATGCTTTTTAGCCTACTGTCCTAAGGGAGAAATATGATGCTTTTCCAAGAGTAGCTATTTTGATGGAGAAATGAATGGTGAAAGACGTTGCACGACGGCCAACTATGTGATTAGAGAGAGAAGTATATTTCTGCATGGCTCCAAATCAGTGTGTAATTTCAGTCTCTTTTTTACTGTTATCAGCCTAGTGGAAAAGGGCCACGCCTACCTGAGGTCTATTGTGTCATCAGTCGTCTGGGGTGCTTTGACTTATTTTCTAAGGTAAGAGGATTTTTTTATAATGTTGTTTTTGCACTTGAGTGTTTACTGAGAAATATCCACATCAATGAACCAGACGAGAAGAATTTCTTCCTTTGATGGGAGATAACTGTATTTTGTAGTTGCTGTTTTGGATATTCCATCTCTATGACTGGATTCATCAAAGAATGCCTTATTACTTCTGTGACTGAGGCAGAACTTGATTCAAAAAACATCTGAGTGTCTGTATCATCTGGCTGACTGGAGGTTTTTCCATTGTTTTCCAAAGCCATTCTGTGCTGAGCTGTAACTCTTGGCATCTACAGTTCAAACAGTAGGCCAGTACCACTTTTACTCCAGCACCCTGTGAAATAATGAGGTTAAGAAAAAGGAGTATTTGATAAGTGAAGTCTGCATGCTTAACAGCATTGACCTGATGTTTTTATTCTAAAGGACTAGGGAAGGATGTATAGTCTTCTAATAAGCCTTTACATTAACAAATAAAGTTATATCATATGCTGATGTAATTTACCTATTTAATAAATTTCTTGGTGTAAGAGTATTAAGACAATATGCAGAACATTGCAGCTAAACAGAGATTGCACTGCCATTGAAGCAGTTAACTGCTAGTCAGCTCCATGGCTGCAAGCATTATTCTTTTGTAAGACAAAAGGCTATTAAAATAAGCTATTTAAAACATTACTGATTGGTTAACATTTGAAACATCTCTCTGACTGCCAGTTTAGGACCTCCAGTCGTCTGGAAGAGTCCTGCAAAATCCAGTGAGCTCCTCAAGAGTTACCCTATAGGATTTGCTGGCGATTTGTGGAGAAAGATAATATGTCTGATGTCAGATAGTTGTCTTCCTCCATTCAAATTTTGATACGGTATTCATAGGAATGTTTTAATTTGCCAGAGATTTTCACTGCAGATACAAAGAGTCTGACAGGACCTAAACATGAATTTTGTTTCTTCATTTGTATAGAATAAAGTTGAAACAAGCGCATTAACTATTGAAGTTAATAAAAATATTGTCCATAGGATCTAGTAATCACATGGAATGTTAGCTTTCATCAAAACAGTCTTCACAGATAAAACTTAGTTTAACACAATTCTTGTGTGAAGAAAAACAATGGTGTTGAAATAGTTAATTGCAGTTCTGCCTCTGAGGTCTTCCATAAAGCTCTGCATCTGAGGGTTTATAACAGTGACCCTTAGACATAACACATATGTAAACACAGATATCCTAAGCAAAATGAAACACATTATTCTGGGGGGATAACACAGCTCAAAAAAGCTCTCTCTGTGGAGAGAGGTCCCGAGGCTCTTTGTTTGCTTTTATCTTTTTATCTAATTTTGATAATGACTAATTTTCAATGGAAACCTTGGGAAAGGGGAAAAATTTAGAAAGTCTGAAAAACGGAAATGTGAGTGTCCTACTTACACCAAATATCTCTGCAGCTGGAATGTAAAGTCTGCAGCAGACAGGAATGATCAAACCGAAATTGCACATTGACTGCTTTCCCAGTTAAATCTCTAGTCTCAAAATGTCTGTTCATCCAGTCAAAGTCAACTGGGGGCTGACTGGTAAGCATGATTTCACTGGTTTTAACAGAAGCAGATCAGGCAGCTGGCAGGCAGACCCTCAAATTCTTGACCTTTGAGCAGAAGGGAAGGCTCCCATTGAATTACATGTGAGTCTGTGAGTGGAGCTGTAGTACACCCATGCTTTTTTTTAAGTTATGGGCTGAGGGAGGGGTTGGGACACAAAAGGGCCTAATCCCCACTGGATCCGTAATGTACTGCAAAGAGCTGATCATCTCCTGAAAATACAGGTGCCACAATGAGAGCAGGGTGCTTGGAAAGACCTGGTGCAGACTGGAGCTGGATTTAGCACAGGTTTTAAGCACAAACTCCAAGCAACACATCTGGAAAGGTTTTGGATGAAACGGCTTCTAAAGGAAGGAGGAAGAGTTTAAGTCTCAGCTTCTTCATTGTTTTTGGAGACAGATGTGGGTGAAGGCAGTTATAGAAAACTGAATCAGTCTCTGTCTTTGGAGGGAAACCTGGGCTGTCCTAATTGCACAGTTCGGTAATGGTGCCCTCTGCAGTGTTAGTCAAAACAAGGAACAGCCATCTTACAGAAAAAATGTGACTGATGAAAGACCGCAAGATACTGAACCTTGGGTACTATTTATCAGGAAAGCAAAAGTAGTTCTTTGTTTTAAAATATGTATCATGCTGGTTTGGATAACTTACATTATTTTCATCTTCCTTGAAGCCTTTTAAGTTCACTGCTGCAATACCTACTACTAAGAGAGACTTGAGAACCAAGTATGTCCTTCCTTCTGGACCTAGTCAGTTACAAGATAGGGGTTATCTGCCTCTTCTACAGACAAGGATTGCAGCTTTGCTTTAGAGTTCAGCTTTCAGTGTGCAGTGAAGAGGAAGGAGAAACTATACACCAGTGAATGCTTCTGTTGGCATTTGGTGTCATTAGCTATCGTTGTAAGTCACCAGCTTATGATTAAGTATATTTTAATGTTCTGTTTCAGTGAAAAAAGCATTTCCAAAAGAAACAAGGGAAAATGCCTGGCTCAGATCCACTAACACATGCATAGCCTTTTGGTCTCAAGTGGTGGTTAGGAGATCAGTCTTTCAGGTCAAACCACTAACTGCTTTGAAGCCTGCTTTCTTGTCTACTTTAGGTTTATCATCTATATGGTCTGTCTAATGTGGGAAAGCTTAGCTGTGATCTAATTTATGCTGCTCCATGTGACCAAAAGGAGAAGAAAATGATAGTCCTTTCTATCTGTAAGAAGTTCCATCTGCTCATTTCAGAACCGGCTTGCCAGCCCTGCGTCATGTTAAACAGAAAATGACCTTAGTGCAGACACCCTCTGTAAACAGCTGGGCATGCTTCATAAAGCTTCTCACAGCTGGCTCCAGCTTGGCGCAGACTGCAAAGTGACTGCTGTCATCATGGCTGAGCCTGGACCTAGAGCTCTGTCCTGGTGGTGTCATTGTATGTCAGGGGTGCTTTTCTTGTCAGTCTGGCTTTTTCCTGCCCAGTCAGGCGCAGTGGAAAAAAAAATGAGCTCCTTATTTGTGCTCCTTAATGCAAACCTTGGGTTCACAACTGAGACTTGACACTCACTTGGCCTGTAACCATGGGGCTTGTGTTGATCTTTCTCCAGCTCACGCTGTTGTTCGGGTCAAGTCCCAACAATATAGGTCCCATTTTGCCATGCTTGAACTTCCTTCAGTTTTGCAGATTTGTTGTTTCTTCTTTGTCTCTTTGTTCAACTGCATGCATGGAAGGAATTCATACTGTAAGTGGAAGATGAGTCACTCTTACTGTAGGGTCAAATACTGTGGTTTTAATGGCATTGCAGAAATGTATGGAAAAATAAAATTAAACTTAGATCTGCCATGTGTTTAGGCACATGTGGATCAGAAGATGTTTCAAAAGTGTATGGGGTGCTGACCTGTTCTCTCTCTTTTCTCTCTCATGTCTTACTAATGGATTAGATCCTGGATGAGGTTGAAAGGAGAAGGGGCATATCTGCTGCTCTGGTTTATCCATTTATGAGGAGTTTGATGGAATCTCCTTTTCCTGCACCTGGAAAGACGATCAAAGTCAAAACTTTTCTGCCTGGAGCTGGCAATGAGGTAAAAAAATAACAGGAAACATTAAGCACCAAAGCCTTCACCATCATCGTGCCTATAACAAACAGCAAAAGAAAAGCAGGAGGTGCAGGTAGTGCAAGTCATACGGGATGGTACTTAAAATGAGAAGTGTAGGAGCTGCTACAGTGTTGATATGTTAATGCTAGTTCCTGCTGATTATTATAAGCTGATTTATGGTTACGTATTTGTTATTTCATAGTTTTTAATAAGTTGCCTTGGTTTTGCAAACATTTTTTTTTTTTTTTTTTTAAATTTCATTTTTTTTTTACTGTCTCAATCAGGCAGAAACCTAGCATTGTAAAACATAGACCTTATGGAAAATGACAGTGGTGGTATTTTGCTTAAAGTTTCTCTTAACTTGAGAGTTACTAGATTTCTGGCATGTCCTTCTATACTCTATGTGTCCTGACATTAATATGCAGTAGCTGCATTCAGAAGAGCAATAGTATAGAGAAATTATTCACTGCAGGTAAGAATAGAATTTGTCCCACTTACCAAAAGCAAGAAAATTCTCTTTTGGTTATTTTACAACTCCTAGGGTTAGTTCTGCAGTGCTATTAGTGTTTTTCACATTGTACCATATCTTCTCCAAGTGTAATGGAGTGGACCTATAATGTCACTTGGGATGAAATGTGAGGGGTGCCTTGTAAAAGTGATTTGCAGGATGTTTTTAAGCCACGTGCATTTTCTTCTGGAGAAGCGAAGGAAAATTGAGGGGCTGCTTGGCATAGCAGCAGTAAGATCTGACGATGCCTTTGTCATGTGAACGTATCCGGGAGCCGTGGATCTCCAGCTTCTCTATCCTCTGCTCAAGCATCTGAACTCTCCCAGAGAATAATATTGCAATGATTCCAAACAAACAAACAACTCTTCAGGCTGAGCTTTACTCTGTGTTATGCTAGTACAAACTCGTTATCTAAATGGAATGCACCATCTTAATTAGGAACAGAATCTTGTCCTTCCATTGTGGCTCTTCTGGCCTAAACAAAGATGATGATTAATTGGGAAGTAGACAGTATATTTCTTTGTGAAGAGCAGACTGAAGCAGAAGGCTTTGCCAAATAACAGAAAACATCTATGGCATCTAAAGCTGCTGTAACTTGCATTGCATCCTAACCCCAGCGAGATATTAGTGTTGGAAGTTTTGCAGCACAATTAGCTCCTCGTGGTTGGGCACTTAAATATGGTTTGAGATTCCAGCCCCAGTACTAAGGAATGAAAGTGGGCATCTCAAACATGAATAGTATTACAGCTTAACCAGTAGGAACTGGTTTTGTGTTTCGTATCCTGTGATCTTGCTGCTGCTCGTATCCCTAAAACAGTGTGTCTGTGAGGAATTTTGTAAGGGCTTCTCACCCTTAAACCTAATACAGTTTGCTAGTGAAATGTGGTCTCATGTGCATGAAAGCATAAAGGAGGTTTAAAGCAGTAATATGATGGTGATTTTTGGACATATGGGAAGAAGGAGATGTATATGTGCTCCTGCTGCTACATCTACAAAGATTTCGACACAGCTTTAAGTTGGTCTGCTTTTCCCCTTCCCCTTCTGTTTCCTCAGTTTCCTCAGTAGTTCATCATTTTCTGTCTTGCACTTCATATTTTTATTCCTCTCTTACTCTCTTCTTCATTATATTTTTCTATCTCTTTTCTGTCCTCTGCCTACAAGTTCCACATCTGAGCATGTCAATTGCAGAATAAAAGGAAGATGTAATAAAGGAATCAAGCAAAGTGCATTTGAGGAAAGGAAGGAGAGGGTCCGAGGTCATGGATGAAGTATGACAATTAGACTTTAAAGGGATGTCACAAGTCACCATCTAAGACCTTGTCCTGACTCCCAGTTAAGTATGTACATATATATATATATATATATACACGTATGTACATGTATTTATGACAGCAAAACTATTAAACACCAGCTAGTGACTTGTGCATTATAAAGGAGGAAAGATGAAGTAAATTGGGATTAAACTTGGCACGATGCTTAAGATCAGTCCCTGGCTCCCATCTAGATGTGAATTTGAATTGCAAGCCAAGTTGATACCAAATATACTTTGGCTTTATGACTATTTTAACCTTGGAAACTTCCAGTTCTTTTTTGTCATGTACTTAATTCTGTTGACTCAGCCAAGCTTTACGTTTGTGAGAGAGTGTTTAGAAGGCAGAATTACACTTCCCTAGGAAATGATAGTAGATTTAATGCATGTCTGTATTCTGGGAAGAACATGAAATGACAGTGGACTGTGTAGTGCACTGTTTCTCTGGAGTTTTATGCCTCCAGCCTCAGTTTCCAAAAGAGGATGGGGGTTGCTGTGTTTGTCCCCTCAGCAGGCATGCCTGGGCCAGGGTGCTGCGTGGCCCTGGGTCTGTCAGACCTGACCAGTGACACTGACTGATACCTGTTGAACGTGTTCAGGTCATTGAGCTGCGGCGGCCGATGGACTCACGCCTGGAACATGTGGACTTTGAATGCCTTTTCAAGTGCCTCAGTGTGCGTCAGATCATCAGGATCTTTGCTTCTCTCCTCTTGGAGCGGCGTGTGATTTTTGTAGCAGACAAACTCAGGTAAGTGACAAAGGCACCTGAATCACAGGCTGGGGCAGTGCTGTCTCCCGATACAAAAAGCTTTAATGTATGTCTAGAATGACTGCTGGATGTGAGTATTCTCTCCCTGCAAGGTTTAAATAATCTTACTTCAGCACAAATTATTTGCATCAGATGGGGAACACATTTTCTAGATGTTGCTTTCTAGCTCTGCCTGTACAATAGGGATATCAACACATATCTGCTTCACAGTCTACAAGCCTTTTGCAGAACGTTTCAAAGCAATGTAGTCCTAGCGATATTTCATTTCTGTTTTGAAACAAAGTACCCATAAACAGTGTCAGAGATCCTCACTGGACAGCGTTGGCCATACAGTGCACCCAGTGGGATTCTGAGAGTTGCTTGGTTTGCTCTGTGCAGTGCAGAGAGTTTGTGATGGGGCTAGGTTTGAAATTCTGCACTACCAAACCATGCAGTGTGAGCATTAAGAATGCTAATACACTCCTTCCCAACTACTTAGGCTACTTTATTTAGGTGCTCACACAACCTGAAAATGTTTTCTTTCTGAAATTCCATCTTGGGCTCCTTGCTACGGCCTTTTAACATCTTGTTTCCTTGCCCTATGGTTGCAACCTTCCCTCCTTGTTCCCTCTGAGGCATGTGCTCACCCCATGGTGTAAGGAGGGAGAGGGACCAGGTCATGGCTCCATGGAGCCCTTACCAAGAAAATGGGAGCTCCATGTAGGTTGCACCTCTACCCCTCAGCAAAGAATCAGCCCTTTTTTGAGTGCTTGTGTATAACCTCTATAGGAAAATGCAGGCATTGTAAAGAAGACTTTCTTTGCTGTAGCCTGACAAATAATAAAACATAGCAAATAAAAGGAAAGACTGTAATTTATTAGATCCAGAAAAAAATCGAGCATCTTTTGAAAAGCCACAGTAGACAGTATGGGTTGTTAAAAACCCAGATGGATCTACCCAAACAACCTCTGTTAAACACTTTATCTGTCCTGACCTTCTCTGAATGACCGCCAGAAATAATAGCTGCACTTAGTGGCCGCCAGTGTATATAATAGCAAAAATACTTTGCATAGTAAAAGCTTTACAACCTTTAGGGGAGAATTCCTTAAAGCTGCAGACTTTTCTCAGGTTATAAAGTTATTTCCTTAGTAGTCCTTTTTGTTGTCTAGAACAACAAGAACATTTTATTTCATCCCTTTCCTTGTCAGTAACCCTTACTTTGAATGACCATTGGGAATGACTTAATTTCCTATAAACTCCTGTTGAGAACTGTGGAGTTAGTTCAGGGTTTCTGCAGTACCCTAGAAGATATGTGAGTTACACCAGGAACACTGGGGCAGGTGGCTTTTGAAAACACTCTGATGTACTTCTTCTGAATACTTTCCTACTAAATGCTTAATTATTACAGAGGAAGTGAGAATTGTATGATGCTGATGCCAACTACTGCACTGCTTTGGAGCTCCTACTTGCTCCTTGGCAAGTAGGTTGTCCTGGTTGGCCGAGTACCCTGAGCCTTGATCTTGGCTGTGGGCACAGTAGAGTGGGGAAGGCTTGCTGCCCAGGGGACAGAGAGCAGCCATTTCCTGGAGTTTCTCTGGGACAGCTGATCTCACTGATGTCCTCTAATACTTCTCAGCACTATTCAGAGAAAAGAAACAACCATTAAACCTGTTTTGACACACTTGTGGCATCTTGGCTTGGAAAACAGTCATATTGCTGAGCTGAGGCTTACAAAGTCTTATGGTTGTTCCTGCAAGGGACAGAAGCCACGCAGCCCTTATTATACACTTTGTTTTGTTTCCTCTAACAAAAGTATGACATAATCTGCCCTGGTAGGTAAGGTAGGTAAGATTAAGTCTTGGGAATACTGAGCTCTCCTGAACCCTTTCACCTGCTGTGTGGCACATGCCAGAAATACAGATCCTCCCTTTCTTTCCTTTTCTCATTTTTGTTTGGTCTGTCTGGGATCCTAAATGCTCCAGGACAGAGACTGTTTCTCATTCTGTGCACGTGCACAGTTATACTTGATATAGAACAAGGGCTCTAAGAGTAAAACAAACTAATAACGAGTCCTTTGACAAAGGTCCAGAGAAAGCGACAGTAAGAAGTGGATTTAAATTCAATACTTACTGAGGTTTTCATGGTTTAAATGGGGATGAAGTCTAAAATGAAACACTCTGGCTCTGAGCTAATAACTGTCTATCTTGGAACCCCTGCCTTGTCTGACATGAATTTTGTTTATAGGCATCATGGCTGAAACTGAAGGAGTTTACCAGTAATGTGGAGAAAAAAAAAAAAAAAAAAAGAAAAAAAAAAAAGAAGTGAAATATCTTACAGGTCTGTGGACCCAAAGTACCAGAGCAGGAAATTAAAAAGATTTTACAAGGGTTTGATTTCCGCATGTACCCAAAAAGCAGCTTAGAAAGAAATGATGGAGTTCAGGCTTCCAACAATGAGATGCAATGGGTTTTTATGGCTGCCTAGTTAACAGGTCTCCAAGCAATAAATGACTTCACACATTATACAGGTTTCAGAAAGTCATGCCTAGTGAAGTGAGACTCATTCAGTAACTTGTTATTTATGGTTCTTGTGCTGCCCAGAGTGTGAAAACTTGGAGTCCTTACTCTTTACTGAGAAGAGGTTGCCATCTTTCAATACAGAAAGTGATGCTACCAGAAATAAGGAAACAGTAAGGTTTGAATGACAAGCCTGTGAGTTAGCCTTGGTTAGTTGTGCATGTGTGCATAGTTGGGTTTGTCGATTTGTTTTCCTCAATAGGTTGCTTGTGCATTTTTTTTTCTACTTGAAACTGAGTGAATAAACCCCTGCAACTATTTGCTCACCCTCAAAAATTTGTCTGAATCTGCCAGTGGCCTTTCAGTATGTTGCTTTCTGTGAACTGTCAGGAAGACAACAGAGAAATAAAGGCAGTAAGAAAGAAATCTGGAAGAATAAGTCAGGAAAAGGAAGCAACACTCCAGTTCCTCAAACATTGCTGAGAGCACAGCTGAGATGTATGTCCCACCATATTTCTAATCCCTGTCCCAGCTGGAAGCCTCTTTTTATGTTCCTACCTGTTATATTCTGCCTGTTCACCCCAATCTTGAATAATCCCACGGTGCTGCCAGCTGCAAAGGGAGAGTTTATCTACTGCAGTCCTTTGGGGTTTACAAAGTGAGGCAGCAGATGCAAAATCAGGGGCTTCCTGGGCGCAGCGGACATTGGTGTTACTGCAGGCACAAAGGTAGCAACAGAAAATAAATAGAACACAAACACTGGAGGAAAAACATTACTCTGCTTGTTTTAGTTTTGTTCCAGGGAAAAAACTGCAGGCATGTTTGCTGCTGGGTAGGGTATCCATGCCTGTGAGAACAGGTCTGTTGGCTTTTCCCCTGACTTCCTGAACAGAGGGAAAGGAAGGGCTTGGACATCTCAGCGTGCCTTTGTTATAATCTCATTTTTTATACATAAATTAGTGTGAGTGTCAGGATGAGGTTTTTGCTGTGGATTGAAATCCAGAAGTATTTCTTTCAGTGGAAAGCTGTAGAGGCAATGAAAAGTATCTGTAGAGTCCATGCTCTTGCAGGAGAAAAAGCAAGTTCTTATTGTTGTCATTATTTGTTTTCCCAAGATATTTCAGCTATTTTGCAGTGATGAATGAGTATGAGCCTCAAGGAAAGTTGCTGCAGAAAGACACAGGTTTTATGCTCCCACATCATATAGATGAGCTCAAAAATGTACCCTAAGGAAAATGCATTTATGTAAGCCAGGCTAAGGCAGTCTCCTCTCTGGCTTCCCTTGTTAATTCCTGCCCCAGGCCATGCCCTCCTTCACCCAGAAGGCTGTGCCAGCTCAGGCACAGTGGGGATTATTGATTTTGCAGTTTCTCCAAGCCAGTTGGGCCTCTCAGCCCGGTTGCAGTGAGAATTCTCATGCTGGGTCAGGAGAAGGGCAGGAAGCTAGAATGGGCAACAGGGCTGGGCTGGGTACATTTCAGGCTGGTGTGAGCCAGGTCAGTTTACAGTGTCTCAGGCATTCCATAAATTAGCCCACAAGTTTTACACATGTGCAAGAGAAGCTTGAGTGAACAAAGATAAGGCAATAATGGCAGCTGTGACAGTGAACTTCAGTGCAGCTTCCGCCTCTGCACATCAGTGTCTTTCTCCCTTAGGGATGACTGCAGATGACTCCATCTTTCCCAGAAGAGATTTGCTGTTTCTCTGTCCCTCTGCCTTCTCTCATCCCTTCGGCTGTATGGGGCAACCTAGTGTGACACAGACCAGCAGTCTGTCACCTGGTGGGCCATAGCCCCAGACAACCCTCCTCTGCAGCATTCACCCCGCAAAGCCAAGAGGTACTGCTGTGGGAAGAAGCTAGGCACTTATGAGGTGGGAGGACTTAACAGATATTAAGGGTAAAAACCTCTGTGTCTGCTCCTGAAATATTTGGGACTTCCAGGAGGAATCTATTCCAGCATAAGTGGAAAGTTCAGGCAGGTCTCAGACCTGACCAAAGGTCAGGCTTCAGACAGAAAAACTGACTAATTCAGATCAGAAGCATAAATATGTAAATACTTGCAGGAAGTCACCCCACAGGCATGTCTCTGTTAACTTTGAGGAGCAAAAATGGAGCAGAGTGTACTTGTACACAAGTGCAAAGGCTTTCAGAACAAACAGTGGTATTTTCCTAATCTCACGGACGGAGATGGTTTAGGACTGTCCTTGTTATGTTCAGAGAGTACTGAGGCTTGTCCTCCTATTTGAATCTGTTGTCTTGGAAGCCAAGAGCTCATGCTAGGAAGAGAACTTTTAGCAGTTACAGGGCAGCCTGATCGCAGTCTCCCAGTGCCCACCTAGAAAAACTGTATTAGAGATGCTTTTGATCTTGTAGCTCAAGTTGTGCAAATTCAAATAGAAGATGTGGCAATGTTTACTTAGTAGTAAGAGTGAACTTATTACTCAGCTCGGTACTGAGGTCAAATGGAAAAGAGCAGCTAAAATTTTGGACGGATTAGTAACGTGGAGGCTCATTCCCTATTCTTATTGTTATGTAATAAAAGTAGGATACAGTTCTCACAAGCTAATCATGGTAGCGAGGCCTTACTAAGCTCATGTGCTTGCTGCTCCTTTCCAGTAGCTGCTATATCATAAAACTTGTAAAATCTGCCAGCCTGCAGGTTAAAAGGTAAAAATGTGTGTTGAGACAAAGAGGCAAAGTGTGCTCAGCAAACAGATTGTGACCTTCGCCCAGTAACAAAGATTTCCTTTTACTTCCCATATCATAACAAAACTCCGCAAGAAAATAGTGCAGGGAACTTGACAGCAAATGCTTGCCAGAAACCTTTTTTTTTTGAGGAAGGGTTTACTGTGTCCAATCTCTATGTGATCTGTACCTTTTCTTAGGACAGGATGGAGAAGATCCAACAGTGTATTCTTTTGGTCACATCTGGCACAGCCCTTTATTGAGCTCGAAGTTCAACTCTTTGTCTCAAGCAAAAGTTTTTCCCCCGTTATCCTCTGTTCATCGAAGAAATATTTAGAGATACAATGTGCGGAACCTGCTGGAGTGTGCAGTAGATTGTATATCTTCTATCTCAAGTCAGGTGGAGTGTGAATGTCATTTCTTCTAGGATGTTTTATCCAAAAATCATCAAGTGCTTTCTGAAGATGGTCGGGATTATTGTGCTGTCTGACATGCTTGAACACAAGCTGGGAAATTTCTTTCACTAATTCCTGCAGCGAAAGGAGTCATCACTTGTATGATTACCCCAGATGTAATCATGCCCAATATGAAGAGTTTATTTTACAGCAAGAATGTCAATTTGTGATATAAGTAACTAGAGAGATTTTCCATTTCCTTCAGTGAGAGCTGGACTGTGATTTAGAACTTGTAGACCACTCCTGTTTCACTTAGGGGACAGTAACCTGCAGCTGCCTTCATCTTTTACATCAAGAACCATCCTCCACAGCCTGATTCTCCACTGCCTTCTCTGCAATCACTTTCCTTTTGTGAGACTGATTTTTCTGTCTGCTTCTACTATGAAGTACCACTAAATAGAAGCATGCATACTTAAAAAGTCTCAAAACTCTTAAGCCCTTCATAAAGCATGTGATTATTTGTCTTGATGTAGCTCCAATTGCTTAGTATTCTGCTTTCTTTCTTTGTTATCATCTTCTTTGTGTAGGATGTTTGTATGCACCCCAATCCTGCAAGATGCAGAGTGCCTTGTCTTACCATCTGAGTGCTAGAATGGAAAGTTTTTAACGTTGTGAAATTGGTGGTTCAAGGTAACTAGCAATTGCTGTCTCTAAAGACTTTTGAGAGAGAATTTTTGCACTGTGTTCTTCCTTCTCAAGAGATACTTATATTTTGTACCACTTGGAGAGGTACCAATCTGGCATTCAGATTCTGCGATGACTGATGGCAGTGGAAGAGCTGTGCATTGAGAGTATTTCTAATGTAACTTCTCAGGAAATGTGTCAGGTGGAGGAGACAGCCTGAGAAACCAAATGAACTTTCTAAGTCTGTCTTAATCATAGAATCATAGGATTTCTCAGGTTGGAAAAGACCTTAAAGATCATCAAGTCCAACCGCAACCTAACCATACTACCCGAACTCTAACAGCCCTCTGCTCAATCATGTCCCTGAGCACTGCATCCAAATGGTTTTTAAACACATCCAGGGATGGTGACTCAACCAGCTCCTTGGGGAGGGACTCTTGTTTAAGATTCCAAGGTCCCATAGAAAGGAAATATAATAATGGTATTTTTAATACACGGTGAACTTTGATGGCATTTATTAATGTGCCATATTGCGAGAAGAGTTACAATAAGCTTGTAAATTTTTGCTTTTCCTCCTGCTTTCCTTTCCAGTGATGTTTAGTCAGGCTTTGACTAAAGCTCATTTTCCCACTTCTGATTTGTGCAACAAATGTGCTGTGGGCTCTCACTCTTCCTGCTCCATTCTGTCTCGCGGGCTCTCGCTGTGCTGTCAGGAGACGTTCAGGTCTTTATAGTGGGGCGCCCGGTGCAACCACACAGGTAGGATGAGGTAACACAAAATAGAGGAGAGTGTTGAAAGCTTACGCTAAAGGGGTTGTGGTCAGAAAAGAATTTGTGGATGAAGATGTTGCCTGCTCAATTTTCTATAAAACATATTGTGGAGGGACAAGAAATGGGCCGTGGAAGGTGATGCAAACTTTTGAGCAAGCCTCTTCCATGAATTGTACTCATTGAATTGTACTCCAGCTCCATGAATTCTGGCTTGCAGAATACATCAGCACTCAAATAAGGGGAAACACTAACTCCTGACTTTCTTTCACACTTGGTGAATGCACAGTAGGATGCATAGAGTGCATAGAGTGCCTTCTGCATCGAGTTGCTGCTACCTGTAAAATATTTGGTTTGGAAGACAAGAAAGCATCTGTCCATATTTCCTGAAAAGAAGGAATAATAGAATTACAGAGTAATTAAGTTTGGAAAAGACCTCTAAGATCACCTCTAAGATGCAGGACCTGGCACTTGGACTTGTTGAACTTCACAGCATTGGCCTCAGCCCATCAATCAGCCTATCCAGATTGATCTGTAGGGCCTACCTATCCTCAGGCACATCAGTACTTCCTGCCACCTTGGTGTCATCTGCAAACTTACTGAGGGTGTACTCTATTCCTTCACCCAAAGGAGGGAAGTTGGATATTGATCAGAGGTGCAGTATAACTGTGTGCTTTAAGCCTCATGTCATGACTCTTAGTTTACTTCTTTCTTAAATGTTTGCTTTAAAAAAACAAATCGCAATGCACAACATTACTCTGGCTTTTACAAGCAATACACACTCAGCTTTCCTTGTAGTAGGTGCAAACAGATATCATTTTAAATGTCTCATTGATTATTCTAGAGAAAGGTCAGACGTAGCAACAGACACCTGTACCTGGCTTGACAAGAGCTGCTCTTAATTCCCTCTGAACAGTGCTTCCCACAGGCACAGGGCCATGTCAGACAGCAAGAGAACTGCCACGGCTGCAGCAAGAACGTCCTCGTCCTCATGTACCACTATGGGGGCTGAGCCTTTTGTAAGGGGGTTCCACCATGTGGAATTCTGTCTGGAGGAGAATCTAATTATTTAACTAAAGTTAAATTAAACCATCAAGAGTTAATAAATACATTAATAATATATTAAAATTAAGATGTATTGACTCATTCAGAAATTACAGTGCTTCCTTCTAAAGCACCGTATAAAGGCTTGAAGGATTCTCTGTAGTGTCCTTTATCCCTGAAGGGCTTCTAGAGAAACACTTAATATTCAAATCTCAGATGCTGAAACATTCCTTGCTGACAGAGACAACTGTACAGCCATTCACACAGCTCTCTTTCCATAGCATCAGGTACTCTTGGTTCGAAGCAACTGTCACATCTTGTGTGTGTATTTGTGAGCAGATCTAATGAGAACAGAAGTGGAAAAACAAAAGCTATTTTAGGCTTCATTTCAGTACAGCAAAGGTAAATTAAGGCTGAACCTTGTCCCCAAGTACTTTGTTGAATTAAAATCCAAAGTAGTATTTTGCCTGTTTGGTTTTCAGTTGGGAAAGCCAATGAACTAGCTGTAATTCCTGCTTCTTTGCAATCATTAGAAATAATTTTTCCATCAGTGCTCAGGTAGGTTACTGTGTTAGAATTAATTTGCATTTGTTTCAAGCAGCAAGAAGTTGAACACAAATTCTGGTGTTTGTTTTGATTGTAATTTTTTGTCTCTTGCATACAGCTGCCTATAATCACAGTGGCAGAAACTCATCTTTTCAAATGGCAAATTTTTCCTGATAGATACTGTGCTTGCTTATCAGTGAGCTGTGCGTAGTGTAGGGGCATGGTGCAAGGTCGTTGCAGTGTAAGCACGTGGATTATAGATGATTTTTGTCTACATCTTAAGACAGCTTCTGTTGTGCAAGCTCAGAAAAGCCTCTGTTGTGCAAGCTCAGTCCTACTGGAGACCAACCTCCCCCTATGCTGTTTGGGCCCCTCTCACAGCATCTGCAGTATCAAAAGATGAAGGGCAGATGTCATTAAGCAGCATCACTGTTCCTACGTCTCAAAGAAGCAATGGGGAGGGACAAGTTTTGCAGTGCCCTGATAATTTGTCCCCATGTGCACAGACATATCCAGATTCACATTAAATTGTTCTCCTTGCATCGTTCAGCTCAGCAACTCACTGTCCCATCCCTCAGTTTTGAATCCTGGTCTCTTTGCCCTCAGTCCATTTCCCTTTTCACCTCCTCATCAGGCTCATTTTCCCTTCCTTTCCCTTCCTTTTTCCTCTATCAGCTGAGCCTCCCATTTCTTTGTGTAGCCCAGGGCTACAGTGGAAAGGAATCTTCTGCTTAGTCTGAGCAATTTCTGAAGAAATTAGCAGCTAGAAAAGTCTCTTTTAAGTATGCACAAAAATTTATTCTATGATGGCTTCTAATATGGCAGAATGTCCTTGTGTTTACAGTTCAGTAGCACAGTCCTTGGCACACATATTATCCCCTCCTGTCAGCCTCCAAGCTCTTGCTACCAAAGCATGCAACCTTTTCACATAAAAGTTCATCACAACTTGGATTGGATAAATGAGAATCATTTCACAAAAGCACATTTTACATAGTGAAATAATGGCCTTTTTGATCTGGCTTTGTTCCTGGACCACCTGACCTAACATCAGGCCTGTGGGTTGGATCCAGTTGTCCTCCTGAGGTCCCTTCCCACCTCAGTTATTTCATGGTTCTGTATCACTTTGCATGAAGTGGGAAAACAAGGTGTTATCCAGAGGCAGATGGTTAAAAATGTCAGTGACAGCAAGTTAAATTTTGAATCCTGATCACATGCACATAGCGGCAATCAGAAGAAAGCAGTGCTACAAACAGACAGATCTCCTGGGCCCTCAGTAATTGCAGGCATTACGCATGTACACGTAGAGGCATCCTTTAATCTCTAATAAGCAGTGGGTTACCTGTGACAGCTTCATTTCTCAAACATTTCTATTTCAGCTTGGCTTTAGTATTGAGTTACAAGCACAAAGGTATTTCTTGCTTTCCTGTCCAGAAGGTTGTCCCATACACTTCCTGCAATCATCTTCTGTCATGCCCCCCCTGCTCCCCCTGCATCTGACGCTGTGCCTCTGAATGAAGCTTTTGTTCACTGTGCCTGTTTACACATATCCACTCCTGACTCGGAGCATTTTTTCACGGCCACAGCCGCACAGCCAGATTGCTCCATCACCACATTCTCTTCTGTAGCTACAGCACACAATTTTGTTTTGAAATGTTAATGGGGCAGATCTAGCTAAAAAGCTGCAAAAAACACTTCATTTGGCTTGTGTCAGAAAAGGGGAAATCCAGCTCTTTTCCCATCTTTTAAACAGCTAGGATAAATGATAAAAGGGTAAATGAGAATCAAGCAGTAATAATTTTGCATATGTAGCATGCCTGTTTCACACAGGTTAGAAAACTAAATGTTCTGCACTGCTGTATCAGTGACTTGTTCTTGAATTCTCCTGAAATGTGTCCTTGCCTGGCCTATTTGGTGGGCAGGCGGTGGGTTGCTGAAGCACAGGACCTCAAACACAACTCTGGGACTGAAGCACAAGCCACAGACTGGGGGCTCTGAGTACGTGCAGCTGCAGAACAAGGGTTCTGGGGGCCAAGGGTTGTACTGGAGCAGAGCAGCCACGCTGGGGATCAGAAAGAAAGCAGCAACATCTCCCTATCATCACCCAGCTCTTCAGGCAGCCCAGAGATCTTCAAGGGCTTCCTTTAAAAGCAGGAATGCTGCAAGGGGAGATGTCAGCAAAAATGCTGCAATATGGACTCTATCCCTCATGATACTGATATATTTTGATTTATGCCTTGCCTCTGATGCTATTTCTTAGGCTTATCCCCCTGAGTGAAACTGCTGCTGTTGTTTAGTCCTATCCACTGAGAGAAATTGTTCCTTTTCCAGCGTTTAGCTGTGCATTGCATCTGGTGCAGTGCAGTTCTGCTCCCAAGGCTGCCTGCCCAGCGAAGGAATTCCACAGCTCATATCTCATCCAAACTGCAGCAATCTGCTACAGTTGTCACTGCTGTGTTCTCTTTATGTGATGCCTTTCTAGCTTTTTGCTTTGTCCTTCCCCTCTGCCTCTGCAGACTGTGTGGTGAAGGAGGCTGGCCAAATTCTTGGCCTTGTGGTCTTTTCCCAGAACTCTTTACAGAGTTCTCCACAAACCTCTCAGACCATTGCAGAGTTGTTGCAGATGTTGCCCTCTCTCAGAGACTGAAGTTAAGGCAAAGTCTGGGAAGGTGTTGAGGGGTCCAGGAGGGAAGTGTCAGATGGATAGTTTTGCCATGGAGTTCACCAATGGCACAAGGATAGGAGATACCACAGAAAAGCATTGCCATGACCTGCCACAAGACACATGGTTGTGCAACACCCACCTGTGTAGAGGTGTTACACCTGAGGAGGAGAAGGCCTCCAGGTTCCAATCATAGAAGGGAGGAAGCTCTCCCAGGTAGATGGGGGATGTGGGTCAGGAAGGGAACTCGGCCAGCTGTGGGTTGGATTATGAACATGCTACTATAGCAGATGAAAGAGTTCAGCAACTAAGGACAAAGTAACATAATTAAGGCAGCAGGAAGAAATGAGAATCACGAAAAGGTTGTAGACAAGTAAACACAGGCAGTAGAAAGACTTATTTGTGAATTTACATTTTTATATTCATTTCTCCATTTGAAAAAATGGAGGGGCCAAACTGGTGCATGGTTCAGAGTATCTGCTTAGAGCTGGTCCAGCGCTGTGAAATGGAGCTGCTGTGTGACTTGGCCTCACGTGGAAAGGATGGTCTCCCCTCTGCTTCTGGCACAGTAGCTTGCTTGTCCCAGGGGGGAGGAAGAGGAGGACACAGGGGTCTTCTCTCATGCCTTTCGTAAGTGCAAGTGCCAAAGCTTGTGGAGATGCACAAGGGTAGCAGAGTCTGGTCCAGCAAATGGAGGCACTGCAGTCATGGACTTAGGAGGTGCTTAGGGTATAAGGCTCCCTCAGGTCTCTGAGGAACTGTAGGAGGTGGATGGAGGAGTAGGAGGGAATACAGTCTTCGGCTGTTAGAATAGAGGAAAAGGAGTTGTCAAGTGTACGTGTGGAATATTTCCAGTGTGAGTAGTATGTGTAACTGAATATGACTTCAATATTTTGTGAGAGTTGATGAGCTCTGGTCTTTTGAAGCAGGCACATGCAGAACTGGCAGTGGCACTGGCAGTGCTCCCTGCAGCATCAGCACAGCATCCGTTTGCTGTTCAACAGCAGCTGTGTTTCTGAGAATATGATGATTATTCTATAGTAATATACTGATGATTACTTTTTAAAATAGCCTAGATTTGAGGATATTTGTTGAACTGAACTGGAAGTTAATTACCTTTATTCTATTAGTGGTCAAAGTTGGGTCAAGTTGCTTTTGACATGGGTGCTAACCATGTCCAGCAGCAGTCCCCACAATTCAGCTGAGTCATGGCCATGTCTGAAAACACTTGTACCTCAGCTCTTGGTCTGAGTGGGTCTCCACATCCAAGTATGCAACAGGGAAAACTTCTGTGTGCTACCATGGGAAAATGATTTGTAGAGCAAGGTACCACAGAAAAGGAGAAGTCAACTTTGAGTGGGGAAGATGCAATGTTATCACATCAGTTCTTCAGTAGCTGCTTTGATGATGACATAGCCATTCCATGTCTGAAAAGATTCATCAGGTTCCAAAGTTGTAATGGAAAAATGTCACTAGTTTCCTATCATTACTGATAGACTCATGCATTTATAACACTGTATGACATCATGTCAGTACTTTCATCTTCATCAAAACTGCCTTGGTCTATTAAAAATGAGAATATTATGAAAATATTCTGTGACCATTCTGTTGCTTTACTTTGTGTGCTTCACACACCTTGGAGAAAATAAACCATCTTATTTACTTCATGTTTCTCATCAACAAGAACAGTTGGAGCAGTGTATGTGTTGCACAGCTTGAAAGGAAAAAGTGGAGTGGACTTGTTTCCAGGTTAGGGCTTTATTTTTATTTTCATTTACAGAATATGCTTTTGAGAGAATTGGAACTGTATGGCAGAGTTTTAGAGTTCCCTTATGGCTGTCATTTCTGAAAGTGACCTTACAGAATGTTAAAACCTCACACTGAAGTGGGAGGTGTGTACCCCTTTCTAATGGGGACTCCTTCCAGCTGTGGAAGGATGCTTTGTACACGTAAGAATGTACACAAATGTACACAGATGCTTTGTACATGTAAAAATTTGGTTCCATGCGTCTTCCAGGCCTCCCAGCCTCAGCACAAGGGACAGGAGTATGCTCTTCTGGGGGTTTGGGGCTCACAGTGAGTGTTTCCTGCCTGAGATGTCTCACAGGAAACCATTTTCTGGGACTGAATTTTGCCAAACGGATGTGCAGAGCCCTACCAGGCACAGGAGGAGCTGACAAGGGCAGCAGGATGCCATGGAGCAGGGTGCTGCCACGTGCTGTGCTCAGCTGCTCCTGGCCCCATCCGCCCCCTGGGAGAGCTCTGAAGGAGAACCCAGTGTCCTCCCCTGGCGTGGGAATGGCGCTCAGAGAGGATGCAGGGGCTGATTTACGTCACAGCACTGCGTGTAAAGCAGCAAGTTACAAAAGGGCATTCTATAGAACGGAGAAAAATATTAACTGAATGTTAGAAGAATGTTTGTCTTCCTGCTTTTAGCTCGACGTGGCTCTTTTTTTAGTCAGTCGTGTAAGAAGACCGAATTGGATGCAGTTAAAAGTGCGGCAGCATCATTAAAACCAGTTTGAGAATCATGCTGGGAGCCTGCACTGCGCCCCACAGCTCTTCTGAAGAGCAGCATTATGTTTGCCATCACCCACACTCGTAGGACCAAAGCATGAGTCAATGGCAGAACCCTGCATGCTCTAAAATGATGTATTTCTCTAACTTTCTGATTTTTCATAGAATCATAGAATGGCCTGGATTGAAAAGGCCCCTAATGATCGTCTAGTTTCAACCTCCCTCATATGTGCAGGACCTGTTTCAGACTACATAAGTTATGAAAACACGCTGTAATTGACAGATCTTTAATTAAGTATCAAATAAATTAAGCAAACCAGCAAACAACAGGCTAAAAAGGCATGCATTTACTGCTCCCCAAACTTCTCTCTTTCTATTCTTATTCTCACTTTTCCCCTTCAGCAATCTTCAAAAGTTAATCACTGACAGGAACAAACAGGCAAAACCTTTCTTCTGGCCCTGGCATAATCCATAACCAGAAGTGCTTTTGACAGCTATTCCAGTGTAAGTCTGATGCCCCCTAAAGTTTCCAGTAAGACTTGCAGTGAAGAAATTGACGTTTCCCCTCAGCATTCTCAAGCAATAGCAGCTCTGAAGTTATTAGTTATTTATAGTTCTTTGTGGCTACATTAAGCACAGCAGAAGTTTGCACTGTGAGAAAATTAGCTCGGTCATGCTGGGCTGGGTAACAGTCCAAATTTCTGTCATCCACTGCCTGCAAGAAGGAGATGCTGTAATGCAGCCCAAAATCAAAGCTGTGTAACAGAAAGCATGCCTCTATTCCCCTGCTGCTCAAACTGGCGCAGTAATGAGGCTTCTTTATTTTTAATGTTTGGAAACCATGTGACTGTAAAAGGGAATTGGGTTCAGTAGTGGAGGGATGGTGTATGATGTAAATTTTCCACGAATGATACGAAGCCTCAACTTCATGGGTATTTCAGAGCACTTTTCTGAACAGGGATAATACCAGTATCATGACAGTTGGTCTGACGTCCATCAAAATATATTATTATTGTGTGGTTAGTTGGTTTGGTTTTGCTTTGTTTGTTTATCTTGTTTTTATGTGATTTAGTCATTTTTCTTTAGCATTTTCAATTTTTATGTTTTCCTTTTGCTGTCTCTTGTTTGTTTGTCAGTGCTTGACATGAAAACATCCTCTCTCCGCAGCACCCTCTCAAGCTGCTCACACGCTGTGGTGGCCCTGCTGTATCCCTTCTCCTGGCAGCACACCTTCATCCCTGTTCTGCCCTCATCCATGATTGACATCGTGTGTTGCCCTACGCCCTTCCTGGTGGGCCTGCTTTCCAGCTCTCTGCCCAAGCTGAAGGAGCTGCCTGTGGAGGAGGTAAGAGCTGGCACCAGAATTATTTGCCAGGGCTAAAGCTGGCCTGGCCAGGAGAGAGCCTGCTGCTTGCTCCTTGGTCCTGAGGACAGAGAGAAGTGAATGTTGACTGGGGCCAATATTCTGATTTCTTATGTTTGTGTTGTACCTGTCACGACAAGATCACGAAATGCAAGCTGCTATGACACTGGCTAATGCTAATGGCAGTTGTGCATGCAGCCACAGGCAGAAGAGAAAATAAAATCTTTAAGGTTTTGGGTTTTTTTATTGGTGGGAAGGTAACTTTTAAGACTCTGCTAACACTGTATTGGAAATCAAATGAGAGTTGTACTTCATCAGCTGTTCTGGTAAAACACCACCAAAATCCTCAAGGCCACACGCTTCTTTCTTTTCTTACTCCTACTGCTTTCCTGTCATTTTCCAATTTGTTTTTTTTTTTTGTGTGTGTGTGTTCATTTACAAGGCTCTCTGTGCTTCAGGCTTTTGTAAATCTCTGCTGTTTTCCTCCCACGTCCTAACATTGCTCTCCCACATCCCAGCTCCTTCTCACAGCTTCACTGCTCCATTAGCATTGGCATGTCACACCCTTGCCCTCCAGAAGCCCCGCTGTCTCAGACAGCACCATTTTCTTTAACCCACTCCCTGAGATACTTTTCAATCACTCAGTAGCAAAAATTAATAACATGCTAAGGTGTAAAACAAAAAATCTGCCCAACTATGTTAATTTTTGCACATATTTACAGATCTATTTTAAATCTGACTTTAGTTCTACAGAAAGAACTTCATCTTCCTCTTTTGTAACCTCCTTTATGACTGTTTTCACAGTAGGAATTTGATCTGTGATGAGGCTTGGGATCGTTCAGACAATCCTTCTCCATTAGAAAGCAGACTAAATGAATGTTTTCTATCTCTTAAGATATATTTCGCCATCATGTTTTCTTTCTTCAGGCTCTGATGGTTAACCTGGGATCAGATCGATTCATCAGACAGGTAAATTACACCTTGAAATGTTGCCACATACTTTAGCAACCTGCTTAATTTTATCATACTAGGTTGCTTGCTTTTAAATCATAGATGCCCATATGCAGTGGGCAAGACACTAGCAAAAAGGAGCTCATTTTCTGTTTCATCTGAAATTAGCACCAGTGTCTTCAGGTGTGCGAAAGGGATTGCAGCTGCTAAAGAAACCAAGAACTGTATTGGCAGTGCAAAGAAAACCATCAAAAATAGCATCATGTAAGCAAGAAAACTCATTGTTCAAGGTGAAAAGGACACAAATTACAAAGAAGAGAAGTCTCTGAGTGAGAGAGGGAGCATGGGGAATGGCTGAGTGTGGTGGGAGAAGGGTTGTGAACAGGCAGGTAGAAATGTGCCACTTGGTAATTTCAGAAGTATCCACCAGTAGGCAAGGTGAGTAAATTTTCTTTGTAAGGTTCCCTGGAAAATATGACTGTGAATATTCCTATAAATATTCCAATGTGTGCTCACCTTTGCTGAACAAGCATTAAATAAACAAAGGGAGCAATGGGACAAAAGCCCAGAAAATAAGATGTGCTAGAACATAAGTGAAAGCAATTACTGAGAACTGAAGTTAAATAAAGGCAACTAGAGCAGCTGTGTGTCCATGTGGCTGCTCTTCGCATGATGTGTATTCAGTGAAACAACTATTTGGACTCTTTGGCTTGTGAAGAGCTGATTCCAAGCATACAGATCTTTACCTAGCTCTTCGGGTTATCTTTTCTGGCTTCAATCTCATTAAGAGTGACAAGAAATGTTTAGAAATACATGATAGCTGCACACAGGTTTTTATTATTATTTCATTTAAATAGGCATGATAGCAGCTGATGCAAAATGCTTTTCTTCTGAACCTTAAACTGTGCAAAATTAATTGCTGCAGTTGCTGCACAGGATGAATGTGATTTAAGGATGTTTTCTTCCCCTGTCAGATGGATGATGAAGACACACTATTACCTAGAAAGCTGCAAGCTGCTCTGGAGCAGGCTCTAGAGAGAAAGAATGAACTGATAAATCAGGACTCAGATAGTGATTCAGATGATGGTAAGCTCATTTGGAAACTCCTAAACAGCCACGTAGGTACTATTCTTAGTTTCAACCCAGGAGAAAGAAAGAGGGGACTCCAGTACTCAGATACAATTTGCAGTATCAAAGAGTGTCTCTGAATGCACAAGGAATGGGACTGATAGCATCAGCACATAGCAATATATTGTCAGCATTCTACTTTGATAGCTTTGTAAGTGAAACATACTTCCATGAGTAGTTTTAAGCCTTTAATCAAACAGAGGCTGTACTTAACTTGGCTCTGATTCAATCCAGAATAACTATCTGTGCTGAGAGGTGGGTCTCCTGTTGGCTCTTGCTATCTTCAGGGAAAGCAGCAGGTACCTCAGAAAGTGGTTTCAGTGCTGGAGGGGCTGAATTGCCTTGGAAGATTCACATTTCTTTCCAGCAATTATAAAAAGAGCCCAGGGTGAATGTAACCACCTGTGGTTAACAGGTATGAGGGAGGACTCTATTCAGCTTCTAAAATTTGTTTCTACTCATCTTTGCTTTACATATGTAAAGCCATATGTACACCAGTAGTGGTGAAAGCGTAAATTCTACTACATATGCTTTTAGATCTGTTTTCAGTGTACAAGCTTATTATCCTCCAAGCATCCATTTTAATTCTCAGAGCTGCACAGAGGCTCGTCAAGTAAAGAGTTATTCATATTTAAACTTAGAAGTATCACTTCGATGCTGCACCCACAAAGTTTTTAATTCTCTGAGCTGTCTCCTGAGGATTTGTATTTCTTGTTGATTCTTGGTTGCAAAACACCAGTTACAGGGCTGCAAAGGAGCTGCAAAAGTCCTTTCTCTTATCACCATTGCATCAGTAAACCGCTAGATGACGGTGCCCAGCCCGGGGTGGGGACAGTGCTGAGAGCCGCAGCAGCTGATTGTGGTGTCTTATTGCTGCCTTATTTTGCAGAATGTAACACCCTGAATGGATTAGTGTCTGAGGTTTTTATCCGATTCTTTGTGGAGACAGTTGGCCATTATTCCCTGTTCCTAACCCAGAATGAAAAAGGAGAGCGTGTCTTCCAAAGGGAGGCATTCCGTAAATCCGTGGCCTCCAAGAGCATCCGCCGCTTCTTGGAAGTGTTCATGGAATCCCAAATGTTCGCTGGTTTCATTCAGGACAGAGAACTGAGAAAATGCAGGGCGAAAGGTAAGGGTGCGGATGGCTTTGTGCTGCGGAGGGGGCAGAGCCGAGGGGCGGCGAGAGGAAGCAGCATCAGAGGAAGGGGACGGCGGGATCTCCGTCGGCAGAGCGCTTTCCGGCTCAGTGTTCTCCCCTCTTCCGTAGGTCTCTTTGAGCAGAGGGTTGAACAGTATTTGGAGGAGCTTCCAGACACTGAACAAAGTGGAGTGAACAAGTTTCTGCGAGGCCTTGGTGAGCAAACTGTATAGAAGTATTTCTAGAATTAATTTTCACGTGACTTCTGTGCTATTTTATTTTAAAAAATATATAAAATCTTTGAGATGAAATCAGATAATGAAGCAGAGGTTTAGGTACGGGATGGGAAACATCAAAAGAATACAATGAAAACATACTTAAAATCAGAGTTCATTATGGTCTTTGTGAAACGGTTTCATTTCATTTCCAATTCCAAATGTTTCATTTCCAAACATAATTGAAGAAAAAAAAAAGTTGACTACTAAGTGTTTTGTTAGTTGGCTCTCCCTCCTGGTGTTAAACAATTGCACTGCAAATTAACCCATTCGTTCAGTAACTTCTGATTGCAGTTGTCTTTTCCAGTATGTGAAAAAGTGACTGGTGGTGCATTTTCTTTAGGAAACAAAATGAAGTTCCTTCACAAGAAAAACTGATCCCTTTCTGCTGAACCACCAACCCAAAGACTACGTATGACACTGTGCTTGGACACCTTCAGCTGCAGACCTTGATGTGGGAGAATGAAAAAAGCTGACTGCAGCTTTGAGTGATTGCCCGTGCTGTTACAGAGCATCCGTGTATTTGGATGGGATTTGTAAATACTGTGCTGTAAGCTTTTGTAACTGATTTTGTAATGAGCAAAGAAAACTGTGGTAAATATTTGTATATTCCTGAGAATAACAGGTGCTTTCCTAGTATGAGTTGAGTTACGCTTGGTGCAAAGATGAGTAGCTGACTGCATGCAGCTCTCAGCAGAACCACTGATTTCAGGGGATGTTTGTGAGAACTGCACTGGTGCCTGAGTACTGCGGTAACAAATGGACCCATGGGTCCATGGCAGAGGTTGTGTGTGCGAGGGCTGGCTTTGTGTGGCAGAGTTGGTATTGTTTTTTTCCTACTTTTCTTTCTCATAAATTTTAAAAACGAAGTAAGAAAGTAACTTGATAATAAGGTACTTGGTTCACAATACAAAGTTTCCACTTGGTTTGAACGCTGGTCAGTAAACTCCTTGTAATCCATTCTGCACTAAGACTGCTAACTGTGAGGAGAGCTCCGTTTTTTGACATGCAAGCTGCATCATGTAGGTACAGTATGTCCTTTCCTCATGTATGTAAGTATGGTTCCCAATAAACCGTGTAAATATACCTGTTTTATAGTCTTTGTGTACTTCTGATGCTGAGTGGGTAAATAACCAGAGGAACTTGTGAATGTGAATTTGCAGTTAAAATACAAAATGGTTGTTACAAAGTTGTCTCTCAGTAAGTTTGCTATTTTGTGACATAAAGTGTTTTTAATTCTACTTAATGTTTTTAGCCAGAGTAAAGGCATTTTATATTACTAAGGCGTTAATTTTATCCTAGCAGAAGCATCTCTTTGAACATTTTTTTTCAAGTAGCAAATCCCTTTCTGTCTTTGTATGTATCATACTGCTCCTAGACTTCCTAGAATCAGGGTTGCCAACCCTGGAGGTGCTCCAGAGCCATAGAGATGGAACACAGAGGGCTGTGGTGAGTGGGCATGGTGGGGGTGCACTGCTGGCTGGGTTGATCTTAGTGTTCCTTCCAACTTCTGTGACTCTATGAATCCACAATTACACGGTAGTATTTTCAAATTGCTTTGGCACTGCCTCTGTTCAGTGACCTGAGCAGAATAAGAACAGCTGGTGTGTGGGGGGAGAGTTGCTTGAATTTCTGATGAGCTATCAGCTGCCTTCCATACAGCCTGCTGCTCTTTGGTGTCCACTGCAGTTAAGAGCATTGAAGGATGAAAAAAGCACTGTATTTTTCTTCATTTGCAGAGTCATTTCTCCCTTACGACGTTGAGGCTCGCGCAATTCCAAACCTGGCAGTGGTTCTGGTTTGCTATCAGCCTCATAGAGCAAAAGCGAGGGTTTATTCACTGAAAAGGTGAAGTAATTTCCTTTTTTTCCTTGCCTCCCTCACACTCAAACATGTATCAATGATAGCAGTAGGACAAGAGGGAATGTTTAAATGGAAACAGGGGAGATTTAGGTTAGATATGAGGAGGAAGTTTTTCACTCAGATGGTGGTGACGCACTGGAACAGGCTGCCCAAGGAAGTTGTGGATGCCCCATCCCTGGAGGCATTCAAGGCCAGGCTGGATGTGGCTCTGGGCAGCCTGGTCTGCTGATTGGCGACCCTGCACATAGCAGGGGATTGAAACCCAATGATCATTATTGTCCTTTTTAACCCAGGCTGTTCTATGATTCTGTTACTCTGTGAGTCAATACTTTGAAAGTGTACATCAAATAAACGCTCAGTGTAAAATATCAAGTTCAACGGAAATATAAGCGCTACCCATTCGCGTCCTCAGGGACACACCTCCCCGAGCACCCCCACACAGGGCGGAACTACCGCCCATTTCTGCGCGGGATCCAACAAGCGCCTCCGTCGCCGATCTCGCGAGACTCCACGCTGGCTGCGAGAGCCTCTGCACAGTCTCGCGAGAGCCTCTGCATAGTCTCGCGAGAGCTGGCCTCTCCCGGCGTTGCCTTCCCCAGGTCTCGCGAGCGCGGCGCTCTTTCTCTGCCGGCGCGCACGCTGACAAGATGGTGGGTGCAGCTGGGCTGTTTCTCGCCTCCCGTCGCTGAGGGATGTGGCCGGGAAGGGGGTGGGGTGAGCGGGGCTTCTCCTTGCCCGTGGCCTGCTCGGGATGGTGTGGGACGGGATGGGATGAAATGGGGAGGGCGGCGAGGTGAGGCTGTTCGGGCCTCCCGCCGGCGGGCCCGGGCCTCCATGGCGCCTGAGCGGGTGGGGCCGTCTCGTTCCGATCGCGGCCGTGCTGCTCACCGCCGCTGTCGCTCCCTCATAGCCTTCCAGACTGCGGAAGACCAGGAAGCTGAGGGGACACGTCAGCCACGGGCACGGCCGTATCGGTGAGTGGGGGTGCCGTGCGGGCGAGGCACCGAGGCTGTCCTGTGGGAGAGCGTCGCCGGGTACCGGGTTGTGCGTGTATGTGGGGACGTAGAGTCTGAGAACGGGGCTGGGTGGCTTGTTAAACATGCAGTGCCTGTTCTTGTGTGTGCAGAGGACAGAGTAAGACTGCAGACATCAGAGTAATTAGCTGAAGTTGGCATTTAATTGTGGTCCGAAGTTAAAGCATTATATTTTCTTGGTGTAACAGGTTGAATATTTCTTTTCAGGCAAACACAGGAAGCATCCTGGAGGCCGTGGTAATGCTGGTGGTATGCACCATCACAGGATCAACTTTGATAAATAGTAAGCTAGCATTTCAAGTTCGTACTAGCAAAAAATGCTCATTTCTGAAGTAGAAACAACTATATTTTATATGTGAACCGCTGAACGAACTTACAATTTTTTTTTCTAACACAAAGCGTGGCTTCACAGCTGCCATCAATCCATGTCCTCATTTTATCTAAACTCGAAGGCCTTTCTTAAATTAGTCATCTTGCAGAACTCAGTGAATTTGATCAAACTTGCTGGCTAGAATGGTGTCCAGCTAACAGATGCACACATGAATTGTTACATGAATTAGAAACGTTACATAAATCAGAACTGCTCTTTAGCTGCCTACTGTAGGGAGTGGGGGTTGTTGACTGAATGCCGAGACTAGAGTCACGTCTGGACAGTGCCTGTTGTCCTGATGTGCTAGAGTACTCGAAAAGTAACCACTAATCTATATTCACTGGCTGTGAGCATTCCTGTCTCAGTCAGTCACCAGATTAGTGACAGGAGCTCTGGAGCTCCTCATGCAGTGCAGTCTTGCCTGAATTCACTGACTTGATTTTGCAATGGAAATACGGATTTGGGCCAGACTTACCATGAGGAGGATTAAATTGTAAGTTCAAGGGAGAAGAGGCAATGAAAAGATTTTTTTGTGGCTTGGGTAGCAGTGATTATTACAGTTGAATACTATGTGTATAATGCAAAAGTGAAATAATTTTTTAAATTTTTTTGATTACTCTGAGCAAGTTAAGATCCTTGTTTCAGTGTTAAAATCCTACCGATTCAGGATGAATTAAAAATGTGATTTAACAAGAAATGTATTTTCTTTCACAGTCACCCTGGCTACTTTGGAAAAGTGGGTATGAGGCACTATCACTTGAAGAGAAACCAAAAGTTCTGTCCCACTGTCAATTTGGATAAACTATGGACCCTTGTAACTGAGCAGACAAGACTCAATTATGCAAAAAACCAGGCTGGACTGGCCCCAGTCATCGATGTCGTGCGCTCAGTAAGTTTCTGCTCAAATTCAGGACTGCAGTTCCTGCTCATTTAACGTGTTACTTAGCTTTGTGTTTCAGGCTAAAATGGTAAACTGCAAATAAATTGCAGTGCCTGAATATTTGTAAATCTGGAACATAATTGTGTATCTTAGCATATCAGTACGTAAACTAGTGTTTATGTTGTTAATGTAAGAATGACTTCCCTTTTTTTGAAAAGTGGTAGGTTGTTTAATTGCCAGAAGCACATGTGAAAACATCACAGTGCTGTTCTCACTTACAGAAAGCCATTTCTAATACTGAGAATAGAGTCACATCTTTACATGTTCTGTTGTTCTGGTGTGCTATCGTTCTCAGACATAAACTTCTGATCCTCATTCACTGGCTGCGATACCTCATATCTCAGTCAGCCACCAAATCAGTGACAGTAACTACCTTATCAAGTAGGTACGCTCTGCATCTGAGAAGCCTCCTTGTTGGCTGGTTTTGCCACTTCTGAAAAACAGTGACTTTAAAGGCTGTATTACTAATCGGCCTTGTGCCACCATTGTCCTTTTAATGGAGAGGACGGGGGTGAAATGAGGGGATTCCAACAGAGAGGTGATGTAAAGAGCGTGGGCCAGATGTAACTGGCTAGTAGTTAGCTGCAGCAGTGCAGTCTGCTGCTCTGTCCTTTGGAAAAGTGGGAAGCAGTCAACAACTTCTTTACAGGACTTGGCATTGTTTTCTGTATGTGGCTTTGGGAAGGTAACAGCTTCACATGTTCTAGATTACTGAAAAAGCATAACCACCTCATAGTTTCTACTTCTCTGAACAAACACTACTGCAGTAGCTCATGCAGGATATATTTTACCAACTTAAAGAGATGGATGAGGAATTTAGGTCGCAGTGATGATCATAGTTCTGGTTTTTATTGATGTGTGCTAAAAGACAGAGTGGAAGAGCCTGGAAGTTGGTTGCAAACACTAAATGTTGTCTTTTTTATTGTTTTTCTTTAATCTTTCTAGGGTTACTACAAAGTCCTGGGCAAGGGCAAGCTGCCCAAGCAGCCTGTAATTGTGAAAGCAAAGTTCTTCAGTAGAAGAGCAGAGGAGAAAATCAAAGAAGTTGGTGGTGCCTGTGTGCTTGTGGCATAAAGGCCTTAGTTTTATTCAAACTTTCTGAATAAAGACCAATGTGTAAAATGTGTTGATTTATAGAATTTTCTGACTTTTTCTTTTTTGTCTTGTCCTATGCTGTTCACATTAAGTCTTATCCATGTAGTTATTTCTGGCTGTATTGTGTAGTGGTTTGACAGATGCTTAGGGTGATTTGAAACTGCCTGGTTGCAGTGCCAGCATTTAACACTTGAAGAAGTACCTCCTATGGTACCTTCACAAAGTAGCAGTGTACACTGGCTTTTCTTATAGCCAGACTTCCTTTGCTTTAAGGAGGTATCACAACCCACTCTCCCTCAGGGTTGGGCAGCTGTTGGGCACAAGCTTGGGGCCATGGTGCCTCAGGGTGCATGACTGAGGGCTTGGTCCTTGTTGAGGCTTAGGCTGGTTTTGCAGCCCATTTACCCTAGAGCCTATTCCTCAGATGTATCTTCCAAATAGTCCAGAATATCTGGGGAAAGTTTGGAACATAAGAGGCCTGAGTAAATTGCAACTTCGCTGCTTTTACCACCTGATTTCATGAATGTGACTAAATTCTCACCTTGTATTTCTGTGGAAGGTCATCACATGTTTGGAATTTGAGTCCTTATGTGCTGAGTGGCAAGGAAAAAACTTGATTTCCCTCATTTAGGCTGATGGCCGAAAAGCCAGGCCCTTTGCCTTGCAGGTGAGATTGCTGCCAGCTGCTTCCCCTAGCTCCCTCACACGCAGATATTTCATTTGCAGCCTCTGATGCTGGACATGATGTCTCCCATGGGCCACTGGTAATGTAGCTGCCTGACTGTTGGTTTGCATTCCTGACTCAGCAGGAAATTTTTTCTCACTGTCGTCCTCCATCCTTCCAAAATGCTTGTGCTTAATTTCTCCTGTTAGGAAAAACTAAAACATAAACTAAAGGAGTATGGAGCCTGCTTCTACTCATTCAGCTGCTTGTCTGGTCTTCGTGGTGGTGCAACATATCCCAGTATTTGGTTTTGTGTTTGCAGTGATTCTCTGCGTTTGTGCTTTGGCTCTGGGCTGTGGTTTCTTTGCCTAAACTGTGGTAGTCTAAGACCTCAAATTCCTATTGCAGATGTTGCATATTTCTGTAGGATCTGGTTTGTCACCTTAGCAATGGTATTTGCAAGAAACGAAGGTGGCACAAGCCAAAAAGCTGTGCTGCCCTAATGGTGTTTGTCTCTGAAAGATGATGTGATGCATCACGTGCCAGATGTGATGGATGCCCCATATCTGGAGACATTCAAGGTCAGGCTGGAGGGGCTCTGGGCACCTAATTGAGCTGCAGATGTCCCTGCTCATTGCTGGGTAGTTGGACTGGATGGCCTTTAAGGGTCCCTCCCAACTCAAATCGTTCTGTGATTCTATCCTGTAATAATTGCTTTTGTACCATCTGTTACTTAAACTGCAGGTACAGTCACCACAATTCATTTCTAAACAGACCAGTTGTTTTGATGCTACAACTATGTTTTAGTGATGGGTTTGAATTTGTTGAAGTGCATTCAGTAAAGTTGATGGATATCTACCTTTTCTTAGTAGTGGGTCTTGGGTATGAAACTACTTTTTTAAAGTAGTTTGAATAATTAGGATTTCAGGATGCAATACTTTTAAAAGGATTTAAAAAAAAACAAACCTATTTGTGGACTTCTGAGATGTCTATAATTTTGTTTCATTAAAGAAGAAGGTCTTTCTGCTAACCATTTCCATTGGAATCTTGCTTGAGCTGGACTCCCCCCAAGGGGATGTTTATCCCTAAGGTTAGAGCTGCTGCTCTTCTGTGATGGGGAGATCTGGAGACAGCTGCAAGTTTGTACTGCTGGCAGCAAGGCCACCACGCCAAGGCAGTGAGCAGTCATGTAGGGCTCTGGCCCCACCAGAGGGTTCAGTCAGCCAGAGGGGTGCTTCCAAAGGAGATGAGACTGCTTGCTTTTCCTTCTTGGATGCAACTTGCCAAAGTTTCTCATTGCAGGCTGTATCTGACATCTCTGTACATTTGAGAATCAAGGATGGTACACGATCTGCAAAGTACTCAACTCATCTTGAGGAGTTTAGGTTGGCAAAGGAAATGTCCTGCTTGCAGAAAGTTCCAATTTGGTCTATAACCTGATGTGTGTTCGTCTTGACTGGTGAAATTTGATCACTGCAATGTGCACTTTATTAGATTTCTAAGAAGCTCAACAGAAGTTGCATCATATTTATCAAGGCAGCTTTCTAATGGGCATTGCTGAAATGATGGAGGTACGAGCAGTTATGATTGTCTTTATTTGCTTTACCTGCAAGCTCTGAAATATTGAGGTGTAATTATAAAAGCAATCAGAGAATATCATTATTTTTATTGCATGGTTTCAGTGCTTCTAGCAGGAAATGTACAGCATGTGACAGTTCAGCCCGATACCAGCTTTGTAAGCAGATCAATAGAACAGATTACTTCAGTTTTTTACAAAAGCTGCAAGTACTATAGAGAGATAGTGGGATCATGGTTTGTAAACCTTAAACCACACTTTCCTGCACAACAATCTGCAAAGGTTTGGTTTGGTTTTTGTTTTTGGGTTTTTTTTGGGTTTTTTTTTTTTTTGGTAAAGCGGGTTATGTGATTTTTTTTTTTAGCTGCAAGGAACTTCCTCTTTATTCAAGGGACTGAGTAAGTGTTGTTTCTGAGAACGTGCACCCCACTGCTGCCTTCTATTTTGTGCTTGAGAGATCAAGTGTTTTGGGAAGCAGAGGGGCTGACATGAGCCATTTTGTGACTCTTCGTGTTCTTGATGTCAAACCTCAGCCAACGGCAATGGAGCCCCTGGATGTGCTGAGGAAATGCTTGGTGTGCAAATGGGATCTGTGCAGGAGAGACCCCAGGATGCTGCCATGCCTTCACTCCTTCTGCAAGGACTGCCTTCCAGAGCTGATTCAAGGATACAGCTACATTTCCACTGTGCATGAAGTTGTATATGAAGGTAATGTTTATGAGCCTCTGATTGACTTAGGTGCTTTGTAATACAGTATTATAAACATGTATGGCTTGAGGAACACTTCTATGTAGCTACTTTGAAAGAATAAGCTAGGAGACTCAAGGTGTATACGAGCAAGGAATGGACTGAGGAAAACTTCCTTTAGCACATTCTCCATCCAGCAGCAGTGCTTTGAATAGAAATGATGCAGACAGACAACAATCATGTTTTCCAGAAGGGTCTTGGTTTCATTTACCAAGTGTGACTTTATGAATATTTGCTTTGCTTAAAACATACAGTGAAATGCAAGAAAGTAGTTGCTAGGCTAAGTTAATATTTATTCTTTTGGACATGTTGGACTTCTCTGTGGTTGTGGTTAGAGTTAATATACCTCCTCTTCTCCCTTTCCTGTCCCTGCAAACACCACAGTAAACAGTGACATCCGGCTCTTTGCTCTTCATGGAGGGCACAGCAATTGTTATTAGAATATGGGTATTGTGGTGCACTGAAACTCTGCGCTTTCCTTTTGTTCTCATTTTAAGTGTGGTTTCACTCTATCTAAGCACTTATGACTGAGGGATATGCTGTAACTTGTCCTAACAAATTGCCTGAAGCTGGCTAGGACATGAAGCATTTTCGGCTGTGTAGCTTTTCAAGTGCTGAAATCATTTGTACGGTTTCTAGTGATGCTGTTAATAGAAAATATGTAATTTTTTTTTGAATGAAAAGGGGCTTCCATCTCAGAATACAGTCATTTTAACTGAATGCGGCTTAATTACCATGGGGAAGCATTCCAAACTCATTACTAATTTATAAGGAGAGCAAAGGCACATAGATTGCTTGTATTTCCACAGGCTTTGAACTCTAGATGAATAAATCACATCGTTTATTATCTCTTCCAAAGCAGGTTTTAGAAACATGCAGGAATAGAAGATATTTTCCCTAAGGTGATGATAATCTGCATTGATGTGATAAAATAAACTAGATAAGTTCAGGTTCAAGCACAAGTGGAAATAGTGTTAGAAGATGACTGCTGAAAAGCTGGCAGAACACAGAAGATAAAGGAATAACTGAATGGCAAAGGAGAAAGGCTGTTTGTGGGAGGGTGCAGACAGGAAAAGACATAAAGGTAGGGAAAGCAGGCAGCAAAGCAGTCATTTCAAGGAAATGCCTCCTTGAAATGTTAAATGCGCAGTCACACCAAGTTTTAAGTATGAGGGGCCTCTTTTGTAATTGAGTGATGTTGAAAACCACCACTACGTTGTTGTTTTTTTTTTGTGTGTGTGTGTGCTCATTTGACATCTATGTCATTCCTTTCTCCTCCTTGTTTTTGTTTGCAAAGTGGAAAAAGGAATTTATGCTTCTTGATCTTGGGTGAAGTGCAGCTGGGGGTTCTCATGAATCATTAAAATATCAGATGTTTATTTGGGCACCTGAGAGCGGGTTGGGAAATATTTGTCTACAGGAGATTGGAAGAAAGAATGGTCCACATCTATATTCTTGAAGTTTCTCTGTTTACTTCTTCATTCTCTTGTAGTTGGGAAATTTCTATGGGAAAGGAAAAGACTGGAGAAATGGTAGAGGAAAGAAATAACGCACAACGATGACCCACTGTAAATGAAGTGAGACACCAGGTGCAAAGACTCCATTCATATATAAGCAACAACAGCAGCAAAACCAAAACATCTGTGTCTCTTCAATCAGTGATTGAAACTGCAACCACTGTGAGTCAGCCAGGATGCATTTGTGAAATCCTCTGCCACTCACGGTGCACTGTGAAAACATATAGTTGGTTCTTGTGTGCTGCCCTTCTGGGCCTGTCTCTTTCTCACTGAGTTCTGAAAGCACTCAAAGCCAAATCTGTCTGAATTAGGGGTTGGCATCAAAATAAATTCCTCTTTATGTGTAAATCTTTCTTTCCTTCAGATATTTGATGATGTAAATCATTTTCATACTTTCAATGTCACAACTCCGGAAGGAGCAGGAAGAGAAGCTGTAGAGGTGTGTTGTGAAAGGTTCATGTTTTTTAGAGACATCTTGAAGGCTGCTTATTTGTCCTCTCTCTCAAAAAAAAAAAAAAAAAAAAAAAATCACATGCAGCCACTGTTTAAATCATAATTTAGGCCCCAGAGAGCAATGTTCTTATACTAACCTTCTGTGTTATTTTTTTCTGAAACGCTATTTTAGAAACATGCTTTGGCCTTTCTCTGGCTCAGATAACAAAAATCACGGAAAATGGCTGCATAATTTCTTTCAACATTCTGCAGAGAAGTCTAAAACTGTCTGCACTTGTTTGACACTAGCTTTCTATGAGCAACCAAGGGTCCAAGATCCTTGCTTAAATGCCAACTAATGTGGCGGGGTTGCATGTTAGAGAAATGCAAACTGAAGAGATAAAATAAGCGAGAACAGAATATGAAAGTGAAGAAATGTGACTTTGCTGTTGACACGTGCCAGCTTGCTGTGCTCTATTACTGCTGGCTGAAAATACATGGCTTTCTTATCTAATAAGAGTGGTGTTCTGCAGATTCCCCATTGCACAGGCCTTTCAGTGAAGGACATCCAACAGTTGGCCTGGCACTGGCCATACTTGCATTTTTCCTTCAGAGTTATCATCAAGGGGTTGTTTTAAGGAGGTTGAGCTCTGACTCTTTTGGCTCTAGACTTTCACAATGATATTTTGGCATAAGGTGTATGGTATGCTGGCATAAGAGCAGACTCCAGGCACAAACGCGGTGACTTGACTTATACTATATCTGTGTGTAAGACAAAATGCACTTCTGCTGAGTTCTGTAGCCCACTTTTAGGCTTGGAGTGGAGCACCTTGCCCTTCTTGGTGTAACAGTTTTTCTGACTTGATGCCCCAAATAACATTGTTTTGGTGCGATCATACAAGGCAAGTGATGCAATGCATTGCTCCTATTAGTTCTGAAGGAGAACACCAATTTGCTTTAATTAGATCCACTTAACACTAAGTATATCTTTCATTTCAAAAAAGGAAGTAAAAACGTTATTCCAAAAAGGGCACTCTTGAAAATATATTAATTTAGGCATCCTAGAATGTGTTTGAGGTTACTCATCCTTTCTCACGTGGTTGTTCAGATGCCTGATCCAAAGGGCAAGTGAAACAGTGGGGGACTAGTTACATAAATATGAAGCTGTAGAGCAGGAGGTTGTCCTCAGAACTGTTTCCTATAACCTTTAATTGGGTCTCCAAGGAAGCGTAAATTACGCCTGCAGCTTGAGCTGTAGCTAATGCTCTGTGAGAATAATTATTCTGCTGATTGCTGGAGGAAAAAGAGTGGAGGGATAGGTGCAGCATGCAGACAGCCTGTATGTGTGATAGCTCCACTGTTTGTTACTTTATGCTAATCAATTCTTAGGGCAATAACAGGTGAATTATCTGTGCTGGATCATTTCCCAGACTACCAGCTTAAGGGCTCTTCCTGTTCAAACCTGACTACACTGGAGGACCTTGAAACAAGCCTGTGAGCCAAGGCTTTAGGTACTGAAAGGGTCTTTCTACTTCGTTTGTGTACAGGCTGCAGACACTAGTTTGCACTTACAGGAATGATTGCTGCAAATTTTCTTCAGCTCTGTCACTTACAAATTAGATTATTGCATATAGGTGAATTAAAAACATGAGGGCTCCCCAAAATTTTAGGTCTTTGTGTTTTTACAGAGGAACTCTCAGTACAAGGGTCACTACCTTGCTGTCATAGACTCGTAGAATCAATCACCAAGGTTGGAAAAGATCTCCAAGATCATTCAGTCCACCTGTCCACCTATCACCAATATTTCCCACTAAGACATGTCCCTTAGTACAATATCTAAATGTTTCTTGAACGCCTCCAGGGACGATCACTCCACCATCTCTCTGAGGAGTCTGTTCCAGCAGTTGATCCTCTTTTGGAAAAGAAATTTTTGCTAATGTCCTGTCCACATACTTTTCTCTTTTGCGGAGATGAAACTGTTTTAGGGTGTGAGCAATGAGGTCTGCAAGGAGTTAGGACTTGAATGGTATATGCCTGAGCGGGCTTTGGTGGCAGAATGCTGTTGTTTTCCTGAAAGCTGATTTTGGATCTCCCAGATATGGGATTGAAATATTCAGGTTGGGTGTTTGTGTCTGCCTATTGGATCCACCGTTGTGGAATTTTCTCCAACCTACTGTCTAGCTACTATTGGAAAGATAGAGGTGTAGGACATCTTCACATCCCTCTGGTGATGGAGATTCCTGGGAGTCTGTTGAATGTGGTCTTCAGCGATTGCTCAGTACTACCTGATAGCTCAGACACATTGAGAATAGCTCATCTGTGTTTTTGCTGTGTATCGTTCTGAAGTGAGGTTTTGTCCTGCATGTCACAGTAACGTGGCACACAAATCCAATGTAAGTATCCTTGCTAGCCTTCATAAATGCATACCCACATCATTAGCAACCAAATGTGATGTCGCAAATAGTGATTTCAGAAGATTAAGAGCTGTTAGTAATGAACTTCTGAAAAAACAGCTTATGCAAATGTTGCTATCTCCTTTCTACCACTATAGTTCAGATGCAAACTCTATGAAGTTTATGACAACAGCTCATAGTTTTTTTTTTTCTACCTCAAGAGATTTTGATAGCAATAATGTCCCTCATTTGGGCATCATGATTGCATCATAACAGAATTTGTCTCCTGATCTCTTAATGTATAAACTCTGTTGTTTGAATGCAGTAATTCCATGTTGGATTGCTATTTAGATCCAGAAGTTGCATCATTCTCGTATGTACAAACAGTGAATCTCTAGGGCTCCTGGCTACTCTTCCCTTCACCCACAGTGTGTAACAGTAACATATGCAAGTGAGCTGTCTGCAAAGTACGGATTCTTCTAACAAGCTAACTGCTTTTTAGAAGCAGCGGTCAGGAGGTAAGGCAAGAGAATCATGTAGGGAATGGTCTGTGAATTGTACCACGGAGTGAGTGGTGTTATGAGACCTACTGCTACCTGAATCTGGAAAAGCTCTACTCTTTCCTCCTGCACACTGGCTCCAGGTTTTTGTGAGGATTAGGAGAAGACCCAGGCAAGAGAAGGAGGAGGATGATATTCATTCCATCTGTGGGGTTTTTATTTCACTTGTTCAGGAAAAATGCAGCCAAGGCAACTTAATGCAGAGCTGAATGAATCTTAGGAAAGCCGGAGAAAAATCCCATTCACTTTGTAGTGGACCAGTACATCTCTCTGCCCTGCTGATTCATTAGCATTTCTTGCTGAGGAGGGGAGAGCACCCCCAGATTCTCTGCCAAAGGTGCAGCTGCTTCCACCTGCAGTATAGCAAAGGCTGATTCCAGGGAGCACACTGTGTGTGCAGTTGTGCTTAATAACCCTCTGCTCCTGACATGAGTGACTTGGTGTGTAACGAAGTGACTGGCTATCCTGAGGACAGGTAAGGAGTTTCTGGGAAGTCATACTTTAATGATGATTTGTACTGCAAGCATAAGCACAGCGAGGTGCACTCATTTTGTACTGTTGAAGTAGCTGCTGCTTGGGGCTCTTGGTTAACATCTATGTAAGATTTGCTTAATTTCTGAACAATTGCTTCAGAAATCATTCTGTAGTGCATTTATGATGCCAAAATTTTATTAGACTCCTTGAGAATTTATATTGAAAAATATTGGGAATTTCAAGGGAGCACATGTTTCTGTTAAATGAAAAAGGCATGACATGAGAAGTAAAATCAGATAAACCATTGTGATCTTCAATGCTTCCACATTCAGGGAGTCCTTCCTCTATGCTTCTGGTGGAGTCTGAAGCATAAAACCCAGTATTAGGAGATATGAAAAGGCTGGCTTGTTCTTGTATGAGTAGGAAACTACTTCTAGTACTGCCATGGTGTCCCCATTATTTCATCTGTTAACTTATAGTGTTCATTCTGTCTTAGGTTGGAGATCATTGTAATTCAGTTATTTGGCTATTTGAGGCATTCAATCAAAGCAACCATTTGATGGTCTGCAGTGATGATTCTAACACAACGTTTGACCTGTTTGTTTGGGGCTTGATCTGTGCAAGTAGCGTAACTAAAACCTAAAATATGGGGATAAATTGTAACATGGTATGCTGGGCATTGCTTTTAGATATCCTCAGCTATTAAACAGCATTAGTGTCATGTACCCCTGAAATCTCTGTGGTTTTAAACTCCTTAACACAATTGTATTTCTTAGCATGCATAAGAAGGCATTTGTGCAGAACTAAAAAACACACGAAAAATATGTTTTGTTCAGGTGGGAAGTATTGAAGCTTTCTTTAAAGAACATTAAAAACACGATATTGCCTGTTCTTAAATTGATAATGTTCTTTACACACTGTATTTTATACTTTGCTGGTTTGAAACAGATTAGCACAATTTAAAGTTCATGTGAACTAGCCTGAGCTTCACATTAAATATCTTTCAATTGGTATAATTTGGTTTAACATTCTGTACTAACTGGGTAGTATGTTGAAGTATTAAAAAATATGTAACTTCAATATTAACTTTTTTTTAACCTCATGGAGAATTGACAGAAGTTGTCCTTGCTGTAGCAAAGTCCTGAGTGCTACCTTTGTTTTCCTGTAAGCTGTTGCTCCCAGAAATGCTTTGTTCAAGATTGTGTGCTCACCTGTGTGGTGTGTCAGTGGAGGAAGCTCTGATGGCCATGCACTCTTTCCTTAAGAAAGTAA
The DNA here is from genome assembly GCF_019232065.1 of Centrocercus urophasianus. Classification (NCBI taxonomy): domain Eukaryota; kingdom Metazoa; phylum Chordata; class Aves; order Galliformes; family Phasianidae; genus Centrocercus; species Centrocercus urophasianus. Next base: position 3,141,036 of record NW_024884586.1, read on the forward strand.
CCTGCTGAGAATTTTCTCTTAGGTCAGTTTGTGGCACATTATGTAGCTCAGTATGGAGGCTTTATCTCTGTGTTAGCCAGATCAAGAGCTGGCACCGTTTGGGCAATTTCTGTTACTGATGTAAGAAACTGGTTTGCGATCTCAAAGGGCTAGAGGCAATTCCCTGTGAAGTCACTAGATGGTTTCCTATCAGCTGCACCAAGAATTAGAGCATGTCCCACGGGACTTATTTGGGACGCTGCTTGCAAAGTAGCTATTTTGCTTCCCAGCTTATCAATCAAAATGTATTTGCCTCTTTATTTCTGTGACTGTCTTGCTTTGTAAGAGTTCATGTGGAAGCTTGCCCAGTTTCACCTTCTAGGAATTAGTGCTGCAATTCCCTGACACTTGCAGTGCACACCATTTGCAAGGAGCTGGGGGCACTGTTTGGATGGTGCATCTTATCTTAACTGCTGCAGTGCTCCTGCTGTTATATTTCTCCAGAGGGCTGAGCTTTTAATGGAATGTCTAAAAGACACACAATCATAATTTGGGAAAGCGTGAGATGGTTATTCTGTGACAATACAAAAGCTGTTGTCTTAGGGTGTAACGTATGAAGGTGATTAGCTACAAAGATTGTAGATAAATACAATAACCTTTTAACTGTGCTCATTATTATTAAGGATGCAAAGGAGAGGAAAAGGTTGAAAGACTTCTACAGCTTTGTGCAATTGTGAGCATCTTTATCAAATGGGTTTCTAGCCTCTTTGTAGCTCTGTCACTAGAGCACTCTTAGATGAGGTGCTGATTCTGTACCCAGGGGATGAGTACAGTGTTGGCAATTGTGTTGGCTTGTGTTACCCTTTCCCTTGGGGTGCCTGGTAGCTGGGTAGCATGGCCACCTGGGGGCTCATGTGCACCAGTGTACAAAATGCATGGTGAAACAAGGGTGAGGCAGGCAGTAGTCTTCTACCTGAGCCTACAAATCATAGTTTAGTTGTAAATGCAACCTTGGAAAATAGCAGACAATATACTTTTGCTTTTCTTAGAATAATGAGGCTAAAAAGGTCTAAAACTTGTGGCAGCAATTCTTTGTAAGAAGTCCTGCTTCATAGGACATGTAATGGAACTCAATGTTTTTTCAAAGGAATATGAAAGAAAATGAATGTAGTCAGGTATCTGACTACAGACTGATTCTGTCAGAAGTGGTAATGTAGAAAGGGTTTGTGGTCTGTGTGTCTCTGATAACGTGATGCCCTGTTGTTAAAACAGCAGTAGCCCAAGTCTAAAATGAGGGGCAGGCAGGGTTTGAACTGTACTTGTGGTCAGGAATCAAGGAGCTGTACCACGAGGGCAGGTAGCAGTAGGTACCTGGAGAACATCAGTGTCTATGGTGACCATTTCATGTGAAGAGTAATAGACAACTTCAGATTGAATTAGTCTACAAGCCACTCTCCTTATTTAAAAGTAATTTTAGTGAAGGAAAGAGAACATTGAACAACGCCAGTCTAGTAGAAAGTTGTGATTGATCTTTCTTTTAAGAACCTGCCCTAATGAGTTTGCATCGTTTAGCCATGGAAAATGTTGCTGTTTGTTATTGTCAGTGATCACTTGACCAGGTAAGAGCAGCTTTGAAATTTTGGAAATTTCTCAATGGAATGGAAAGAGTTAGATTTGAAAAATGTCAAGGTAAAAATAGACTGGCACCACAACTTCTACAGGTAGTTTGCTGAAACGTGATCGAAACATGCACTTCCCTTTTCAAAAAAGCACTGGACCATCTAGCAAAATATGAATGCTAGTCCCAGAAGCCCAGGGTTGAAGTAACTGCATGACTGCGTTTTTGCATCTCTCTAAGGACAGCTTCTTAAGCTGCAGTGTTAGTTCCCAGCCAAACTAACACAAGGGTTTATACCAGCTGTGTATTAGCCTATGGAGGTGGAGCTAGGTTTTGCTGCTCATGTTGCTTGCATTGCTTTCACTGCTTCAGGAATGTCAGCAGAACATGTCCCACTGTCCTTTTGTCACTTGTGGATTTGTTGTAGTAGATGTCCTGTAATTTTGGTTTTTAAAGTTGAAACTTTTTAAACTTCATTCTGATTTTCTTTCCTTCTGCTAACAGCTTGTTACTTCTTCGTGGCTTCAGTTGAATAGCATGGCATACTGTAAAAGTGGCAGGAGGCAGTATGTGTTTTATGCTTTGGTGTACCTCTGGTAATGCAAAGCTGTTTTAGAAGAATGGTAGCTAGAAGAAAGCGCAGGTATATCTGTCACAACGGTGTGCAGCTTAATATGTAGCTCAGTTTTTATCAAAGTTGTAAGCCATGATAAATTCATGGCAATTTGCACTCATGGATATCCTTAATAAATACTGAGATAAATCAAGAAATCACCTGAACTGTGATGTATATTTCTAGGGATTTATTTTTTTTTCTTCCATATGTAATTAACTGCATCTAACCACAGGTATCTTAGGGCTTGAAGAATACCATAGTTTCCTGCAGATAAGTGTTAGTGTGATTTAAATTAAAAAAAAAAAAAAAAAAAAAAAAAAAAAGCCAGCAATACCTAAGTGTGGCTTCTGTTATTTCCTGGTTCACATTTCTGGTGTGCCCTGTTATATTTGTGTTTGTGTTTTCTTTTTCTATTTTTTTAATGTAGGTATTCTTTCCTGCCCGGCGTGCAAACAGACCTGTTTTGCAAGAGATGTAGTTGAAAATTGCTTTCTCAAGGATTTTCCCACTGCAAATTCAGCTATGGCAAAGGTGAGTGAAAACCACTCTGTAGGGTGCCTTGGGAGTTGTTAAAGCACTGACACTGTTTGACAAACAGAGCAGATCATTTTGAACAACAGAATCTTATGTTTTGCTTCTGCAGACTGTAAGTACATCACTGCTAGGGATGAGCTTCCTGCCTTCATAGTACTCTTGTAACCTTATTTGAAGATTGACCTTGACTGTAATAAAAAAAAAATATACTGATGCTAGTGATGTAGACTGAATCTGTGACAATTTATTTTTATTGTGTATATTATTATTATAATTATTGCTTACACATGTAATTACTGTGTATATATTATGTATTATCTGGATAATAATGGATTTCTTGGGTGCCTCATTATCCCCTTTCAGCTCTCAACACAAAGCAAACAGAAACAAAACTATTGGGTGAATGGTTACACTAAGATTACCCATTAGAACCTGTGGAAGATCATAATTTTTTGATTATTTTAATGATAAAAGAAGTCACATTGTATTTCAGTGTTTTTGGGGGGAATGGATGTAAAACATAATTGGAATACTTTTTCCATAACATATGGTGGAAGATCTATATTTCCACTCCTCTAAAATCCTGTGGGTGCAGCAACAATTTGTCCATTCTGCCCCATGCAGAAGGCTTCAGACCTCTTGAAGTTACGTGATTGATCCACTGATATAGTTGCAAGCAAGTACTGATGGGCTGTACATCTTCCCTATCAGTCATTTCCATGTTTCATTTTCTCAATTTTTAAAATGGAGGGAACGTGTAATCTCATCCATGCAGTGCTCTAGGGGAATTCAGAAATCAAGGTGAGCAAAGTGAGTGGTCTACAGCTCTAAGTTGCTTGAAGAGTGCTATGTAACTTTAAAAGAGAATGATACATTCACATATTCTCTGAAAAGAGCTAAATTCAGAGGATACTGTTGAATATGTAGAATGACCTTATTGTAATGGGATTTCTTAATTACTATGACTCACTTCATTTACCTTTCAATGAGAGTTGGTATAGAAAGGAAATCAAATGAGAAAATCTATTATCTAGATTGGTTTTTTAGACTTTTGTTAAAAGAATGTGCTTTTCTTTTTTCTTTTTCCTTTTTTTTTTTTTTTCTGTTCTGTAACCCCTTAGGAGTCCTACGAGCAGTTCAGTAAAGCAGAATTCTTACTGGAGCACAGGAATACCCCAGAAGGACTCAGGAACCTTCCTAATAGTTTTTCACTTTCTTCCTTTTTATTGACATTCATATGACAGAAAGCCCTGCTTACTGTCCTTTAAACACCCTCCTCTTAAAACTAGAGCCACATTCTTACTACCTATGGTATCAGGGGGAGAAGCACCAGCTCATCCAACTGAAGCACAGCCATCATTTTCTTAACTTACCTGATGTTCAAAAGGGAATCTGCCGAAGCCCATAACAGAGTGTTTGGGTGCAAGATGTTTTTCAGTGAGTTCTATCATTCAAAAATGATAGAATGTGCTACCTACCAGCTGCAGAAAGGTCAAAAGTATGCAGTTCAAAGTCTCTTGCTGAAAAGACCATTTCTACGTCATCAAATAACCTAACTCTGGGAGCTGCCTGCACAGCCCCACTGAAGAGAATGATGAAGTTCAAATGAATAATAACAGCTATGTTTTTGTTCCTCTGGTGAAATAAATCCTTTAAGCCAATCTTGAGTCTCAGAGTGAGGTGAATATGGTTGTTCCACTTAATGTTGATACTGTGGTTTAATACCCAGAAGACCAACACAGAAAGAGCTGTAATTGTTCTTCCCTTAGGATTTCTAAGGTCATCCTCTGATACACAGCAAAGAGAATATATGTATAATTTTACTTCATCAGGGCCTACATGCTGAATGCATGCTGCTATATATGTCTGTGTTTCCCATCAAAGTAACTGGATTCCAATTGTAACAAACCATATTGAAGGTAAGCTGATGGGCAACAGAATGGACGCCATAAGAGTCCCTTTGGCATCTATTCGCTGCTTTAGAAGCTGTGACAGTAGCAGTAATATTCAGGAGCTATGTGTAACTGCAGGAGGTATTTTGTAACTGCATACATCGTGTTGCATCTGATGACAAACCAGTGGCAAAGCTTTTATGCTTTGATGGTAAAATTACATCACTGTCTTCATTCTGCCCATTAGTCCATTACCGTTAAGACTTTTCAAATAAGGTATTTTATGCCTTATGCAAATCCTTTTTAAGTGAAAAGTCATTACACTCTTGAAATAACTCCTGAGTTCGTTCAGGATGACAAAGGAATCGAATCACCCACTTCAATTACATGCTGCTTTATTCATTTCACCCTTAGGGAGAGTTCCAGACAACATGGCCTATATAACAAAAGGCGTTTCCTATACTGTTGCATCAGTAGAGATGATCATTAGTTACAAGTTTGGGTTCAGCTGACATTCCCACGTCTGTCTTACGTTTTCATTTCATCACAGTTGATATCAGTATGTAAATTGATCTTGGGTCTGGTCAACTCTGAAGAGAGTAGGAAATAAGTTTTATGTTAAGAAAATACGGGTATTTCTGTATTGTTTTCTAAATTGCATTATAGTTGGCCTGTTCTACAACTGCACTGTATCACGTCAGTGGTTCATACAATGTTACAACAGATGAACTAATTTTAAGTGAAGCAATGTAGGTTTAGAGTAGCACTACTGAAATAGTTCCAATTTATATATGCAATTTCATATCAGTGAAAATAAGGAAACATCTTTCTGTCTCTATATACTTGCACATATTCATATGTGTGTGTCAGGTTTGTGTGCTATTGATGTTTTACAGCCATCAGGCTAAAAACAGTAAGAGAAAGGGATTACAAATCCCATCAATCATTTTCAAAAGTAACATCCCATAGCCCTCCTTAAACTGAAATCGTACAAGTCTTATTTTATAGTCTTGTGGCTCTTCTGGTTCACAAGAAACAAGTCATTGTGGTGATTTATTCTGACCCTGTGTGTAACGCAGCCCCTAGGGTTTTTGCTGAATCGTTCCTGCACTTTGTTATAATCACATCTTATTGTACTGGAGCACAGAAAGACAACCAATGTGATTTAAGAGTTTTGGATCTTAATTTTATTCCATTCCCTTTTACAACAATAGCCGAATTCCTAAAATCACTCAAGTCACACTAATCTAAGAAAGCAAAATAGGAAGCTTGCCAATGTAGCTAAGTCTTTTTCTAAAGGCTGATTTGTTATCCTTGTATGTAATTGCACTTTTTGTTCTTAGAGCTGCTCCATGTGTAAAGAGAAGAGACCTGCTCATATTCTCTGTACAAGCTGCAATAAGTGGCTGTGCAGCACATGTACAGAGGAACACAGGCATGGCAAGGAAAACGGGGACCACTTCCTGTCTGTATCCCTGAAGGGCTGCACAGGTACTGAAAATACACTTGAATATTTATATTTCATCTCATATCAGTTATTGACTAGAAAATGGAACAGCTGCAGACTGTGTGCCAGAGATATTGTGCTCTGCATGAGTGAGACTAATGCAGTCAATGAGAGATTATTTGGATTTTCTGTAGCTGTGTCTGAACTTGCCACAATCAGCGTTCCATGTTGTTTATAAGATTTTGGTATTTGTGCTTCATGGAAACAGTCTGTTCCATGTATTTTTCAGTCTGTGGAGTGCTAGGCTAGGGTTTGGTGGGCTACCAGGCCATCTGGTCTCGACTCTGCAGTATTTTTGTCTCCACTTGGGTGATTTCTTTAGGGAAACTGCCATAAAGCAATTGTCATGTTGATGGACAAGGTGTGGGAAGGAGAGTGCCAGACAGCAAAAGGCTGTGATTGCTGTAGGGTGTTCCTTTCGTAAGTGAAAAGCATGGTTTCTGAGTTTTACTATCAGCAATTATGAATGAAACCCACTGCAGATGTCTCATCCCTGTACAGTAGTGATCCACAGAGAGTGGTCATCTCTTGTTGCTGATCATTATTTTCTTTACTTCGAGTCAGTATTGAGGCATATGCTAACCTAAACTTACAAAAGCGATTTGTAACCTAAAATAAGAGTGTTGTAATTCTATAGAATGATTCAAGTTTACACTTTGCTTTCATCTGAAGTTGTTTGTGCTGCCCTATCACCTCCTTTATAAGGGAGCAGAATAAGGAAAATACATAGTAGTAGCTCACTGCTTACACAAATTATAATGTGACTTTAGAATTTTGCTTTAAGAAGCCTGTACTTTATTATTGCCATAGGTTGAGTTCTTTTAATTCCTGGCTGTTCATGCAAAATACAGTTTGAGGCACTTCACTTGGCACATGATGTGCCATTGACAAATAGAAGGTGAACAGAAAGTGTAATAATGATAATTGTCATAGAACCACCAAGGTTGGAAAAGACCTCCAAGATCATCCAGTTCAACCATCTACCACCATTTCCCCACTAAAGCATGTCCTTTAGTACATGGTCTAAACTTCTCTTGAACACTTCCAGGGACAAGCACAGAGGACATTTAAATATTGTCTAGGTCTTTTCTAGAGAATAATGTAAAATGAAGACCTCTAGTACCCCCTCAAATACCCTGATTAGATGGAAAATACATTTTTCTTCTTGAGTTGATGGCAAGATCAGAAAAGCAGTTTTGAGGCTCCGACTGTTTATAATTTCAATTCATGTTGAGTAAGCTTACGAGCTCGTGTTGTTGATAAATGATAGCAAGAAAATCTACCTGTGGCTTAGTTGTGGTTTTGTGTGTGTTGTAAAAATACAAAGATGAAAACACAAACTAAAATGTTTTCTCATCTTTTTAATCTTCAATTCTATTCAATTTTAACTTGAGTTCTGATCAAGATGTTTGTTTCTAGGAAAAGCACAAGCAGGCTTGTGCCCTTGTTTCATGTCAGATTTCTTAGAGTTCAACTCATTTTAAAACTAGAGGGATGTAGGTCTGATCTTAGTATAGCATAGGTTGAGAATACCATGACTCAGTGGTAGTTCCCACTGGTGTATCATTTGAATCAGGGACTTGCTAGTGGCAGCGGCTCTGGGTCTGTGCTGTAATTAGATTATATTGATTTTTATCCTCAGTTTGCATTTGAGATCTGCTCATCTCTTAAATCTGACAGAACTGAAAAAAAACACTAATTCCTCTAGGATGATTACAATTATCCAGAGAGTAAAAACCTTGCCAGAAAGAAAGAAAAGAAGAAAGAGAAATCATTACATGAAATGGTTATTAAGCTTCATTATACTTCGATCCTTAAGACAGCATCTTGTTATAAGCTGGAGTTTAATAGAAATAACTTGATATTGTGAGCTTGCATACTCTGCATGTGCTCAACACTTAGAAGGGTTTTATCCAACTTGTACTCAATTTTAGATAAATATTATGGACTTCTTATTTTTCCTTATATATATAAATATAAAATATATAAACCCCGTATGGGTGGAAGAGCATCCACCTGCTTGCTTATCTGCTAAATAATAATTAAAATAAAATCGATGTGGCTGTGTTTGTGAATGTAATGCAAGGGATTTTTCTTTGCCATTTTCTAGAGTTTCTGAGCATTCTATTGTGGACTGTGTTCCTTCCTTCCTTCTAAAATAATTCTACCATAACCAGAGTGGAGTGTGCCCACTTTACATGTTCACTATCCATTTGTAGTCTTCATCACATTAATCTTTAGAAAATCATTATAAGAACAGATATTAGTGCTTAATACCAATATCTTTTAGTTGCTGAAGTTGTGTTCAAAATGAACTTAAGTTTATGAAAAACAATTCCACACAGCTTTTTAAAAACAGAAGATTTTCTTGCTTGCACTGTGACTTCAAGTTTCTTTAATGTATTTGCTTTTCTGTGTTTTACAGTGTGGTTTTGTTAATTGGTTTGCAAGATCAGCACATTGAAAATCATGAAACAGGTACCCAAAATTGTTAGAGGGATTTAAATATCATGAGCGTTTAGAGGTCTGATTATTAATTCCTGAGTCTCTTTGATGTGATCAATGTGATGTGATCAATTTGTAGGATGGTGCTAGCAGGAAAAAAACCAAAACAAAACAAAGCACATGCACACACACAAACAAAAACCTCAAACCAAATTCCCATGCTTTGTATAATCAAATTGTTCCAAGATCTGAGTCTTTAGAAGTAACATCAAGGTTTATAAATTACTAGTTTGAAACACTTTTGCTGACCTACAATAGCACTTCTGGTCAATGACACTGTTGCTTTATGTTCCTCAGTGACTGAAGAAGAGGCAAATGAATTGCCCTTGCTTTGTCCAGTGCACACTCAAGAACCACTCAAGCTCTTCTGTGAGACCTGTGATATCCTTACGTGCAGCAGCTGCCTGCTGAAAGACCATAAGGAGCACAGGTACCAGACATTAGTCGCCTCGTCTTTCGCATGATTCTACCTAAAAGCGTATCTTATTCAGATTTAGGACTGTTCCATCTGCATTTCCTATCAACTGAAATTTCAGCGCAGTGTAGCTTCATAGCCACAGCAAACTCAGTTCCATTGTCTTTTGCTCAGGGAGCTTAATATGTTGGTTACAGCCCCTGCAGAACTCTACGCTGTTCTCAGCAGTTCCTTCCAAATTATTTTATCTTTCAGACACAGTATACAGAAGTATCTTTAAGCACCATCATAGAATCATTAAGGTTGGAAAAGACCTCTAAGATCAAGTCCAACTGCCAACCCATGACCAACAAACGTGAGACTCTAGATGAGAGTTCAGCTCCATCCTTAGCATGGTCCAAATCTGTTATTCAGTTCTGAGGTGTATGAATCATGTAAGGAATTATCTATACACAGTGGCAACATGACTTTTTGTGAGATGCGCTGCCTTTATGTAGGGTGTTAAATCTGGGATAGCTGTCACGGCATTTGTGGTAGGAAAAAGCAGAGGGTTATGTCCGGACAGACATGAAGGCAGCTGCTCTCCCAAACTGTCCATCTGAGGGCAATTGACTTGAACATACCTAATTTTTTTCTGCTTCAGGCATACAACTTCTGCTTTCAAATACAAAAGGCTAAAATGGATCCCTAGGAATGTTTGGAAAAAGGCAGGAGAAATGTGAGAAGAACAGTGCCTGTGACAGTTAAAATGGATTGTCTGGGTTGCAGAATCAAATTCCCTCACACATGTACTATAGGCAAAGACACTGGGTAATGGCCAGAAAAATAAAGAATGACCATATCTGAGCATTCAGTGTACAGGTTTGGAAGTTCAAGTAGGTCCCAACTAATCAAATCACACATGATAAACTCCTTAATCAGCATGGACTGTCAACCTTCAGCAATGTAAATAATTAATTTTTGGGCTGGTAAGGAATGTTGTTAAGAACATATTTTAAGACATTGAAACCAAGACCTTCTGGCCATCCACCAGATATCTAGAATGACCTCTTTCTTTTAAATACCTCTATGTCTTCGCAGTTATGATATTCTCCCAGGGAAAGAAGAGCAAAAACCAATGTTTAGGCCACGTGTGATCTGTGTTCAGTAAAAAATCCAGAACTAGATTGTATTTTATTTTATTTTATTTTTTAGGGAGCAGCTGGAACTGCTTCCTTTCCTTTCACTGTGGGATTCAGATTTTAAAGATAAAGCAAAACTGATCCTTGCGAGCTGTGCATCTGGCCCAGGTTCCTTAGAGAAGTCTGTGGCTGCAGGGAGAAGCAAGCTCTACCCGATGGAAATGCAGAGCAGCAGATGAAGACTAGCAATGGGCAGTTGTACTTAATGGCATAATGCTGCGGTGGTGACACCAAATCCCTCTAACCTATTATAATAGCAGGAAATGTAAACAAGGCTTTATTTAAGCTTATAAAAGAAAAAGCAAGACATTATCAATGGAAATGAACATACAGTAAAGATTTCCCCTTCCTTTGCAGGTTCAGACTTCTTGATGAAGCTTTGCAAAATCAGAGAGCTATCCTGGAAAATGTTGTAGCTAAAGTGGAAGAGAAAAAAAGTGGAATTCAGGTTTCAACTAAACAGATTGAAGACAGGTAATTGTTTTGCATTTATTTCAGAAGATGAGATATGAGTTAAAATACTGTTTTCACTGAACACAGGTTACCATAATAAAACACAGATACAATTCCTTTTCTTTGAGAAGAGGTAAAATGAAGATTAAAACTATCAAATTTATGTTTAAGTTATGTCACGTTCACAGCATTGTAATACAAGATTCCATAGTCCTTATGAGGCACCTGACAGCTAGTTTCAAAGACTTCTTTGTATACTCTACTGTTTCTGACCTAGAATTTGAAATAATAGAAATAAGAATTATTTTAAAAATCATAGAATCATAGAATGGCCTGGGTTGAAAAGAACTATAATGATCCTTATGCTTCAAATCCCCTGCTGTGTGCAGAGTCATCAACCACTAGCACAGGCTGCCCAGAGCCACATCCAGCCTGGGCTTGAATGCCTCCAGGGATTCAAAAATAACTGAGTTCTTCAGAAATCTCAGAACAAACTGTGTTTCCAGTCAAGGTTACTATAAAATGGGAAGAGAAGAATGGCAGAACTTAGAGGAAATGGTTCAGCTTTCATTGGATTTCTTAGTCAACATTTAGATCAGTTCTTGTAACAAATACCTACCAAGCACTGAATAAATGATACACCAGTTGGCTCATCCAGGGATATGTATTTCTTCCCTGCAGGTTGCTTGAGGTAAAACATTTATACAAAAAAGTGGAAAATCAAATCAAAATGGCCAAGATGGTTTTGATAAATGAAATCAATAAACGAACAAACATCCTTCTCGAACAACTTGAAGTAAGTGAGTCTAGTTTCTTTCCTACCTTGGGAAATTAAACTAAATTAAAATTAAATCCCAGAGCCAATGAAAAGAATATAGGCTGTGAATGTTATTGTCCCTTTGCTTATGTTTTCAAATACTTTTTTTATTGCTGAATTTTACGTGGAATCAATGGTTGACAAGGATTTATGATTAAGTAGCAAAATGTTTGCTTATCATGTTAACCACCTTTTATAATGCTGTTATAGAGAAATATGTGCACAGCTGGAGTACTTAAAAAACATCTTTTGATGTTAATGCTCCATCTATCTAGCATTACACTTAGCATGTTTAGAAAAGGATCCTCAGGTCTGCTTTCTGTAAAATATCCTATGGTTTTGATTCTTCAGTTTTTACGTGTCCAGTTGAAGCATATGTGATAGAGGTACCCTGAGGGTGGTAACACAGCTGTTTCTTTGTGGTCCCTGAATCATGTGTTGCTGGAAACTGGAAGAACTTTCTGAGGAATCACTACGTGCTTCCCCTCTGTTGGCATTCTTTCTTAGGTCTTCTCTCTTACGTGTTGTAAGAGGTGAGGAAAAGCTCCATTGGCAAATTCAGTCTGACTTCTACTCTTCTCTTGTGCTATGTTTTTCTGCTAAGACAAGGCCAGAATGCTGTAATTTGTTCCTGAAGAAGCCATTTTTCTTCCTGAGTTTGGACACTTTTGCTAAATAGGATTTGCTTTATCTCTATGACTGATGATTGAGAGATTCTAAATAAGAGCATACGTGCATGCTGTAACTCCAGTGATTGTGTGCATTATGTTTGCTCGAGGGATGACAACTATCTCCTACTGTTCCACATTATTAACAGAAAATCACAAACGAAAGGAAGCAGAAATTGGAGCAACAACTGCAAGGTGTTGCAGTTTTAAGTACACAGGTTGAACACGTGCAGAACTTTGTCAACTGGGCAGTGAGCAGTAAAAACAGCATCCCGTTTCTCTTCAGTAAAGAACTGGTAAGAGCAATGCTTATTTTCTCAATAAAGTGAAATTATGCAGCACATGTGAGAAATGTTTTAAGGATTTAATGTTTCTCCAATAAAACACTTTTCATGATCTTTTAATTGTTAATAAAATCATAATCCTTTGATTTGTCACCAGATTGTGTTTCAGATCCAGCGCTTGTTAGAGACAAACTCTAACACAGACATAGCCTCTCCTCTGAAGATCAGATTCACTTGGGATCCCTCCTACTGGAGTAAGCAACTGTCCAATTTTGGTAAGAACAACATAGTGTTCTTTATTAGGCAAGTGCCCAAGGACAGACAAGACATACATGTACTTTCCCAAAGGAGTCTTCATTTTTTTTTTTGAATCATGGTTTAGGTTCTATCTGTCACAGTCCTGAAGAAATGCTGTCGTGACTAAAAACTTTGACGCTTTTCCTCTATTAGAAGGCATCATTATTTATAAGTATTACTCTATAAACATTGCTATGAATGTACTCTATAAATGTCGTTTTTGTGTCTTAGAAAATCACAGTGTAAGAGCACAACTACAAATTTAATTAAACAGCTGTGAGAATGGATAATTTTTTAATTAGTATTACGTAACGTGCAGCATAATTGGCTACCAAGTAGTCTTAGCTTTTGCCTGATGCATGTGAAATGCAATTTTGTCCCAGCAAGCAATAGCTATGCAACTACAACACTGTGACCCTGCCAGTCCCATATGGATCCTTGGTTGAAATGGAGTACTTGTTGTGACACTGATGCTATTTTCTCTGCCTTACCCAGGGGTAGCTAGTCGCACACTCTTCAGATCTGTTAGTATCTTAGTGGCCATGGGATCTGAAAAGTGCTTAAGATGCTTACAATCAATGGGCGCAAAGACGGCTTTAAGACATTGACTATGTAATATTGACAGTATTATTTATGTAATGAATGTGCATACTTTCAGCTTGTTTCCCACCAGTTATACATTTTCCAGGTGCTATGGGTTTTTACAGTAAATTCAGTTTGGTGGGCAGATCAATGGCATAAAGGGTTCTTCTCGTCCTGTTTTGGGACAATTAAAACTAGAAGAGGTAAAACAGTTGCAGAAGAGTTGCAGAGAATAATTTTCTCTTGGCTAAAAACAAGAACAGATCAGTTCATAGGTCATTTCTATTTCTAGCTTTTATGATTCTTTCTTACATAACATCAATCTATTTTATTTTCTCACTTTAACCCTGAAAGCAGGCTTTTCTACCTGCACTTATGGATGGGAAAATGTGCTAGTTTAGTGAAGAGTGGAAGTATAAGCCATATACATCAGTTAAAATAATGTGAGTGGGGGGTAGTTTTTCAAAGCATTTGCTGATATTTCAACCATGAGTACCATGGACATCTGTAGGAGTTTAGTGTGATTTTAAATCACTGCAAAGTCCTGAAAAAATTTATCTTGAAGGTATATTGAAGGATTGTTTGGTAGGGTATGAGCCCATTTATGTATGAACTGAAGATAAAGGAATGATTGTCATTTAGAGTTTTTGTTCTGTAAATTTGTCAAGATCTTGGGAGAGTAAGTTTGCTGTTATTATTATTATTTTTGCAGGAGGTTTCACTACGGAAGGTGGACACACTTCACATTCAGATGTCCTGCTGTATGGCAATGTACAAGGATTACCGACACCCTCGTATCATGGGCACTGTTCCCCAGCGTCACAGCTGGAGCCTGTGAATAACCAGCCACATCAGTTTCCCCCTGCTGCTCAGTGTCCTATTCCTGTGTGTTGCTCTCACTGCCTCAGTGTACCTCACCCAAACAAAGCTCAGCCTTCTCACCAGAACATAAGCCCCCATCAACATTTTCGACAGCCTTCCGAACTGCATCAGCAGCACTTTCCCCTGCAGTGCAGCATGCAGCAACGTGACAAAGAGCAAAGGGGTGTTTCCCAGCCTTTGAAGCCAACGCACTCTGAACGAGAGCAGCAGTCAAGGTCTGAGTCAGAGAGTGCATCTGGGAGAACGGGAAAACACTTACCATCCCAGCAGCTGCAACAGACTGTGCCTCTGGGCTATGCTGTTGTATCACATGAGGCTCAGCAGGTTCACACAAGCCATCCACAGCCATTTCGCTCACAGACTGCTTTGCAGACATCGACTGTGCAAGTGCAGCTTGGCCATCTTCAGAAGATAAAGTCTAACCACGTGCAGCAGCCACCACCGCAGCAGCAGCTGTCACCAGCATCACCACCACCAAGTCAATATGAGAACACTCACAAACAAGTCATGCAGCAGAGCCTGGACATAATGCACCACCAGTTTGAACTGGAGGAAATGAAAAAGGATCTGGAGCTTCTTCTCCAGGCCCAAGGGCAGTCCAGTTTGCAGCTGAACCAAGCTAAGCCACCTCAGCATGTTCAACAGACCATAGTTGGTCAGATAAATTACATAGTGAGACAACCAGCCCCGGTTCATCAGCAAATTGAAGATGAAGCACAAGTAAGTTTTAAAAGTTCTTTCCTGTTGTTTCTGGTCAACGTAAGCTCGAAAATGGGGGACACCTTTAAGATTTCATGTGGGTTGAACTTTCTGCTGCCTTATCTATGCTAGTAATCAGCAGAAGCTTCATGCCTCACAGTGATCTGTCCAAAACTTTTGTAAAGTGCTGCATAAATAACCAAGATCCTGAAGATCTGGCTCTCTAAAGAGACAAGGCGAGCAGCGGGTGGGAGGATAAAAGCATCATCATTCATCCTTTGTATGTAGGTAAATGAAAGACAGAACAATTGAATGACTGACATTATTTTTATAGCAAAGAAGGAATAAAACTCATCTTCTGAATCCCTGTCCCAGAGTTCCTGCCTTTGAAAAAGGGTCAGTGCTTGATAGTGGGCATCCAAACTGTGTAAGATAAGGTGACACTATAAGAAGGCTTTGAAACTTATTCAGAACAGTGAGAATTGCAGTGGAAGGGTGGTTGAGGTCTCCCATTCTGTAAACTCTGTGGAGTTCCCACCTTGAATGACTTACCTTAGTACCTTACCTGGCTTTTGGAATACCTATGCATTTCAGCAGGTTTATTGATCTTTTTCTATGAATATATGAGAGAAATATCTCTTTATTTATTCATTTATCTCTCCAGTTAGAGTTTGAATGTCTTTGTTGTGTTAGTCTTTCCAGTTTTTTTGTATTGTGTGTGCTGTATTGATGCAAGTTTGCTACTGTTTTTACTAAGATTTCGAAAACACTAACTCTTAATCTTGATTTATAGGTCTGTGAGAATTCCACTGAACTTGATGCCCAGAAGCCTGTAGTTCCTCTCGACAGAAGCAAAATATCTTCCATGTCTCAATCATTGGATGAAGAAATCAATGTCAGCAGTCGCTCCCCTGAAACAACATTGCAACAATCAACTTTCCATCCAGTGAGAAAGGTATAAAGAACTTTAAAAAATAAACATGTGAATGGGAAAACATAATTTGATATTGAGTATAAGATGATATTGGAACTTGCAATCAAGGTGAAAAAAAATTAAAATACACTAAAAGTTGGCAAATTAACTTGTAGATCTTGAGAGACAGTCATTGCCTAACCTTGTGTACATCCTCCAGAAATGTGTACACACCGTGCTGTAGCCCAGATAGCAACAAGCCAGTGTTGTTTAGGTATAACTGGCATGACTGTTCAGCATGGATAGTGAATAAATAGAATATCTGCTTCTTCACAGAGTAAATTCTGTCACTTCCTGTCTTTAGTGATTTAACTGTTGGGTCTTTCTCCTACCATACTAGCAGCAGTTGAATTTGAAAAAGGACTCAGTTTCTGATGAAATCCTGAAAGGCATCCTTAAAAATAGTGGAAATAATAGAATTGTTAGTGGAGATGTGGTGTCTGAAAGAGTTACAACAATTCTGTTACATTCTTTGTGTATAAGCAGAAAGCCCATAAACTTTTGTATCTGTAGAAAATTTTAGCATATGACATAGCCATCCTTTACACCCACTACTGGGCATCCCTTGCTATTGAAGAAGATGCAAAAGCAAAACCAAAAGATAATTCATCTTTCTCAGTAGACTCTTGCTGGCTTTGAATACGGCCAGTGCACTTGAGGTGCCTGAACTCCCTTTTGCCTCTCCATGGTTTGTTTAAAATACTCCAAACTGCACTTCATGTTCTGTTTGGTACACTTCAAATCTGTCTGGTATTTCTGTGCACAACTCGTGCCACGTAGAAGTGTTTCATGGATGTATTTTCTCGGAATTTGTGTGTATAAAATTGTGGAAAAACTTGTCTTTCCATGCTAAACTAACAACTTTTCTTAGGCTATCTTGCTTTATTGACCCAATGTGTTTATGATCCTTTTGGGAATTGTAGAGAAACAGAAAGGTAATGATTACTGAGGGTATGGAAGCAGCATAGAAATCAGATTTGGAAGCCACAGTGAAATCTGCAACTGCTAACTTATCCTGTAAATGTGAGGGCACTTCTGAATTTGGTGGGTGGCATCACAGTGTTCTGTGATGATGATGTTTTTTGCCTCTGAACTTTCGTATATGGAAACAGAACTCGCTCAGCCTCTGATGACAGAGCACAGGACTGAGGAAAGCAATGTACATTGTCTGCAAATGGGCTGCCTTTGCCATAGGAAATGACTAAAAAAAGATACACTTAAGGTGTAAATAAGACCACGACCTTCTCTTGTAATGCAGACACACCCACAAAGTTATTTGTGAAAATAAATGTTAATGGATTAGCTTTCAGAGCTTTCTATACGTGCATGTTGAAGAAGCCATCCTTTTCTTCTGGACCTACAGTGGAAGACTTCTTCTAACAGCTGAAATGAAAAGTGAGAAATAGGGAAGAAAACTGAAGTACAAGTGCAAGAGACTAACGTAGTCTGATGTGAAAATGAAGGAGAAAAGAAGAAAGAAAGGCCATGCAGGTTGAGAAGATGGCAAGAAGAGAGTAGACCTAGAAAAAAAATAAGGGAATTTTTTTAGTGGTACTGAGAAGTACGTATTCTTTTGCAGACAACACAGATCTCTAAAGTTTTTACTGGTTTTCTGGTGTATCTGCAAGAAGTGAGGATGCTTAAGAGCTTCAGTACCCCCATCTTTGCTTGTATTTATGTTTTCTAATGAGCTGTTTGGGGTGAAGTCATAATATCCTGAAGCTCTGGCAATGGCTGATTAGAAATGATGAAGGGTAGCAGCACAGTAAGGAAATTCTTGAAATATATTTGTCATGAATGCTGCTTAAAGGCATCTGACTGTTTTTGCTGGCAACAAAAATAAAGCTATGTTTAAATGGGAGATTGGTTCTTTAAAGAATGAGAGGATGTATCTATTCATTGTCATCTGTTTCCATGCTTGTCTTCAGACAAAAAAAATTCTGTATGGGTGTCTGTACACTTTCTATATGGCCTATGTTCAGAACATTTCACCTCTTATGTTCTTGGATGACACAGATAGCACTTGGAAAATATGGTAGAGAAAATGGCTACAGAAACTTTTTGCTAACAGGAGGAGAAAAATTGTATTCTGCCTTTTAAAGAATACTTGGTGTTGGACTTCTTGGCGTCATTTTGCAGTTCTGCTGAACTCTGACACCCTTCACTGTGTGAAGCACTGCTAGTGGACCTTGACTGCTGAGCTTCCTTCTTTAAGGAGAAAGCTGTGTGAACCAGGATGTAGCAAAACTCAGAGCCCAACAAAACCCAACAAAAAAACAGCTTCCATTACTCTAGTGATTTTCTTTATTTTAGAGAGGCACAAAGCTTGATTACTATTGTAATTAATCACTTGTGTCTTAACTGTGAAACATGCTTACTGTGTGCATTTATAATTTCGGACTGATGACTAGTTGAATTGTCTGTATATGGGATTGTATTCATGTGTGCCCTGAGTGCTCCTGAGTTCAAGGATGCTTGAGTTGTTCTGATGAATACTGTTTTCTGCCCCTCGTATTTAAAGCTGATCATTTATAAACCAAAGTAGAAAAGCAATGATGAAACACTTCAGACACTTTTAGAAAAGTCCTCACGTCTTGACACCTCAGCTTCTGTCAGGGCAAAAATTAAGCACTGCACTATTGAGTGGACTGAATTTTGGCTTTCCATAAGTATAAAGCAGGAATTTCTAGTCGGTGTTAGTTAGAAACACTGATATCAAAGCAACTGCTATCTTAGTGTTGGAGAGCGATCTATTCAGGAGCAGAGGCAAGAATAATAAGATTCTTATTTCTTATTCTTCTTGGCCTAATTGTGTTTGTAGGAATAATAAGGGGCATACAGTCCTTGTTTTCCATATCTATACCTAACTGCTATTTTAATGTGATGAGCAAGGGATCTAAAGGCTGTACCCAATATTTAAAGAAATGTCATTTCTTTTTTTTATTACTGCATATCTAAGATAAATTTATAGTTTAAGGCTTAGATACTGTTTCAATGTACTCTGTCATTATTGCAGAGCTAGCTGGAGCTTTTCCCCCTTAGACTCTAGGAGTGCATCGCTTCCTTTATTTAAGAGCAGAGACATTACTTCTGGGAGGGAAGGATTCCTCACCTTGTCCAGCTGTTGGTTGGATCCTGGGTACATCCTCTACCTGTCCCTGCTCATCCTAAAAACATAATGGGCTTTGGCTCTCGTGGCTCTGCCCATTGGAACACTGGGATCAGGACAGCATTTGTAAAGCTAATGTTTGTTTTTGTTCCTCAGCAGCTTTTGAAGATTTCTTCCCTTGTGCTTGTTTCTCCATTTGCTTAAAATAAATCTCTGAACATGTCAGACACAGTAGTTGTAAATTATTACGGAATGGTGTTATCTGCTCAGTTATAATCATATGCAATAGCAGATGCTTAGGAAAGGGCACATGAATCATGCAAGTTTAAGTTGATCGTTTGTTGATACACCACACCTGCTTCTGAAAACCAGCTCTTTAGAGACTTTCTGAACTGCAGGTTGTACCCAGACAATTGTTTTGCAGCTGTTCACGGACCCCTTCTTTATGAATTTGTCGAATAATTTTTGAGCTCACTTTGTACTGCTGGTCTCAGCATTCTGTGACATGAAATGGGGAAATAATAATAAAAAAATTCCATACCATCCAAGGAACATTCCTGAGAGCATTTTGAAAGATAATTCTGTTTTAGTCCAACTGTATGCAACAGTGGCATGTGATGGGCAGTGGGACACAGTGGATCATTGTGGGCTCCATGCGTGGGGATTTCTTGAGCATCCCCATCCCAACATCACCATTGCTGCAGGTTTATCAAAAAGAGTGGTTGATCTCCATCTGTTGGAGGTGGCATTCTTGGGTATTTTGCCTTCAATGCATTTATCCTGAATTTATTTATTAAGGACAACTCTTCCATCTTAGTGGCAAGGGCTTTACTATTGGTATTTTGTTTTTGTGTTTTATTTATTTTTTTTCTTCAAAAGCAATGTAAAATTTGTGGGAAGCCCTAGGGAGCAAGGGACAGGTTTTATTGTCATTGGTATAGCACTAAACATGCTGTCATTGCTTGCTGATCAAAAGTGATAACTTAATACCTCACCCTGGAACTTTTTATCTGAGCTTATGTGTGGAGTGAGTTTATTGCTGTTTTTTTTTTTTTTTTTTTTTTTTTTTTCCTAATTATTGGCAATTTTAAGGGGATCAGATATGAAATAAATGATTTTAGCAGTCTGGAATGTGCGGTCATGCAAATTTCTAAGGTACCAGAATATTTTTTTACTTAAAGAATTGAGCTGCTTACAGAACAGATGTGTTCATGCTTAATGCAATTAGGTACATTTCCCAGAATGTTAATTTAATGAAACCTTTTGCTTTGACCTGGAAAAAAAGAATAAATAAAACATGATGCTGCTTGCTCCATACAATCTCTTCCTCCTTCCACTTTAAGCCAGCTCCAATTTATTCAGACAAAATGTTAAGGAAGCTTTGGATTCTTTTTCTCATAAAAACAGAAAGGAAATCCTTTGGATTCTATTCTGAAGTGGGGAAATAGGAAAAAGGAAGCATGTGTACACTGTGTTATCAGTGCCGCTGTAAGTGGTGAGTTAAACAACTGGATTGGAGTAGTACATTTGTTTAACCTCCTAGCATAACGAGCTGCCAGGGGGATTGCTCCACTTAATAGCAGCCGTTCATTACTCTGCAAGCATTTGCAGCGTGTTATTTCTCTTATAGCAAAGAGAATTGGCGGTTCCTAGTTTTAGCTTTCTTTATCTGTGACACTTGAATGTCAACAGCCTTTGAGATTTTGCCAAAACAATCCTAACAAATCCTAATCCCAGTGTTTCAAGGTAAGTACTTGCTTCTCAGAATTCTTCTGTATTAGTGCTGCATGTTTACACTGGACATTTTTAAATGCAAGAGTGATCAAAGAAATATTTGAACTGAACAGTGTGTTTATTTTTTGTTCTCTGAAGGCACTTTGCATGTTCTTTATTCTTAACTTTCAGTACCATAGCTATGGAATTTGTGATAGGAAGCATTTTGGGGTGGTGATGCTACTGCCATTATACTATAAGGATCATCAGACCAAAATTAATTATGAAACAATGAGAATTTTATTTATAATATCACAGATGTAGTTGGATGTGCCAGGCTGTACATTAAAATGTCAAAAGTTTCAAAATTAACCTAGCTGAAGCCACTATCTACCCAAGAGCATAATTAATGCTTGTTGTTCAAAGGGTGCGATATAAAAGCAATAGAGCTTTTATAAAACAGAGATCAATTCTTTCTTTAAAGGCATCCCGTCTGCAAAAACTATCTGAACTGTCAGGGGAGAAGAGAAATTTTTGCTAATGGCAAAAGAAATGATTATTTTAGGGAGTGAATTAATAGGTTATTAATGAGCCTTGTTCCCAGTGCATTGTTCACTTCACACTTGACAGCAGCTCCATGGATCAGGATGGAATGTGTCTGTTCTTAACTGTGAGTTTTAATATTTTGCACTGAAAGATCATAATGTTGCTTCATCATTAAGAAAACTACAAAATTAACTTTTGCCCCAAGGGAAAGACAGATGGCAGTTTGATGGCCTCATTATTCTTTTTTTCTTTTTAACAAGAGTAAGGTTTTATATTAGCTTATATAATCCGAAGAGATCTCTTAAGAAGCTGATGCCAGCTAGAAGAGTAAGAAATATATAGCCATCCAATGCCATTAATTTTCAACTTTCTAACAATATTTGCTGTAATAAAATTTTAGGTGTATATCTATTTCTTTTTCCTTCAGTAGGAGTAGACCCAATGATTGCTCCCAGTAAGTAAACTTGGCTCTCTGAGGCCAGAAGTAATCCTACTTATATAACAGAGCTAACATTTTACCCACAGCTTTTGCAGTTATGCATAGGCAGACCATCACAGGTTGAGGCCTCGATATGTAACACGTGATGGCACAATTTTATAGTACAATTAAAGGACAATGTGTGTAATGATTAGAAGAAGTGAACAGCCACAAGGTCTCTAGTGAATGCTCTGTACAGCTCTGGGTGATGTTCTTACCACACGTGCACCCAGCATGCCCATTCCTAATGGAGCACATCATTAGGGATTTCCTATGGATCCCCAGTACTTTGGAGAATCTAGCTAAATAGGAATTTAACTGCCTCCCAGGGAATTAAGTAGTACCCACAGTGGACTTTGAAATAAGGGGAAAAGGCAAGGCTGATTACAGTCCCTCTGTTCAGTTTAAGCAGGAATTCTGTTTCTTATTTGTTTATTTTCTGTATGTGATTTAAGCACAATTCACGTATTCATTTTACCATCTGAAAAAGCCATGTGATAAAGAGTGATGGAATGAAAAGGAGTACGTGTTCTCTGGGGCATTCTTGATACCACATTTGCACGCCACGTGTAGGAGCCTGTCAAACAAATTATGGCATGAACTGAACACTTGTAGTATTTGTGGTCATCCTTATGTGTCACCATTAAGACTGGGTTCTAAACCTCTGCAATGGAGGAATGGGAGACAAGGAAAACGATGCCTCCATCAGTGCATTTCCTGTTATGCTGTGTTCTGTCTTTTTATTCGAATGTGAGGTAGGAAGAACACGTATCACTAAATCTTGCTGGTTCCAAGATTTTTTCTAGTCCAGAAGTCTTAGATTTGGAAAAGTGACCTCAAGAGGAAGGTGTCTAATACTCTGGCTGTGGAGACCCAGTAAGATCTCTGGTGGAAAAGGCCCCTCCAGAACTGCTAAAACTTACTACTACTTACTACTTACATTTGATGGTAGAATGGCACATACCTTTACCAACACTGCAGAAGAACTGACTTTTTTGTCTCAAATGCAGGCCACTTTGTCTCACTGAGTGTGATCCCAAATCTGTGGCCAATGCTGTAGCACTTATTGCAAATTGAGGAAAAGGAAATAAAATTACCTCCTTAAATGAAAGTTGATGTCAGTGGGCAGAATGTTGTCTTAGCATAGGTGACATGCATTGCAGGCAGAGAGATTTGAGACTGATGTCTTTGGCACTATGCAGGATTTACACGGGCACTTCTGACAGCTCAGTATGTTTATATGTCTATATGTATTTACCACTGCCAGATTGATAGACAAAGTGAAAATCCAAACTGGAGTAACAGTTGAGAAAAATGCTAATTAAATCTAGGAATTAGGTCTCGAATTCAATTCTAAGTCATAGGCCCCTAGCGGAAAAATCAGTATAAAAATGACAACTCCGATTCAGATGCAATCATCAAGTTTCTTTTTGTCTTGATTTATTTTGTAATAAGTACTACTTACTGTATTGTAGTCAAAAAAGGATTTATTCAGTCGATTTTCAAGGGTAATGAAACACCAATGAACTATGGAAAACTGCATATTGAAATGACACAGATCTGCATAATTCTTAAGGCTGCTTGTATTTGCTTCATACGGATGCTAGCAGAGACCTGATTTCGGTTCAGCCACGTGTTCCTGGATGTAAGGCAGCTTAGGAAAGTCACGTACATGAGTGGATTTTCCTTTGTTTTGCATGGCAGTGTTTCTGACAGTGACAAATCATGAGACATTAGCATGTGCATTTTGCTAAAAATGCCTTTGTAGAGGCTTCAGTAAGTAGGCTATTCCACTTCTTTTGCAGCCACACTTGTAGACCCTTTTCCTTCTTAGTACATGTAATGCGACTTTACATTACGATATTTAAAGGGCAAGTATCTTAAGTTTAAATGGGACAGATTTACTACCATAAAGTATTTAGCATCGTAAAGTAACAAGTTTCATCCACTTAATGTCAGATCTGAATCTTAGTTCTTCTAAATCTTCATTCTAAGTAAAATTATCTGACAATTTCTGAATAAAATGATGAAATTTCTGGTCAGAATCATATTTCTCCGGGTGTGACTTAAGGGAAGTTAGGGTTGACATCAAAGATAGACGTAAGTTCAATATTCTCCATATTCCCCTTCGTTGTAGGGAGTTAAAAATCTGAATCCCTTGGAGTGATCAAAGGATGGCAATTTTTGTAAATCACAGAGGAGTAACCTAGGCACCTCCTTTTATAGTTTTCAGTTTCAATAGGGGTACTGTGAAGCTTCTGGAAATGGTATTGGATTATGGTAGGTACTCTCATGACCTTGTGACTCAACTGCTTCTTTAACAATAGCGGTGTCTAAACCATTACAGAAACAGCAGTGTTTTACTTCTAAAACCTGGTTAACCAAACTGTTTTTATTTCCTTTCCCAGCCTTCAGCATCATTAGGCGTTGTGGGCTTTTCAAGCGATTTAGAAATGGAACTGCCTTCAAGATTATCGAGGTCGGTCGACCCACAGGTGCAAGGCATAGCCACTGTGGCACTTGGCCCATCCCCAAGCACCCGCTGTGACTGTGATACTCCACCAGAGCCAGTGCCTAGCTACAGTTTGGCACTGGGAAGAGCTCCAGTTGAGCTGAACCCTGGGATTTCTACTGCCCTCACACCAGATGATGCACATCAGGGCAGCACGAAGTGCAAGGTAGGAGTCACTCAAACTCCTCTCTGAAATGGAATCCGTTTTCATTGATAGCACACGCTGTAGTTAGTCATGTAAAAAAAGCTGTTCAATAAGTATGATTTTCTTCTGATACTTAAAGACTGATTGCATTGTTATTTTTATTAAGAAAATTAATAATTGGGTTTAATATTTTTTCCTCTGAAGCTGGAAAATGAAGATTTCAATTCTGTGGATCATCAGCCAGAAAACAGCTTGGCTACAGCAGGGCAAGATATAGTGAATGAATTAAGTCTTTCTATGCAAAACGTTCTGGAAGAACCTATTAATCTTTCGGTCAAAAAATCTCAGCGTTGTACTTCTCCTTCTGAACTGCTCAGCAACAATTCTCTTCTTCCTGTGAATGCTAGGATAAGATCACTTAGAAATGAAGAAGGTAACAGGCTTTTCATTGTTTCGTTTAAGTTTGGGGTTTTTCTTTCTTGTTACTGTACATTACAAGCATTGCAAAGCAGTTTGCATATTGATGTACTTTCATAAATGTGCTTCCCCAGCAAGCTTCAATTATCAAGTACTTAATCCAATGGAAAAGTATTTGATCTCATTTGTGGAAAAAAACTTGAAAATGATATGCCTTGAATCTGTAACATCCTTCAGCTCTGAGCCAGAAACACATGCATCTGTGTGAAGTACCTGGAGTATTAGTTCTCTGAGAAACACTCCCGTTAATGAGACCTGCAGTTATGACTATTGAAGAGCTGGTTTGGAGAGTCCAAATTCAATTAAAAAAAAAAAAATTACTTCCAAAATGTGATGTGCCTTCTGCTAAGTCCTTCATGTCAGTAGCAGAGCAAATTTTTGTGAGGTTAATATATTGCACAGTATGTGCTTTTGCTTGGCTCTGTCTACTGTGGAACATTCCCTTCAGCCAAGGCCTATTTCTTTAGTCTTAATAGGGAATTAGACCTTATTTAACTCTTTATGTGGGCAAATTGCCACCAGCCTTGTGCTGCACTGTACAACCTCATTCCTGCAAACTCTAAAAGTCAATGGAACTATTCATGCAAGCAAGGGATTTTGGGATCAAACTGCTATTCTGTGACTTATGCCAATATTTGGCTGCATTTCCCTGAAAAAGATGAATTAATATTTCTATCTCCATGCTGTGTTTTTATTCCAAGAATTCTAATTAGTACAAAGAAGACGTAGTTCAGTGAGCCAAGTAGATGAGTTTGTCTTCTCTTAGATGTACTATGCCAAGATGTGACAATTATGCCACAATCAGCTGTGTGAGTAGCAAGGATCATCTGTGCCCCTAAAAAGCTGTGCCTCAGTTAGGCTTAAGTCTTTTGGAGATGAGCAGTTGTGTAATGTCTGGGCTCTGCAATTACTGTGCAGCCCAGGGCTGAATGCAGTGTTACAGCTGAGGCCTCTGGGGCACTGAGCAAAGCAGCTCCTGTGTTTTATATTCCTCACTACAGGCAGTGGGCAGCATTTGCCATTTTTCTGCAGCTTCATTACATGATTAACTTACATATAGTGAATAGTACGACACTCACCCTTAGTTATTTCTACAAAACAGTTCTCATCTCAGTCAGTCATTTTCCTATGCTAATTCAATCACTTTCCTTCATACACGTGGTACTTGGTGTTGTCTCAGTTAATTCCTGCTGACTTTGGAGGTTTTTCCATGATGTATTAAGATAAGTTTTGAGTTTTTAACATTCTTGCAACTCCTCTGGGTTGATGTCTTTCTCAAATTTGTATAAGTATGCTTCCTCATAAGCCAAGTAGGTGATGGAAAAGTTGATTAATATTAGGATTCCAGCACCACTGGAAAATCCTGTTTTGACAAAGGGCAGCAAGAGCTTCAGATCAGTATGCAGTCATGCTTTAGTAATTCTTTGCAGATTCTAATCTACTAAATTTCAACCGAGCAATGGTTGTAGGTGAACAACATGAAATACACTTCTACTAGTTTTGTCTTGTTTTGTTCTCAGTGACTGAGAACAGTGATAGAGTATCATGAAGGTACATTGCTCTTACACAACAGGATAGGGACCATTGACCCCAGCTAGATTTCCTTTAAAAAAGCGTGTTTTGGTAGCACACACTTGTCTCCAGGTAGACCTATTTGCTTTATTTTCTTGTTAATATTATCCATGTTGAAATAATTTGTAACAAAGTTGTTATGGGCGATGTCAGTGGACTGTTCTATACAAGAGCACCTGTTAGAGCATTCATCCCTGCCCCTATTCTATCCTTGCCCCTAGTCCATCTCTCCAAAGTTGTTTCATTGCCTGTGCCTAGTGTTGGTCAAGAGTTGTGGTTATTTACATGCTTATATAATGGATAGTTTTGAATTAATATGTTTTTACGTTACGTACGCTGGAGGGTATAAAGGATCATACAGTGTAGCTTTTGTCCCTAAGAGAGTCATAATTTCTTTCCTGTTTTTGAGTAACTAGAATTATCCAGAGGCTTCTAAGCATGGAACAGGAGACTGCAAAAACTTCCTGAGCCTTAGACTGTGGGTCTGCTTTTGCCAAGTGAACGCTATATAGCACAAAGGATTACTCCTGATGTTCCCTGTGTATGGATGTGTGCAGTGTGTCTGTACATGTCTATAATTCCAAGGGAATATAACCAATTCAGCAAAATGTTTTGGAAAGGCTCCTCATATACAGTACAGAAGTTCTAGTTAAGACAAAGACAAAGAATGTTCCCCAGAATAGAAAATAGCACACACATTTAATATACATACTGATGAACTGATCACATAATTCACTTATCATATTAAACAGCAGTCAGAAGTACATGAATATTAAAGTATGTTCTACCCAAATCTGACTCTGATATTATAAATATTTTATTTTTTCTTCTTTTCTGTTCCAGTTTCCAATAACTGTGAAAAGGAACATTTTGAAATGGTTATGAAAGGCAATCAGAATGTCAGGTAACAGTCTTTTTTTATACAACAGCACTAGTCATGGAATTTTATTCACGTGTTTAGAAAATGTCTCTTACTTAATGCAAATGGAAAAGTTTTTTTAAGAAGAATGCAAGGCTCCTTATAGATAATAATTCTGAAAGTTATGGAGTATTCTCTTAAACTTGAAAACTACAGCTTAAAAGAAGTGATGTGTTCACGCATGCCTATAATTCTCTTGTGATTTTCAGAATATGTAAATGAAAACATTTGTCATTTGGACAACTGTAAACTGTTTAGTCCCATTTAAAGCCAAAAAAGTAAATTGGGGACAGGATTAATATTACATTGAGAATTTTAATAAGTTTTGTTTTTGTCTATTGCTGTGCTAATATCTTAAGGTTGAATGTTATGCTGAGTTCTTATTTGAAAAGCGTTGAACATGACTTGGGTTGTATGCCAGTGTATATGGGGAAAGGGCAGAAGGTACTGATGCATTTGCACACATGATTAAATGAAAGTGTTTGCACTCTGATTTCATAAAGAACTGGCATTTAAAAATCCTTTTAACCAGTTAACCCTTTAGTCAACTTTTAGCCACCAGAGCCACAGCTAATGAAGGAAAAAGAGAAGAATAGTACATGAAAAATGTTGAAAATGAGTAGGGAGGAGAATTGTGTGGAATGTGATTGACTTTAACCATATGTTATTTTAATGGTGGTGCTTGCCCTAGAGAGCCAAGGATCCCCTATGTGAGACTGGAGCGTCTGAAAATCTGTGCATCGGAATCTGGCGAGCTACCAGTTTTTAAGCTCCAGCCACAGGAGAGTGGGCAGGAGGGCAGTTTTCTCCTGATAATTGAGCATGGGACTCAGTCTTCAAGTATGGCTATAAAAGTGAGTGGGATTTGCTTGAAGTTTTACCTGCCTTCTCCCTGTCTTGCTGACTTGTAGTATTCAGAGTTCCTGAAAGTCATTATACACTTAACACAGGTTTCTTGATTAATTTCGTTCTTAATACGTCTGTGATGGGCTGAAGTAAGAGCATGCAGCTTTTGTTTGCTGTGTAGCTTCCTGTTACTTCTATTTGTGAGAAGTCCCTCTCTGAGATCAGACAGCTGTAGCGTTTTTGTGTTCTAACAGCCTAGATTGTCTATCAAATTATAAACACAGCATAAATAACTTGAAACTGACCTGAATCCTTGTTCAGGCATCGCAACATGAGTGATGGGAACCAATTCCAGAAATAACAGTGTTACAGATTTTTGAAAGCTTAATATTCTATCACTTCCCCAGTGTCTTAAAAGTGAACTTCTTTCCACAGAAGGAAACTAGAACTTGTATTGGGAAGAAAAAACTATTTTCTTGGGTTCTGTTTTATTTTTTTTTTTCAGTTGCTTTCTGTAAAAATTGCACCTGCACCTATATAATGTGCAGTTTCCATGAAGAGCAAATAAGGTCATCAAAGATGTTGTATCTGGTATTCATGACATGAGATCTGTACATCTCTGTCTGTGCTATAACACAATGGTATGTAAAGGAAATGACTTGACCTGGCCAACCACTGGCTGGTGCTGAGCTGAGCATAGGCCTGCCAAACCCCAGTGTCCTCTGCAGAAGAGTTCACTGTAGAGAAACTTTTTTTTTTTCTGCAGATAACTGCTGCTGTTCTATATGTTCTATATGAAAGTGATGATTGTGTTATCCCAGATTTTTCTTTCTTCAAGATAAATAAAGGTGGTTCACCTGAAGGACTGAAATCCAAAGAGGAGAACACAGATGACAGAAAATTTCTCATAACCCAGGATGCAGGACAAATAAAATCTCCTCCTGCAGATATTCCATCTGTCGATCAGAAGCTCACCAATGGTACCTCCATCATGAAAAAATCTCCAGTTACTCAGGAAGTCAATACAATTGAGAATGAAGACTTCTGTGCTGTGTGTCTTAATGGAGGAGAACTGCTGTGCTGTGATCATTGCCCCAAGGTCTTCCATCTCTCCTGCCATGTTCCAGCCCTACTCAGCTTTCCAGTGTGAGTACACGTGGCGTTTTGCTAACGTGCTCTCTTTCTGGTTATTTCCTTGGGGTAGAATGTCACCTTAGGGATGTATGTGTCAACCTAACAGGAGGGTAACTGCATCTCTTTCTTACTTTTTAAGTTATTTTCCCAGAATCAGAATTGTCTTACTAGATGAAATATTAACAACTATTCTAAGCCATGTATGCCTTCTATAAAGTTAGCTGGCCACTACAATAAAGTAGATAGCAGACCTAGAGCTTTAAAAACATTGTTATACCTTACTGGAGAAAAATAAAGTTCTAAATTGCATGCAATGTAAGATGTTGAATGCAACATCTGTTGTGTGTCAGTTCTTCCCTGCATGAGGAAAGGCAATCATTGACCTCCTTCCCGTTCAGTTTTCCAGCCAGGCTTAGGGGAAATTTGGGATTAATGAAGTTTTTGTGGCAGTGTTCATTTAGAATAGATTTCCAAAGACATACAGTCCTTAGCGACTTCACGTAGACAAATGGTATGTGACAATCATACAGACTGAGTTACACGTCCACATACCAAACTTCAGAAGTAATATGCATTCCTGGTGTTGTGTCATTCTGAAGTCAGCTACAAATCATTTCTAGGTGGGTCCAAAGACTACTTTGTTTGTGCTAAGGCCAAATAACGGTCTCTGCTGTGCAAATACCTTGTGGGATATTACTTTGGAGACTAGTTTGTTCTGTCTGTTCAAAAAGCAGTAAGTTCCATGTCTTGGGCTTTTCCCTCTTTTCTGTAAGAGCTGAGTAATCACTAACCTCTCATTTTAAAGCACTGAAAAAAAAATTTTCCTTGTAGAATAAGCTTCCTAGGCAAATTTTAATTTCTAATGAAATATAGTTACTCTTGCTAACTAAACTTCTGTATTCATAGTTCTGTAATAGACATATGTCTGGTCCTGATGTTGCAGAAGTCTGGCACTCTCCTCATGACATTCTTCAAGGGGTTTCTGAAAATAGATCTACTAGGAACAGGGCTTAGCCTCATGCAGAATTATGTCTATAATTATGTCTACTTGTTTTGGGATCCCACATGCTTGTGCACACTGACTTTTGTGATAATGCTATTTTCCTTGATATTCCTTGATTATTTCCTTGATATTTATAATCTAATGGATCAAGTTCTGTCTTACCATCTTATTGTTGGCTGTTTTTTCACTTTGCTTGCTGTTGATTTCTTTATTTGATTTCGTGAATTAGCAATTTTGTTTTTTGTTCCCCCCAAAAAATTTGTGAATTCTGGTTATATGATTTCAAATGCTACCTTTTTTTTTTTTTTTTTTTTTGTCTGTAACAAGAGCAATGCAATAGGTAAAATCTGAAATGACTGCATTTTGAGTTGTATTCCAATACCTTCAAGAGCATCTAATAGAACGGGCTTGAGATTTAAGGTTATCTGCAGTTGCAATATGTGTTAAAAATGAGTTTTGAATATAGTGATTTCTGATGTTTGTTGTTTGACAAAGTGGCTGACCAGTTTTTACACAGATTCTTGGTTTCTTATTTTGTAGGGGAGAATGGGTGTGTACACTTTGCCGTAATCCAATGAAACCAGAGGTAGAATACGACTGTGAAAACACACGCTATGCTCATAGTTATAATGCACAATATGGCCTTGATGACTATGATCAGAAGGTGGGAATAACTACATCCTGTTACTGTATAGGAAAGGACATATGACCTCAGCTTGAGACTTTGTCTCTTCACTGGAAAGTCAGCTGTTTTGAGTTAGTTGCTCCTAGAGTCTTTCTGAGGATAGTAAATACAACAGAAGAATTGTTAGTATTCACTTATGTTGTTCTGTTCTTTCTAGAAAATTGTTTAATTCAAAATGAAAGTGATGCAATAGAAAAATGAACAAGGAAGTCACATTCAGCAGCAGAGCACCCCTCTCTGTGTCGACTGTGCCTGGCACTGTGCCACCAAATCTTTTTCTTTCAAGACTTGGCACGCTCTCAGACATCTGCTCAGGCCAGTTGCAAGGACATTTTCTGATGCGGACACTTTTTGACTCTCAGCTGAATTGCAGTCAACTTACTTAGTTCATACTGAACATTAATTACCTTTAGGATGACATTTAGGCACTGCTAAACCAGCATAGAGGAAATTTTATCCTTTTGTATCTTCATTACCAGTTTTCTCTTCCAAACCTCTTATTAAAATTACCATTTCTTATAGCCTGTTTCATGCTAGGAAGCTAAAGCTCCAAACAGATGTCCTGTGTATATTAGTGACAGCTGGACAGAGATACTGAGTTCACACTGCTGAGTACAGTTGCTGAGCTGGCACTGCACAAACGAAACCTAGGATTAGGCACTGTACTTAAGGGCCTCAGCAATGGTTCTCAGAGCACTGCAGCAAGGCTTATGAGCCACAGCACCACACAATTTCATCTGTGATGATACCAGACCTGAGCTACATAAAGAACTGGATGTGACTTCTGAACTTTTATGTGATTCCTGTTTGCATTAGAATGGGTACAACTGACCAGAAATAGTCATGGTCTGAGCGTGGATTTGTGAAGTTCTTTTTAGAAAATGGAATTGGTTAGAAACTGTGTCAGTGAGGAATTCCCAAGAGTTTCCAGGAAAAACATGTGCATACAAAATACTTTCCATAAAGCTTTCCCCCCCCCCCCGTTTCTTTTACCATTCTCACTTTCTAAACTATAAAAGGCAGCAAGGCATAATATCCCACAGGTTGGAATGAAGCATGCTATTTTGCATCAAAAGTGTAAAGATTATGTAAAAACTCCCCTTGTGGTTAGTAGGATTAACTAAGAACAAGGATGAAACTCACTTGTTTCAGATTAAAATATATTTCAAATTTGGTTTCCACAGAAATGTGAAAAGCTGGTGCTTTCCCTGTTCTGCAGTAGTATGAGCCTCCCATTCCATGAACCAGTCAGCCCCCTGGTAAGTACTGAGCACCTCTGTGTCAGAGGGAAACCAAAAGAATATTCTGGCACACGTCATGAATTAAAGAATTCAATGAATTGCAAGAATTAGATTCTTGCAGTTTTAACTGAAAGTGAAACAAGTTAGAGGAGTGAAACAAGAGAAAAAGAGTAGGTAGACATGAAGGAACTGTGCAAATAACAAGATAAAAACCATTCCACATAATAAAGCTTGCACTGATCTAATGGAATTACGTAATGTTATGTAACAAGTAAGTTTTGATTCAGAAAGATTTACAGAGGGAGAAATCCTAGTAGTTGGTGGCATTGAAAAAGACTTTTGTTGACCTTTAAGAAGAGCATATATTAGTATATTTTCAGTCACTCTTGGCAGACTGCTTCCCACAGTATCAGCTTCCAGTACCTTGGCACATTATTTTTATAAAGGCCTGGGGGAAATGGCAGCCAATTATCAGTGTTACATATATTATTGATTAAGGTTAAATGATGACATTTCTATCTGGGGATAAACTTTAGGAAGTGCAAATAGCACAGTAGTCATTGAAGTATGTTATTTTCAAGACTGATTTTGCAAGCAAGCATCATTTAATCAAATCTAAAGGCACACAGGAAGAGGGTGTGCAAGCATAGGTATCAAAAGACCAGAGTTCTCTTATTTGCTGCAAGGAGTCCTCTGCAGTGACTTCAATCCAAGCTTGGATAGAAGTTGCTGGAGAGAAAATGTTTTAATTAAAAAGGTAACAAACCTGTATTCTATTCTTATTGCAGGCTCGACATTATTATCAGATCATCAAAAGGCCAATGGATTTGTCAATCATAAGAAAAAAGCTGCAGAAAAAGGATAAGTTCCACTATTCTGCACCTGAGGAACTTGTGACTGACGTGCGTCTTATGTTTTGGAACTGTGCAAAGTTCAATTATGTAGGTTTCTAATATACATGGGTGAGGGAACACAACATGGAGGGTTGCACTTTAAAGCTGTCACAGTGGCATAGCACTACTGGTTCCATTGACACTGGGTATAGGGTTGGGATAAGCAAGAGTATTGATCAGTTTTGCTCATTGGAAAGTACATGTGTTTTTATTGATGGCAGAAATGAAGATAATGTGCAGCTGAGAGCTGGAGATGCATATGGGTCTAAAATTAAAGAGGATATTTTAGCTGACAACTTTCTAAAGTGACGTTGAGTTTACTGTGAGAAACCATCTGTATCCAGAAGAATAGCTAGGAAAATTCAGGTGCATAGAAATTCATGAGTGATGGCAAATGCTATTCTTTCTAGTCCACTGAACATCTCTTTTCTTAGAGGTGCAGAATCATCTTCCTTAATAGCAGCATCTGGTTTTTACTTACACTGTTAATACAGAGGGACTAATGGCTTGTAGAAAGAGTGCAGGAAACTAATGGAGACGAAGCAGGGAGAACCAAGACAAGACATTAAGAAAAGGTGGGCATTTATTTCATCCTTGATGGTTTCTGTGTGCAATAAGACTGAATGGTTGTTTATTCCCTTCCAGCCAGATTCAGAGGTTGCTGAGGCTGGACGATGTTTAGATGTATTCTTTGAGGGCAAACTGAAAGAGATTTATCCGGATAGGCACTTCCCCTCAGCGCAACAAGATGACAGTGACTGTGAAGAGTTGGAGAACCACAACAGCAAAATGCCCCACCAGGATTTTCACTGGCCATCACATGAACAGGAGTGGGTTCAACCTAAAAAGAGGCGACGCCACGCTGTAAGATTGCAAAAACAAAAGCATTTGGTTGCAAAGTGGCCACCCTGCTAATTCTGTTTGCAGCTACTGAAGGGAAGTTTTGACATGGCTGTGTGGGAAAACTGTCAAGCATCTATCACAGAGATGTGATCAGTTCTGCAGTTTTATGTCAAGATCCTCTCGGTGGGATAAAGTGTCAGTTGTGTATAAGAGCATGAGAGTGAACAAGTGAAGTCTCTCAGGCCACGCAGTTATCTTCCTAGCAGAAAACTCTGTCAAGTTTTTGATATATATTTTTTTTTAAAGACTGAGCCCTCTAGCTATTCACTGTTTGTTTCCTTTGTGCACAGGAAAGCGACAAAACTAAAAGAATGACGTTTCAGACTGCTAACAGCCTTCCTCAGGTGTGACCTCCTGAAGATACCTGATTTGCTAAGAGGAATCCAGCAGAATAACTGACAGAGTTAAGGTGTGTGGGAGGAAAGCAAAGCACTCGGGCTGTTAATTTATATTCTCCTACTCTGCTGACCATATGCCTTATTTGTAGATCTTGTGGGTAGATAACAGATCAGGAGTGTTTGATTCTGTCTGTATTTCATCTGTTAAGTCACGTGTATGTTTTGCAATGTTTACACTGAAGTACTGATGTTTTGGTGATACATAATGATTAATAATAAAAGTAACGTGCTAAGAATATTTAAAATTGCAGTACCACTTCATAATCAGTTCAACATGACATCTCTATTTTATAGAACACGGGTAACCATGTAATAATCTTATAATGACAGTGTGAATATCGGCCGTGCTTTATGATAAATACAATGTGTGGTCATAAGACATAATCCTGTTGTCTTATTCACTGATGTTTCTGGGAGCTTGACTGCTCGAGGCCTATGGGATACAGTCTAATGTGATTATCTGATTAGCTGTTTCTTTTGAAGCAGAGCATTCTCATTAAATGACTAAAGAGCTACTGCATTATGTGACACAGCTCTGTGCGAGCTGCTGCTGCGTGCACGCTGGATGCTTGGTTTGCAAGGAATGATTCTCCTGGTATTTAATTCATGCTCTGTAAGGCAGAGCAGAATTTTTGGGATCCTCAAAGGCAGCATTTCAGTGCCACCCAGGCCAGTTGTTTTTCTTTAAAGCAGATCACTTTAATAAGTTCACAATGAAGCAATTTACGTGGTTATAGAAGTGCCTATAAAATAACATCATGTCCCCCTGATTTTCTCTTATTTCTGTTAATTTCTTGTAGACGTGATGATTAGCAGTGCTAGAAGATGATGATAAATGTATATGTGTAGAAGTTCGTACAGGATGAAAGGATGCTTAAGTTTTGTTGTCCTAAATTCTGCATCATATTGGCAGAACAACTCCAAGGGCTGAAAGAGAACTTAAGTGTTCACTGGGGCAAAGGATAGAATGTAATTTGGAAAGCCTAAAGTGTGGAATAGGTAACGAAACATGGTGCCTGATCAGAGTGATGCTTTGCAAGCTACTTTCCACCTCTTCCAGAAGCAGATGAGCCAGATATTCACTTGCCAATGCTTCCTGCCCATGTATGTGAGGGGCATCTCCCTCTATAGAGCTCTGCCTAGCAGCTTAAGGCTGGGCTGTGCTCTGGCTCTGAGAGAGAAATAGCTTGCTGCAGATCTCATACCCAATTAGAGTCCATTTTAATTAGTGTCCTGTAAATAAAGATGATATTTTCAGCATAGGTTATAATGGGCTATTTGGTCTGGTAACCATGTATGTTATTTTAGATAACACTTTAAAGTAAAGGTTTATATATGAAACAGTAAGATGTGAATGTTATATTCTGCTGTCTGTGACTTACTGTTTGCCATTTAACCTGATGTTTTCTTTTCTTTGAAAAATAAAGTTCTGGATATTATAAGCTGACTGGAAAACTGAGATCAAAGTGTGAATTCTTGTGTGCTTGCTTTCTGTCAAATCTGTGTTCTCAAAGCAGTAACTATCTTGGCATAACTGAATTAATCACCCTTATCTGTGTCTCCTTTTCTCAGCTGGGAACTAATTCCTCTGCTAAAGACTGATCTTTTAGCATTAGTGGCACAAGAATGATATGCTGTATAGCTTTCAGCTGGTGGCAAAGGTGGGAATAGGAAAGACTCGTCACATTTATTTTTTTTTCCTGGAAGAGTTGAATGAACAAAAACCTACTTCTGTTTCATAAAGACTGTACATTTGTAAACTGTATCATTAGTTTTGGAAATTGCCTGTTCTAATCAAATGTATCCAAGATATATTTTCCCTTCATTTAAAATAGAAGTGCACTAGTTTGTCATCATATGTAAGATATTGGTCAGGATAAGTTCTTCAGGGCACTATGGCCTGACTTGTTTTTCTTGGGGTTACTTCTTTAAGGCATAGCAACAGTTTCAGAAAGTATTTCTGGTCTACAAATCGTGCTGGAAAGGAGAACAAAAACTGAACTTGTAAGTATGACTTCACATAGTTTCATGCCCAAATCTGTGGGTGAGCAGCTTCAGAAAGCATTGCGTGTTGTAAACATAACGTTATCCTTTCAGAAGTTGCCCTAGGATTGCTGGCTTGGTATGTCTCCTCTGCTAAGCACCATACAACCAGGGCCTATAAATTCACAGGGAGTTTACTCTACTGAAACCCAATTACGCGGTGGTACTTGGTAAGGTGTGAAAGGAAGGATCTCCCTTCTAAAATCAAATAGCCCACGTGCCCCATACAGAAGTGGTATGTCGGGTAGTTACTTTTTCTTCTATCACACAACCTGTTTCACAGTTCTGAATAAGTAGGAACAAGGAGGAATCCCTGAAGTTTTCCATTGGAGTACAGCAGAAACAAGTTCCAGGAGCATCATGGAAAAACCCCAGTGAATGCACGAGGCTCCTGCAAATGCAACCAAGGTCACATTTTTTCCTTTTACTTTTAGTTACATGTGCAACAGGAAAATCATCTTTATGTTTCAGCAGTTGTGGAAGAGAAGAATTGCACTTCAGTAACAGGTCTGTTGCAAGAAAAAATGATGAGCTTGGAGTTAAACGTATGTTGATGTTCCAGGGAACACAAGACTTGCTAGTGAGATGAGAAAACTATTTGAGTGTACTTGATCAGAAGAAATCATAGAAGAATAGAATAGAAGAAATTATTAAAAAAATATTAATAAGAATATTCCATTGGCAAAAACATCAGTCAGATAATGCAAGTGTTTTCCTGACTGGTTCCTCCTTGTTTGGTTTATGGGAGTATAAAACCACTGGCAACAACTTTGTGTCCGGAAGGCCTAACGGCTCGAAGGGGGAGGAATCCCTCTTCCTTTGCATGGATCACATCTGTGCTACTCCAAAGACAATTAAAATGTAATTAAGGCATAGGAAACTTTTAATCTTTGTATAGATGGGAAAAAGTAGACAAACTCTGGGGTGCGCAGTTCTTTTAAATGTGAAATACAGGCAATAGTCTTCAAAACTAGATGCCAGTTGATTTTTTTTCTGATCTTAATTAGTTATCAGTGAGAGGAAAAATAAAAGTAGGCTGAGGAAATATGAGAAAAATTGGCTGTAGTGTGGGCTGAGGAGGATGCATATCTTTTGTAGCTATGTTGTATTTTGGGAGCAAGAAATGAAAGATGGTTTGGTTGCTTTTGAGAAACATTGCCCCACTGTCTGTTCCCATCTAATAAACATTTAGAAAGTCCACTTCACTGCACAGTTGTATGGGAACTGCTGAGTCACGGCCTGAACCTCTGATTGATCACCTGAGGTGAGCAATGAGTCAGCCAGAGGAGCACAGGTGAAGGCAATTCACCGGTCTAGGAGGGGTGCCAGGCTCCGTGCCTCCTAAGTCTACTTAAGAGCTGGCTACCAGTGGGGAAAGATCTCTTCTGGAGATCTGCTCTGCTGCAGTTTTGTAAGTGAGCCCAAGATATGGGTAAGCTTTCTATCTATACTCTTTTTGTTGTCACAATCTGCTTTGCCAAACTCTCTTGTTTATTTTGTAATTGGAGGTCAGGGAGTATGTCACTGTCCTTAGAGAGCATTCCAAATGGTTAATGGTTCCATGGAAGCAGCAGTGCTGGTTTTTGGTTGTGCTGCAGATTGGTGGTCTGCAAGATGCTAGCCTGGATCCTGGCTGTAATGTCTCAGACAATCATGTCTGCACTGAAGTGTTCCAGAGGCAGTCTGATGCTGAAGCAGCACTTGGTGCATTTGTTGTGATCATCAGTGACAGAATTCAGGTTTCCATTGCAGATAATAGAGACGTCACTTTAGTATTTAGGCATAACATAGATGCTAAGTTCGTAGATGCTCTGTGCTGAGATAATATGTCTATACTGTATTCTAATGCTCTGACCTGATGTAATGTGGTTAACACTGCTTGCCATGCTCTAATGACTCACTGACAATGTTTCTCATTACAGACAGTTATATATTCACTTTAGATTTAAAAAGTACACATTTTTACATGCTAACATTGGACAGAAAATGAAGTATGCTTGAATATTTTACCTTGTTTACCTATCACCCTGCTCTTCCTTCTGATGAAGTTAATAAGAGCAGGAGTTGTTCCTGCACCTCTTATGAACCCAGTACTGCTCGTTATTTCTTTATTTTACAGCAGAATTCCACCTTCTTCATGTGGTGCAGATATGGGGTGAGCTGGGAATTTTTTGAGACCCTTTTTGGGAAGATTACTGTGAAAACAGGATAAAATATTCAAACTGGGCCTGATGTTTGCACCATTCCCCTGAGACGAGGTGAGGTTTGCTCCTACAGATGGACCCATTGTGGTCACTGCCTGCACTGTACTGAACTTCTCTCCTGGCAGAGAGGACAACTACAGCTTTCTAACAACATTTCAGGCACTGAATTACTTTTGTAGAAACTCACAGAGCCTAACGTGGCTTTGTATGGGATCTAGAAAACGTCGCTGTTGAACAATCAGGAGAAAGCAACAGAACAGTGCTATCTTCAGACACTGAAAATAAAACTGTCATTATAAACTGCGTTATATTAGGAAAGATAAAGAGGTGGTGATGATAGCTATAATTGCAGAAGTGTTCAAAGAATTACAGAGTTGCTTGAGTTGGAAGGGACCTCGAGGATTGTCAAGCTCCAACCTCTCAACACAGGCAGGGCTGCCTACTGCTAGATGAAGTATTAGCTCAGATTGCCCAACCTGGCCTTACACACCTCTAGGGACAGAGTATCTACAGCCTGTTCCAGCACCTCATCACTCTCTCAGTAAAGAACTTCCCCCTGACATCTAAATTGTTCTGTAAGTGACAGAATTTAAACAAAACCCTACAGGATATTTTATTCTTTTGTATTAAAAACAAAAAAAACCCAAAAAATAAAACAGCCCCAAACAATATAGAGCTTAGATGAAGTGAAATTCAATTCAGAATTCATCCTGACGTCCCACTCAAACTCTGCATTGCACATAATCACATATAACTGTAAGTACCTCAGGCACTTGCAGTGCAATATATTAGCACATATAGCTGGGCTTTGGCTTATGACATTTAATAACATTTTAAAAAATCTGTGCAATAAGTGGATGCTGGACACTCCTCTGTTTCATCTTCCCTGTGTTCTCTGAGGGCTTTGGAAACATTGATAAGACAGCTCCTATTCATGTCTGATGTGCTTATGAATATGTCAGCAGTGAAAAATAACATGTTCAGGAAGTTTTACCCTGTGAAGGGAATAGGGCAGTGCACAATCCCCCAGTGCACACCTCCTGTTGTCTTACAGCATGCATGGCCTGGACAACGTGGATGCTTAAATATCATCTCTGGCTAGGTGAGGTTATCTCTGAGTTATTACAGAAAGGATGGATTATCTCCAGGGAACGAAGTTCATAAAGGCTTCCCTGAAGTAATTTTCCGTACTATTCAGGAGAAATGAACGCCTTTATCTTTCTCTTCTAATCATATGTATATATATTTCAAAAACCTCTGCAGTTGCTGACTGGTAGTAGTCTGCTGGGCAAGGAAATCACAGCAGAGATCTCTTGATGTGGCAGTTTCACCAATTGTTTGTAGCTCTTGCATCGCATCTGTTGTTCTTCCCGGCCTGGTAGTGCTGTGCTGTGTTGCATCACAGCAACAGAGCTCTAGCTCTCTGCTAGAGATGGGGAAGATATCTACGAATCATTCTGCATTTATGGCGTTTTTCTACTTCTAAATAACGCGTCTGCTTTACAAATAATTTTATGTTGATTGCATTCATCCTTCTCGTTTTGAGTTAAGTTCTCCTGCATTATTAATTCAGTGGCTGGTAATTAAATGATTGGCTGATCAAATTGTTCCCCCAAGAGTACCTGGGTAAGTGCATTGAAGGCTGATTGATTTAACTGGGGTCATGCAGTTTAGCTTTCCAACTCAGCATTACGAAGGATGGGAAACAAAGGAACAGATGGATGGCAGCAGGAAATGACTGCTGAGCTGGGGCTCAGGTTTTCCCTTTGGATCCCCTGCGGTAGAGCAATGCGCAGCTTGGGTGGGCAAGCTGCTGGGCTGGCAAAGTTGGTACCCCTAAAGCAAGGCTGTTAGCTCCCTCTGCTGAGTTGCTGCATGATTTTAGCTGCTGTAAGTGACAGGCACTTTAGCTCCCAGAAGTTCCAGTGTCATTGTGCGTTCTGGTTCTGATGTGGTTTCTTTCCCAGTGATGTAGCTACCTAGCTGTACAGTCTCCTCTAGCTTAAAATCTGTACAGTCCTTTACAAAGATAAATATATGTATTTATAACAGGGAATCAAACTGTAATGTGGCAGATGAGTATAAGCACTTTA
The DNA here is from genome assembly GCF_019232065.1 of Centrocercus urophasianus. Classification (NCBI taxonomy): domain Eukaryota; kingdom Metazoa; phylum Chordata; class Aves; order Galliformes; family Phasianidae; genus Centrocercus; species Centrocercus urophasianus. Next base: position 3,181,852 of record NW_024884586.1, read on the forward strand.
GGTAAGACCTCCATAAAGCCATAATAACAGCCATCTGTTTCGCCTTAAGTATCCTGTAGGAAACAGTTAGTGCTTATATATCTTTTGATAGTTCGCTCTCAATCTGGTACTATGGAAAAAGAGGGAAAATAATTTTTTCCCCTGGTTTTCTTTCCTGAAAAAGATAGTGCTTAAATTTTAATAGATGAGAGAGCAAACCTGAAAGTTTTGCTGTATTTTACTGTCAAATAACCTTTATTTGTATACAGTGTCAAAACATTATGGAGTTTTCCAAAATCTTCATGTGCCAAGACAGAAAGAGAAGATAGAATGCAACTATTAGTGAAGCTATGGCTACGTAAATAGACATTAATGATAAATACACACGTAATATTTCTTAAAAGTGCATGGAGTTGCACCAAAGCTGTTGGCTATAAAAGCAGCATTGCAAATATCTGTAAAAAGCATGGAGAAGTTACACAAATCATCCTTACCTTTGTGACCTGGCTGTTCTGTGGTTATTGAGCCAGGTTCTCATCTAGGGTAACTCTGAATACCTCAGAGAAGGACTTGGAAAAGCCATTCTCCCATGTGGCAGGAGGGAGGAACCAACTCTGATATGTCTATAGCCAAAAACAGAACAGATTTGAGACCCCATGTGAAAAAGAATTGGATAAGGGAGCTTGTTTACTGGTGTGTTAGTGTGTTCTTTGTTTTTAGCACTTGTTGATACCTGTTTTGAGGTTGCCTGTATTAGGATATATAGCACTGCACACTTCTAAAAGGGGCAGCTTGCAAGAATTTGACAATTTGGGAATGACCACAGTGCCTGAATTGAAGCTCCTCCTGCCTTCTGAAACGTCCTCACCGATGGTACCACGTGGAGGTTACTGTTGTGTCTGTTATGTGACTTTTTGAATGCTTTTGAAGGTAGTTCAGATTTCCAGCAGCCAAAAGAAGCTAACTTTCTCTGTCTGTTTGACCTGTACCTGTGCTTATTTTTCAAGTACGTATCACGTGTCTATGCACCTTTCTCATTGCACAGACGGATGGGATTTGCTGTGTTGGGACTTGGAATCTCTTGAATTTGCAGCAGCTCCCCAGGAAAGGTCACAGTCAGCTTGCAATTCCAGCTGCAGTTGCCCCTGGTTGTTCCACGTACCGGGAGGATCCCGGCAAGCTGTTGTGGGCTGCATGTGCCAGCAGATGGAGCTCAAGGATCCCAATTACTACAGAGGCAGCAAAACTAGCGTTGAAGATGCAGGTCAATTTTTTTTCTTTTTCATGCACTGCTAATATTTGCCCTCTGTCACATCACTTCCCTCCTCTGTGAAGGAATCTGTGAGCAGAAAGTAATAAATGTGGGGCATTTCACAAGATCCAATGGGGCCCTGGGCAGCCTGGTCTAGTATTAAATGGGGAGGTTGGTAGCCCTGCGTGTGGCAGGGGGTTGGAGATTCACGATCCTTGAGGTCCCTTCCAACCCTGGCCATTCTGTGATTCTGTGATCCAAGAGGTCAAGTTGTATGAAATTTTAGGTTATCTCTTACTGCTGTGTTTGTCTGTCCAAATGATGCTTCCAGAATCTCACCCATGGCAGTGATACTGCAGCTCTTCGTGTCATACTGTCACTGTTGTGACAATTAGTTAGAGGTACTGGCACTTTATAAGCTTATAGTTATGCTCTGTGATGTGAAGGGTGCAAAAATTCCTGTGCACCTTATATTTGGCTTCATATTAGTGACATGAGACTGTATGATGGACTGCAACAGTTCTCATCTTTTATAATTGTTTCCTCTGGTGCTGCTGACAGCAGTGGTGGTGCCTTATTTACTGTGTATGTAACGCTGTATCTATTCAAGACAAAAAATAGCTTTCTGTAGGCCCTAAGATGAGAAGCAGGTACCACAAGATAAATATTTAGATAAATAGAAAGGATATCTAAAGCCATACTTAAAGCATTCCTGTGGACTTCCCTTTAATGCAGACTTGCACTGGATCTGTTCAAAGCGCAGCTGAGTAGCACAGAGTGAGAGCTTTCTAAATTCCCCTTTCAGATAAAGAAGTTTGGATGTCACATGTCAAATATAATCTGACCTCAGGGGTTTCAACCCAGTCCTTAATAAGCATTTCTCACCCTTGTAAAAACAGTTTGCTTTTGAAACAATGCCCCTTTTCAAGAACTTTAGCTTACTATTATGGCATGAAGGTCAAGACTGTGTTGTTCTGACTGAGATGAGCACAGCAGCTTTCACAGTGGGCAGTGAAACATGTCGCTCTTGTGCTTAACATTTTGAACTAAAAAGATGAAATGCAGCATGAGAAGGCCTCATTTTCTGTGTGAGGCTTTGATGTGTTTTGTCTTTTAGCTTCACTATTGTCAGGTTGGTCTAATATTGAATGCTTACTCTCGTATGATGCCCTTATTTGACAGGACTACTTGCTTCTGCTGGTCTTAAGTTCCCTGGCAAGGTACATAGGCAATTTCAACTTGCACTTTTCAATAGAAGAAACACAGAGACAGGCTGTCAAATGGAACAAACAAATGATGGACCTGTACGTGAACAAGGCAGGTCAGCTCAACCCTTACACAATGAAGGTAAATTGTGGCACAGGCAGGTTGGGAGCAACCACCAGAACAGCTGGAAAAGGTTATTCTAAAACCTCTCTGATCTGAATAGGGGGATTACTACAGGTTATACAAAGAGTCTGCACATTGTAAGTGTGCAATTACTTCAGAAGAGCAATCCACCTCTAATTGACCCAAAAAGGCAGTTGGCCAGTCAGGCAGCTGGTTGAGGACAATTGGGCAAACTGCCTTGAAAGCAGACCTGTGTAAGATGAGGTTTTGTATTTTTCTCACCCATCCTGTGCAGAGTGTCCTGCCCATACTCTGAGTGGCTGCAGGAGCTGCTGTTCACCTGCTTTCTTAGGAATGGTGAGCATGCCTGAAATAATGCACTTATTTGGCAGATGTGTTATCAGAACATAAATCTGCAATGTAGAGAAGTCAGAATTGCTCTTGATTCACAAGCTACAGGGGTGAAACGTGAAATCTTTCTTTTGTAGCTGACATATAATGTATGATCTCTTCTGCTGGAAGAAGACTGCCGTGACATATTGAAGTCGCTGTCACCTCAGGTCCTGCTTGCTATGATTCGTTCTTTTCTCAAACTGAAACCTGAAGTCATCTGGATGGGCTGCCTGACAGAATGAGTGAGATGGGTTAGGTAACTGGGCTCTTCCCAAACTCTTAGGTGTGGAAAATGTTAAGGGATGTAAGCATACTTGTATACTCCATGCAAGGAGAAGTTCAGCATCCTAAAAGAAGGGTAGCACAAGCGATCCAATTTTAGTGAGAAGGTCCTGAAATTGTACCCAAATGGTTTTCCTGAGGTTATGATAGCAGCTAATCTCACTTGCTTTCAAGTTATTCTGTGGCTGTCTGACAAACACCCATCTCTTGATGTCTAGGCACTGAAAAACCTTTCTGCAGGGAAAAATAATGATGACTATGCTGGCACACAAGGAATTCAAACTAGTTTAGGCAGTATAAATGATTCAGCTATTACTTTAATCCTTAAGAGCCCAGTTCCCAAATGGGAGGATATCTGGGGTGTGACATTAAACCTTTGCAATGTGGCCTATTTGAATCACACTGATTTCAGAGGCCTATTTGGTGTAGTGATAGCAACAGTTGTGTAGAACATTTAAAGCCTTTTGCCTTTGGGTTTTATTGGGAAATTGAACGCATTTCAGTCAGGTCCTCCAGATGTTTGTACCCATGCCAGTATTATTGGAAAACTTAGAGAAGAAAGAAACAACAACTGTATTTACTGCTTGAATGTAGCCTTTAATGCTCTAATCTCCAAAGGTGCTGTCTCCTGAGCTGAGAGCTACCTGCATGCATAGGTGTTGCTATGATGCTGTGCACCTGCTGGCTTTTCAATGGTGTGAAATTGGGAAAACAAGTCTAGCTGGTTGAAATACAATTAAAAGTGGTGTTCTTGGCAAATGTTAACATTTAAGAACAGTGCTTAGGGATACCAATATTTAAGAATGTTGTACTTTTCAAAAGATAAACTTCTTTGGATCTGAGTTAACGTGATGCCAGAGATGAAGCTACTTCAATGGGCAATTATCATTCAACTTCTTCCAGAATTTCGAGAACAGACCAGAATTTACAAATTTAAAACTGTGGGCCTGGGTTCACTCTCAGAGTTAGCTACCAAAGGACACCCTGAAATTACAATGACCATCATTTAAATGGAACCCCAGCTGACTTGCAGTAGGTAAGTGTGGCTGTTCATAGCACATGGGAGATGCTTAAGGGATCAATACAACAGTAGAGTAGAAAGGAGGATGCTTTCCCTGTGCTCAGCTAATTACATTTAGCCATCATGTTGGAGTTCTGCTCAATGCAATGTTTATTTACGTGTCAAATGCTATTTGTAGGCATAACACAGCTTATTTTAAATGAGTTGAATGTTACAAAGTTAATTTATCATAAAATGAGTAGATTTTTGCAGTCTAGATTGTTCTGATTTAGCAGAGAGAGAGACTGGTATCCTTCCATATTTAACGGCATGCCTGTTTTCATTATGGACTGAATTTGCCAGAAAGTACAGGGTTTAATTTTGATATTAAAAGTGTTCTTAGGTAACAGGCAATGACATCCTTCTCTGTTTGCCCATAGAACTCCCGTTTATCCAGAGATTAGAGGAAAGGTCGTTTAAGAGTTACTTTACTGAAATGCAGTATATTGGTGATATTAAATGCCATTTGACTAAATCAAGCCATAAATATGTCCTTCAGCTTTACTGCTACTTTATTTCCCTCTCTTACAATAATATAATCATATCCTGATTATATCTCAGTACAAAAGTTCAAATTCTTTGAGCATATCTACTTCATAATTGTTTAGATCCTAATCCTATAAAGCATTCTTCACAGAGTTTTGTTTTATATTATTTGTATAAACACAGAAGTAATGCTTTGCAATACATTTGTTTTGATATTGTAAAAAGAGAAATACAAATGAAAAGAAGGCCAAGAAATAGACTTCTAGTCAAGACTGAGGTACAGGGGTTAGACGCAGTATTTTGCTTCTGTCCCTATAGCTGCTTTATGGTTAAGATATGGCTGTAATTTCTCAGAACGTTGACATTATCCTTACACAAACAACTCTGTTAAAAAATAATTTAATGAAAAACAAATTTATTTTTGTAATAATGGCATGCAAAAGGCAAACAGTGAGCAGGGTAGACTGCTCCTGGCTGTCTTCCAACATTGGAAACGTGGCAGAAATGTTGTTCTTCCAAAAGCAGATCCTTCTCTTAAAATTCATTATTTAACAGAAACAAGGAAGATTTGTAGATTTGCGTTGGTGCAGCAGTGATTGTAAACCTCCATCTGCCACCCTTAGCCCTTAGAAGACATTGGTGTATTGCATGTTCATTCAGGCCTAGGAGACACAAGGGGTGTTCAGCGTATTTTGTGCTTTACAAAGAACAAGGTAAAAGAAAGTATAATTATTAGGCATAGATAGAATTAGAGTAAAAAGCTTTTAACTGCTTTCCGGGAGGACTCACAAACTCAGACTTTACCAGATCTATTTCCACCCAAGTCTCTTCACAGTCTTTTTCTGATTCATCTGGGAGGCTTCCTTATCTGTGCATTGCTCAGTAAGGGGTATGCCATCTGCATATTATTGCAAATTAGAAGATTCATCCATCGACTATCTTAGATGAGAATGGCTTTCCTGCAGGAATTTGTTAAATTGTATAAATTTAATTCTCATATCCCTTCTGGAATATTGAACAAAACTCATTTTATGACTGCAGGGTTTTAAAGCAGAAGGGGCAGTAAACTAATATAATTAATCATTGTGTCATTGCTACAGAATAATGGACTAATTCTCTTCCTAATTTCCAGTTACTTATCACTTAAATCTCACAGGGAAAGCAACGCTGTATAAAAGGTAACAAGGAACAGCCAATTTAAAAAAGTGGGCTGTTTCATCCTCTTAAGCAGGTGCTACAGAACTGGGGAAGCTCTGCCTGTGATTTATTAATTCCATTTGCTCTTTGAGTTTTCGCATGCAGTTAGATATTTTTCAGAGTCTTTCATGTTTACAAAGGAAAAAATAATGTATTTCCTCATATTCGTGTATTAAGTTTTCTTTTTTAGAGATATTCAAGTGTACAGAGTAATTGGCTTGAGTTAAAATTAACCAAACAAGCCACCCAAAGCTCTTTTTAGCTAACAAATGTTTCTTCTTAAAGTCAGCTGTGAAAAAATAATTAAAAAAAAAAATCCTACAACTGCAGAACGGGAGTTGTAGTGTAACATATTGTCCTAAATCAGGGTCACTTGAACTAAATACTTTTGTTTTACTTACAGGCCTGCTTTGCATATTTCTTTCACAACAGAATTCAACTAAACCATTAGAGGCATTCTTACATACATTTTGCACACATCCAGTTACTGGCTGTGCTGTGAAACTGTGGGCTCTCCAAAGTCTGTGTGGCTGACTTTGCAAATTCAGGTTTGGTTTGGAGCAGTGAAGATGATCAATAGAATCATAGAATGACTTGGGTAGAAAGGGACAACCCAAGATTGTCAAGTTGCAGCCCCCTGCCACAGGCAGGGCTGCCAACCACTAGATTAAAGTACTAGAGCAAATTGCAAGGAGCCTCATCCAACCTGGCCTCAAACACATCCAATACTTTTTGTATCCCCCACTGGGACTGAAATCTGGATGCTTGCAGAGAGATTCAAGCCTCTTCTGCTAGAATTAATGTAAGAATATCAAGAGGATAAAAGACAGTGAAAGGAATGAAGCGCTAGGATGAATCTGTTCAGAGACAGCTGAGGAAGAAGCTGGAAAAAAAAAGAATCACTGAAAAGACTGGATCCTGTGAGGCAGTAGCTGAATACAGGATGAGCTGTTGTAAAGACAGAGTGGGAATCCAGAGGACAGCAGGAAATGCTTGATTGGTACAGAGAAGCAGCTTTGTCGCAGGTTAGATAGGACTCTGTGGGGTGGGGAGCATCGGGAGTATCATAAGTGCAGCTAATTGAACTGAACCTAGAGGAACTACCAACATGAATCATTTTTTTTCTTGAACAGGTATTCAGCATCAACTTGTAAGCCAAATCACAACCTAAAAGGATAATTAGCGTATTTGACTCTACTGAAATGTCACAGTTTTAATATTGGCTTGCAGTGAGTCTAGTCTTCTTGAGCAGTGTTGGTTGGAGTTCTCTTTTTTTGGGTCGTTTCCTCTGGTAGTACTTAAACCTTGTGAAGAACTTTCTAAAAGGATCAGAGGAATGGTCTGTTGGATACTATGGAGAATTTTCCTGCATGTCATGTTGCACTGCTAAGCAACCCCCACTCTGTGCTTCTGATCAGGGGAGCCCTGCTATGACAAGCCATTCAGGAACAAAATAACGTAATGGGTTGTGCAGGTTTTCATCCAGAACTGGCTTCAGGTATTTAAAAATATTTAAAGTGTTTTAAAGAAAATGCTGGGAAATTCATCTCGAAATTGCCATGCGGCAATCAGCTCATGCCAGTTATTTTGTTAGTGAAATGAAATGCAGAACAAGCAAGCTTTCGAGTTTGATTTTGTTTCAGTCTGTCTGGAGAACATGGTGTCAAGTGCCCGTTTTTCTTTTAAGAGTAGCCTTAAAGACTTGATTACTCTTTGATCCTAGTATTGTCTTGAAGGTAGTTCAAAGTTATAAGGAGTTATGTATGCTGTATCCTAATGAAATGCTTGTCTGAAATTGTACTGATAGCCTGCTGTGAAAAAATCAATTTGCCATCAGCAAACTGAATGTACTTGATGCTCAATTTAGTTCACCCGAGTATTTCATGTTCTTTCCCTATGGTAAAACAAAAGGGTCCTGAGAATTAATTACAGCACTAGCATCTGCTCGTGGCAGCTTTGCTGATAGACTTCGTAGAAGAAGATAGTTAAAGAGTGAGGGAGATGGAGTGTGAAGTTTTACCAGTGCCATTTCTTATGCAAATACATTTAAATAACAGACCTCTTTTCCTGTACATATTTTTTCTTTTTGCAGTGGACTATTCACTTGCATACAAAACCAGAAGATATCAGTTGCTTCAAAGTAATTTGTGTTATGCCAATTTTGGTTTATTTTTTTGTTTGTTTGTTTGTTTGTTTTTTTGTGGTACATACTTCCTACACAATTTTTGGCTGTGCAATGAAGCACTTGTTATCTCTATGCTGGTAATAATAGTTTTTCCTTTAAAGTAAATTTCCAACCTTATTGGAGGTCAATAGATGAATGAGAATCTGCTGAAATTACAGGTTCTTGAGATTCCTGACTGAATCCTGTAGTAGAGTAATTCTGGCCTGCTGTGCCAAGTACACTGTGGAACAACCTTGAATGCTGGACAAGCATATTTTTATGTTGTGCAAAATCTCCATTGGCAGTTTTGTCTTTTTTAGCATTAAAACGATGGTTCACTGATGTGCCACCCTAAGCTGGAATTTTATTCCCTTGAGCATAGGTGGAATGCAACATGAGCACAAGGTGCAGCACAAGCCCACAGGGTATTGGTAATTTTGGGATTTCAATATTCTGTAATTTTGCAACTTAACATGTATCCAGGTAAATAAATCTTCACTCACCTGATGTAGGAATCAGATCCTGGTTCAGCTGAAAGACCTCAAGGTATAAATTCCCTTTCTTGAAATGCCTGAGAAAGCATGATCTCTCAAACCCAAGAAGAGATATTCATTCTTAACTTCTCTATGGTTTCTGTCGCGTTGGGTTTGAAAGGTGTTCATTCATACCACTGTAGTTTGGAGGGAATCATCTTAGGTTTCTGTAGGAGAGTGCCTCAAATTTGATATTATCATAAAACATGATGTTGCCAGTAATGGTAACAGATACATTCTCGTTTGCACTGGGGAAAAATTTCAGTTCGTATCATTGTAATAAAAAAGTTTAGTGAAGAAGAACAGGTCCATTGTGTTCAATAACTTGTTACTTGAAAAAGGAAAATGATTATCAGAACTACTGAGAATTCTAAACGCTTCTAATATTTGTTTCATAATTTCTGATAAGATGTAAACAGAAATGACAAAATGGCATACAGTGCTTTCTTGTCTGCAGGTGTAATATGCACCTCTTTGACTTCAGAAAATTTGCTTGTGGACTACTAATTGCTTGTACGTTTTGACTGATAAGTCATTATCAAAACAAAGACAACCCAAACTCGTCAGATTGAACTTTTTCTTCTTGAAGACATTTGGATAACCTTTATCATGTCCTTTGCTAACTTTATTCTTTTCTATACATGCTTATAACGTTATCTTTAATGTTTCAGCTTTTATATTGAATGCAATTCTTAATTTTATCTCCATTAAATTGCTGTATACCAATGCTTTTAACGTTTTAACTCATTTTAAAAAAATGTTGAAGCATTACCTGGCAGTGGCTAGACACAGGAATAATTAATGCTGAAGTGAAAAGGGAAATACTTCAATTGTGTATTTCTTAATTTAATACTCTTATAAAACTGTGGTAACATAGTGTGACATTCAATGTCGACAGCTGCGGATCTTATTTCTTTTATCAATGCATATTTTAACTAAGGGTGAAAGAGTGGGTCTTAGCTACATATTGGTCTACTGAAAAGCATTTCTGTATTTTCTTTGTGTGCTTTATTAGAACATTCTGTGGCATAACATTTATAGTCCTATACATATATCACAGTTCTTGAAAGAACATATTCTTTGATAGCCATTTGGAGCAAGCATGTACACTAATTAATACCTGTTTGGTCAAATGCTTTGCATAATTCTTGATTATGTCTAGAGAAAACTCTTGAGAATAAAGGATGGTCTAAGTGAAACAAATATACAACTGAACTATTAGAAGCCCTGGTAATAAAAAAAGCACGTATCTAAATGTCAGAACTGGGCTGCACAACTCCATTCTTTTCTGCTTGTCAAAAAAATGAACTACAGTTGTGCAAAGGAGGAGATAATAAATACCATTAAAGCTAGGAAGTCACTTTTTTCTATAGACTGGATTGATCAAATCCTTCGCACCTACGTTTGAGAGAGTAGAATTTGCTTTTTGTATGTAGAAACGTTACTGAAATTAGCAATTGCTGAAATCATTGTACTCTCACCACTGTATCCCAATTTGCAAGTATTTGTTTAGCATATATCATAAGTGTGTAGTTTTTAATGGAATAAAGAGATTTTGATTATTTAAGCTTTTTAAGATTGTAATATATATGGACTGTTACACGTTATTATTAAAAATATTCTATTTCATATAGAAAATGCTGGTGTCCTTCAGAGAACAATTTTTTATAAGTTATAATTTTATGAAAATATCTTAATATTATGAAATGTCTTATCTGCTCTGCCTTTCTTTGTCAGTGATTCCCTTAGATTCAAGAAGAGGTGGATTGGAAAAGCAGTGTTCTCTACAATTCCTGAGCATAACTCTAAGCAGGATACATGTTTTATATGCTATTTAACAGCATTGAGAGGAGGGAAAAATACGTGTTTTATGTTTTCGTTACTGTGAATTTTCATTGTACGTGAGAAGTGGTGTCTTGAAAATAGTCAGGATATGCTTTTATGTATAAGGTGTAGACAATGAAAACTTTTTTACGTGTGTTATGTTTGGTCTGTAAGCTGTGTAAAATCTTGTGATCTTCATTATTCACCTGAGAAATACTTGTCAGCAAGAATTACTTTTTGGAATTCTTCAGAAGGAAAGAAATTGTATGTAATTGTAACTGCTTTTAATTTCATAAGGAAGGAAATCAATTTAGAAAGTCTTTGGTGTGGGAAAGGCATTTATGATCGTCAAATATTTCATACGCTTGGGAGAAAAAGTTTCAAGTTTTGAATCTTATTTATTTTGTTTCCCTGTAAGTTGAGCTGTTTTCATCTGTAGAAGTAGCATATGTTGTGTACAGCATTTTTCATTGCAAATGCTAATTTGCAAAAGTTAAAAATGATGCTCTTCTGCTTTAGTACTCAGTAGAGCACCCAGGAGCTCCAGAAGCAATGGAATGTCCATTGCCAAGATCGGGGACTGCTGCTACTGGAAGCTTTCAACAAAATATCAAATGAATGAAGAGTAGTGAAGCAGCATATAGCTTTGATTAGTGTAATTTATATATATATATATATCTTTAAATATGAAAAATGAAAGGAGCAGAACCTTCACAAGAAAGGAGAATTCATTTAATAAATAATTTACTGTTCAGGAGTGTAGCAACAAACTGTAGTTGAAAGACTGAAGGATGTTAATTGCTTCCCTCTTGCTGTGGCCTGCTGTAGTTGACAGTTTTGGTTAATTTCATTCATTTCTGTAACAGCAGCTGTATTTGTTACAGGATTATAGAAATGTTACCTGACCTATGGGGTACAGCTTAGCATGTGGATCATATTGCCTTGTGGATATTTTTCAAACCATCCTTTTTATGGCTGCCTGAAACCGCATGAAATCTATTTTGATGCTTAATCAGATAGTTCTTGAAATCACAGAATGACAGAATTGTAGGGGTTGGAAGGGACCTCTGGAAATCATCAAGTACATGTTGGCTACTGCTGGTAACCTTCTTCTCCTCCACTTGCTTGGAAAAGGCATCCAGAACATGTTGTTCCAACGCCTGGAATGGAGGTGAAGCTGGCTGGCCTGCAATTTCTCATCTCATCCTTCTTGGACTTTTTGAAGGCTGGAATAATACTGTTTTTCCTTTGGTCCTCAGGCACATCTACTGTTTTCTGTAACCTTCCAAAGACAACAGAGAGCAACTTCTCAGTTGTTTCTGCCAGCTGCCTCAGCATACATGGTGCATCCTCTCATGGCCCACACATCTGTGTATGTTGAGTTTGCCTAGATTATTTCTGACCAGATCCACCTCGACTAAGGGGAAATCTTCCTTTCCCCAGACTCTCTCTCTTATCTCCAGGGCCTGGGATTTCTGAGGGGCAGTCTCAGCAGTAAAGACCAAGAAAAGGAGGTGTTCAGTATCTCTGCCTTTTCAGTGTCCTTTGTCACCTGGGCACCCACCTCATTCGGCGCCACATTTTCCTAGTATTCCTTTTGCTACTGACTCAAAGAAACCTTTCTTGTCATGTAAGCTCCTTGTTGTATAAACTTCTTTCTTTTGTAGGCTCCACTGAACAGGAGAAGAGACTATTATCTTTCTTCATGTTAAATGTCAGTGAGAATGGAATATTTTGCTAGAAATAGATCCTATTTAATGTTTCAGAAATATTCTTGAGGTTTATTTTTCAAATCACATCACTGTCCCACCTGGCTCTTAATCACGGTTCTTTATTTATTCCAGTGGCAAAAAGGGTTTTCTTCCATCTTTGAATGGCCTTTATTACTTGTCTTTCTGAAATCTACAAAAGCCAAATACATCACATTGCAAGTTTCAGCTTCTTTCGTAGTAGTGAAAGCAACAACAAAAAAACCCTTCCTTTCTTCTCTGTTTTCATGCTAGTTTAGCTCATAAGTTTTTTGGATAAATTTTTATCAAACTCAGACTGAGGTCCCAGGGCTGCTGCTGCTTGCTTGCTGCTCTACCCACCTACAGAAAGACGAACAAAATAGATTTCAGGTTATTGTTTGCTGCTTTTCTGCTGCTGCAGGTAGGAAATTATTTCAGAACAAATCTTTAATAAGCCATAACAACAGGTGCTTATGGTTTATTGGAGGCTATTTGCCATAGATCAATGACACAGATAATGTTTATGTAAGAGGGTGCTCTTTTCCTCACCTTCTTTCTTTTATAGTAGTTTTTTTGTTTTGTTTTTAGTAAGAAGACAATTTCATATTTGTTATATAGCACACATTTCTGAAATGCTTTGTATCATTACTGGAAAACTTTTAGAGGTCTTTGGATTGCAGGAGTTTGAAACTACTGCATTAAATTTGAAGATTAGTAGACTGTCTTCAAAAGCGAATATAAGAAGGTGTGTTGGATGGGCAAAGTAAAGTAACTGCAAGAATTAACTTTCACTCTTGACATTTCTATTCAGTAAATACAGTTTTACAACAGTGCGTATAATTCATATTTCTCTGTTTGTATTCTTAAATCCTGATAGGTTTCTACCTTTTACTACTGTTCAAATTGCATGTCGATGGCAGTATAAAAATGAATGACATTTAATTTAGTACCAGTGAGTTTTCATTTTCAAGAAAGATCTAAGTAAAACTCATGAATGTGATATATTATACTCTATAAGATGCTAGGAGTGGTTTTCTGCAGCCTTTTCCTCTCTCCAGAGAGCCAATCTTGGGAATTATAGTTGGTATTTTGAACTTTTTTTTTTTGCATCAAGCAGTTAGCACATGGTTGTGTGCATGCAACAATGTTCAAAATTTCTCTGTCTTTAATTTATAAGAAAAAAAATGATATGCTCTCAGACCAAGGTAAGAAGGTACAGAATATACCTGCTTGTTTCTAGAAGGAAACTGAAACAAGACAGCAGAGACTCTATCAGTTCATTAGAGAAAAGCACGTTTAGTTACTCGTCTTATTTCTAGGTTAGTATACTTGCTGTGTGACTTTGCTTTAGAATGTGACTTATTGTTGTTGAAGCAATCTTTGTGTAATGTAAGATTAATTTTTAATTAGTGCTGCCTTCAGTGCATTCCTTACAGATGAAGTAAAATCTGCAATTACTTGTAGTGATATAGTTTGTTTTAAAAACATAATGATGCAGACGTTTAGCGATAAAATATCTACTACATTCTGCAGAGCAGAATCTTTTTTTTTTTTTTTTTTCTTGGCAGGCACTTATTTTAGCTGATATTTGTTTTGCTTTGGTTTCTATTTGTATCATTTTAATTCCCAAAATGTACATATCTTTTGAAATTCAGATCTTTTGGCAGAAGTATTGAATGACTGAAATGTTTTGGTCAGTACAAGGCTAACTTTACAGGTTAAGATGGCCATACACGTTGTTTATGATGTCTGCATTTTTAAGACTTTTATGCTGAAAATACTGAGTATTAGCACACAGAATACCAAGAGGTTTCCTCCAATCATATCTAAGGCAATTTGTCTTTTATATTTGTTAGATAAGTGGAGTTGGAAAAATGTTGAACTAGATGCCATGACTTTGCAAATTGATTTGTATCTAAACAGTAAAATCAGTAAATGTTTGATTTTACAGGGGGTGTATTGGTGATCAAGGCATATAAATTTTGGCGTGCCTTTGTACAGTGTCTTCCAGTTTTCATTTGAGTATTTTTTTAATAAATGATAGGCCATCCAGGCTACTAATGAAAACATAGAATAAAAATGCCACCTTGTGGGTGAAATAAATGATGCAGTAAACGTGACTGAAAATAACTTGTTTACCAAATAGATTATGTGCATTTGTAACTCATTGCTAGAATTGTAGCTTATATATTTTTTTTAGACATTTACAATTATTTGCAGGGTTTACACTCAGGATTTCTGCACAAAGTATCCAAGCAACTGCAATTTGACCCCTTGGCCTTAAGAGTGAAATGACTGCTAAAAATTTTTGAATGTAATTTCATCCATGCTCCTAATTACCATATAATTTTTGCATGGAATTCAATGTATTTTTTCCTGATGTGTTAAAGCACAATTTTGATGCAGTTGTTCTAACCTGAGTGAGCAACCAAAATTCATGGTTTTGTAGATATTCCACATGTAAAGATAGAATGATGATGCATTTGGCTTTCTGTGCTGGAATTCTTCTTGTTACATACTCAGATCACTGTGTTACATGTATTAGCTTATCTGTTTCAGCTTCACATACTGGATTTCTCATAGCAGCCAATTGAATACCAGGGTTCTACAGACATTGGTGCCATGGTTTTTAATCCCTTTCTTGGGCAGGTTTTTATATTACATTCTAGTTTTTTAAGATTTGTTGTTGTTTTATTCAGTTATAATGATCTCTCATCAGTGCTGGGGAACGCAACTGAGGGAAATGATATTAATACTTAAAAAATATGGACCAGCATGCTGTGGGTAAATCAGCTCATGAGAGCTCTTGACCAAAGGCAATGATGATGCAGAGCTCGGTGTTCATGCTGAGTGCTACTACTCAGATTGGGTCTGTGGGTCCCCCTCTACTCATGGAATTGGAACAAACCAGCCTGTAAACTGTTGACAGAAAGGTATCCAGAGATATGTGGTGCTATCCTTTCCGACTTAGTCAATGGAGAGTGAAATGAATAAAGTACTCTACATTTCCACTGGACTATAGAGCAATAGACTAGTGCCAAATAGATAACAGGGTCCTAGCTTGAAGCATTTATAAACAAAGGATAGAAACAAGTTCCACGTGAACACAGCACATGATTAAGAGGTGCCTTTTGGCTGCAATTCTATTGTTTTATGCAGTAGGCTATCCAGACGTTTCCTGGAAAGAAGCTGTAACGTTTTGATTTTGTTTTTCATCTAATGGTCATCAAATTAGGTCTTACTTGTAGCATTCTTTCAAAGTTTTGTTTAAATAGTTGTTTGGGTTTTTTCCTTTTTTTTTTTTTCTGATAAATTTCGTGTCTAAGACTATATTGCATTTAAATGTTTCATGCGTGCATCAGAGTCTACTGGAGGTTGCTAAGTTCAAAGAGTCTCTAAAGGATGGGTTAAAGTTTGCCTGTAGGTTTCAGAATTGTTAAGGTAACCTTTATAAATACCTAGATTTCTTCTTTTCAATGACTTAGATACTAATGAGGACTATACAGCTGGAATTAGGCAGGTGGGAGTTCTGTGCAGCTGAACAAGTCCTGGCTGACAATTACTTTCCCCATGTCTGGCATCTCCAAGTATTTAATAGTGGACTGCATTTAGACAAGTGGTGGAAGAACACAGGTGTAAATATGCTTGATAACTGCCAGATGCAGCTTTTTGGGATAATGACTGCACATCTTTTGAGCATTGCCACACCCTTTGGTTTACAACCTTCACTTATTATTAGTCTGGTGTTTATGTGTATTTGAACATGAATGCAGTGCAAGAAAATCGTATCTTATTTACTGGTTCAAAATATTTTAGTGCAGATATCTATTTCTAATACTCCATGAGAGTGCCTTTGTTGTGAAAGATTGATCTTTCCTGTGGCAGCTTATTATTCTGAATGCAGTACTTTTCTCCCTGTTCAGAATTAGGGGGCGCACAAAATATACTCTGAAATTCATTCAAACCTTTAAAACTTATTATGCCTCGAAGAGATAGATTTAAGATTACTGAGATTTCTGGTTGAAGTATTTCAAGCAGAAATCCATACTCCATTAGGTTTTGTAACATTATGTGACCTTAATTTTCCAGGTATTTTGCCCTTTAAATTGAAGATAGTATTTTAATACTATTTAAGTCTCCTGAAGAGCCTTGTAATAAGGTAGGCTTAAGTTGTGAAATATTTGAACGAAAAGAAAGATAAAAATTCATTTAGTATTATTTATTTATTTGTGCGTTCATTTAATGAATAGCAACAGGAGGACATGCCTCAAATAATGCACTCAAGTAGGTGATAAAATCTTTTTTTTTTTTTTTTTTTTTTTTTTTTTTTTTT